>NC_140651.1:30019112-30306112 GCF_978046115.1 Saccoglossus kowalevskii | reverse complement strand
TTGAAATCGGTTTGGACAACTTTGCATGCTGTTTCAACAGCTTAGACCAAAGAGATGCAGACTGCATAAAAAAAAAACTCACCGGCTGCTTTTCTCCGGTAGTCTCCCATGCAAGTACTAACCTCAACCGATTTAACTTTACTTTTGGAACTGGTGTATCACCTGACCACTCATCTGTCAGAGACATTTGAAATTTATTGTAATTGGCGACCATTTCATGTTTGAAAATATTTCAAAATTCTACATCCTTCGAGGGCCACTACGAGATTCCATCGGCCTTTTATGATATATTTATTCACTTTCGCAAACTTTTAACTACTGGTCTCGATAATGTAACAACATAGGTAACATTTCCATGTAAATCTGTCAACTTTGCACGGGATTTTCACAACTTTGTATGCACTTTGTTAATCACTTTGCGCCTGGGCAGTGGTACAATGTACTAACATAAATAGTATTTTTAGACTTTTACATATATTTGTTCTAAATTTAACTGCGGGGTTCTTTACGAAATGACTTAGGGGGGAATATACACGCAAATCCACCGAATTTTCATGAGCTTTTCACATTCTCAGGGTGTGTTTGTTCATTTTACAGCCGGCTCATATGACAGTCTGCTAACATGGGAGGCTTCAAATGGATTTTATTCATTTTTCATACATTATAACAGCAGGGTTAGATATAACAACAACTTTGATCAAATAAACACGCAAATCTACCAAATTTGAAATCGGTTTGGACAACTTTGCACGCTGTTTCAACAGCTTAGACCAAAGAGATGCAGACTGCAAAAAAAAACTCTCCGGCTGCTTTTCTCCAGTAGTCTCCCATGCAAGTACTAACCTCAACCGATTTAACTTTACTTTTGGAACTGGTGTATCACCTGACCACTCATCTGTCAGAGACATTTGAAATTTATTTTAATTGGCGACCATTTCATGTTTGTAAATATTTCAAAATTCTACATTCTTCGAGGGCCACTACGAGATTCCATCGGCCTTTTATGATATATTTATTCACTTTCGCAAACTTTTAACTACTGGTCTCGATAATGTAACAACATAGGTAACATTTCCATGTAAATCTGTCAACTTTGCACGGGATTTTCACAACTTTGTATGCACTTTGTTAATCACTTTGCGCCTGGGCAGTGGTACAATATACTAACATAAATAGTATTTTTAGACTTTTACATATTTTTGTTCTAACTTTAACTGCGGGGTTCTTTACGAAATGACTTAGGGGGAATATACACGCAAATCCACCGAATTTTCAAGAGCTTTTCACATTCTCAGGGTGTGTTTGTTCATTTTACAGCCGGCTCATATGACAGTCTGCTAACATGGGAGGCTTCGAATGGATTTTATTCATTTTTCATACTTTATAACAGCAGGGTTAGATATAACAACTTAGGTCAAATAAACACGCAAATCTACCAACTTTGAAATCGGTTTGGACAACTTTGCATGCTGTTTCAACAGCTTAGACCAAAGAGATGCAGACTGCAAAAAAAAACTCACCGGCTGCTTTTCTCCGGTAGTCTCCCATGCAAGTACTAACCTCAACCGATTTAACTTTACTTTTGGAACTGGTGTATCACCTGACCACTCATCTGTCAGAGACATTTGAAATTTATTGTAATTGGCGACCATTTCATGTTTGAAAATATTTCAAAATTCTACATCCTTCGAGGGCCACTACGAGATTCCATCGGCCTTTTATGATATATTTATTCACTTTCGCAAACTTTTAACTACTGGTCTCGATAATGTAACAACATAGGTAACATTTCCATGTAAATCTGTCAACTTTGCACGGGATTTTCACAACTTTGTATGCACTTTGTTAATCACTTTGCGCCTGGGCAGTGGTACAATGTACTAACATAAATAGTATTTTTAGACTTTTACATATATTTGTTCTAAATTTAACTGCGGGGTTCTTTACGAAATGACTTAGGGGGGAATATACACGCAAATCCACCGAATTTTCATGAGCTTTTCACATTCTCAGGGTGTGTTTGTTCATTTTACAGCCGGCTCATATGACAGTCTGCTAACATGGGAGGCTTCGAATGGATTTTATTCATTTTTCATACATTATAACAGCAGGGTTAGATATAACAACAACTTTGATCAAATAAACACGCAAATCTACCAAATTTGAAATCGGTTTGGACAACTTTGCACGCTGTTTCAACAGCTTAGACCAAAGAGATGCAGACTGCAAAAAAAAACTCTCCGGCTGCTTTTCTCCAGTAGTCTCCCATGCAAGTACTAACCTCAACCGATTTAACTTTACTTTTGGAACTGGTGTATCACCTGACCACTCATCTGTCAGAGACATTTGAAATTTATTTTAATTGGCGACCATTTCATGTTTGTAAATATTTCAAAATTCTACATTCTTCGAGGGCCACTACGAGATTCCATCGGCCTTTTATGATATATTTATTCACTTTCGCAAACTTTTAACTACTGGTCTCGATAATGTAACAACATAGGTAACATTTCCATGTAAATCTGTCAACTTTGCACGGGATTTTCACAACTTTGTATGCACTTTGTTAATCACTTTGCGCCTGGGCAGTGGTACAATATACTAACATAAATAGTATTTTTAGACTTTTACATATTTTTGTTCTAACTTTAACTGCGGGGTTCTTTACGAAATGACTTAGGGGGAATATACACGCAAATCCACCGAATTTTCAAGAGCTTTTCACATTCTCAGGGTGTGTTTGTTCATTTTACAGCCGGCTCATATGACAGTCTGCTAACATGGGAGGCTTCGAATGGATTTTATTCATTTTTCATACTTTATAACAGCAGGGTTAGATATAACAACTTAGATCAAATAAACACGCAAATCTACCAACTTTGAAATCGGTTTGGACAACTTTGCATGCTGTTTCAACAGCTTAGACCAAAGAGATGCAGACTGCAAAAAAAAACTCACCGGCTGCTTTTCTCCGGTAGTCTCCCATGCAAGTACTAACCTCAACCGATTTAACTTTACTTTTGGAACTGGTGTATCACCTGACCACTCATCTGTCAGAGACATTGGAAATTTATTGTAATTGGCGACCATTTCATGTTTGGAAATATTTCAAAATTCTACATCCTTCGAGGGCCACTACGAGATTCCATCGGCCTTTTATGATATATTTATTCACTATCGCAAACTTGTAACTACTGGTCTCGATAATGTAACAACATAGGTAACATTTCCATGTAAATCTGTCAACTTTGCACGGGATTTTCACAACTTTGTATGCACTTTGTTAATCACTTTGCGCCTGGGCAGTGGTACAATGTACTAACATAAATAGTATTTTTAGACTTTTACATATTTTTGTTCTAAATTTAACTGCGGGGTTCTTTACGAAATGACTTATGGGGGAATATACACGCAAATCCACCGAATTTTCAAGAGCTTTTCACATTCTCAGGGTGTGTTTGTTCATTTTACAGCCGGCTCATATGACAGTCTGCTAACATGGGAGGCTTCGAATGGATTTTATTCATTTTTCATACTTTATAACAGCAGGGTTAGATATAACAACAACTTAGATCAAATAAACACGCAAATCTACCAACTTTGAAATCGGTTTGGACAACTTTGCACGCTGTTTCAACAGCTTACACCAAAGAGATGCAGACTGCAAAAAAAAACTCTCCGGCTGCTTTTCTCCAGTAGTCTCCCATGCAAGTACTAACCTCAACCGATTTAACTTTACTTTTGGAACTGGTGTATCACCTGACCACTCATCTGTCAGAGACATTTGAAATTTATTGTAATTGGCGACCATTTCATGTTTGGAAATATTTCAAAATTCTACATCCTTCGAGGGCCACTACGTGATTCCATCGGCCTTTTATGATATATTTATTCACTTTCGCAAACTTTTAACTACTGGTCTCGATAATGTAACAACATAGGTAACATTTCCATGTAAATCTGTCAACTTTGCACGGGATTTTCACAACTTTGTATGCACTTTGTTAATCACTTTGCGCCTGGGCAGTGGTACAATGTACTAACATAAATAGTATTTTTAGACTTTTACATATTTTTGTTCTAAATTTAACTGCGGGGTTCTTTACGAAATGACTTAGGGGGGAATATACACGCAAATCCACCGAATTTTCAAGAGCTTTTCACATTCTCAGGGTGTGTTTGTTCATTTTACAGCCGGCTTATATGACAATCTGCTAACATGGGAGGCTTCGAATGGATTTTATTCATTTTTCATACTTTATAACAGCAGGGTTAGATATAACAACAACTTAGATCAAATAAACACGCAAATCTACCAAATTTGAAATCGGTTTGGACAACTTTGCACGCTGTTTCAACAGCTTAGACCAAAGAGATGCAGACTGCAAAAAAAAAACTCACCGGCTGCTTTTCTCCGGTAGTCTCCCATGCAAGTACTAACATCGACCGATTTAACTTTACTTTTGGAACTGGTGTATCACCTGACCACTCTTCTATCAGAGACATTTGAAATTTATTGTAATTGGCGACCATTTCATGTTTGGAAATATTTCAAAATTCTACATCCTCGAGGGCCACTACGAGATTCCATCGGCCTTTTATGATATATTTATTCACTATCGCAAACTTTTAACTACTGGTCTCGATAATGTAACAACATAGGTAACATCTCCATGTAAATCTGTCAACTTTGCACGGGATTTTCACAACTTTGTATGCACTTTGTTAATCACTTTGCGCCTGGGCAGTGGTACAATGTACTAACATAAATAGTATTTTTAGACTTTTACATATTTTTGTTCTAAATTTAACTGCGGGGTTCTTTACGAAATGACTTAGGGGGGAATATACAAGCAAATCCACCGAATTTTCAAGAGCTTTTCACATTCTCAGGGTGTGTTTGTTCATTTTACACCCGGCTCATATGACAGTCTGCTAACATGGGAGGCTTCGAATGGATTTTATTCATTTTTCATACTTTATAACAGCAGGGTTAGATATAACAACAACTTAGATCAAATAAACACGCAAATCTACCAACTTTGAAATCGGTTTGGACAACTTTGCACGCTGTTTCAACAGCTTACACCAAAGAGATGCAGACTGCAAAAAAAAACTCTCCGGCTGCTTTTCTCCAGTAGTCTCCCATGCAAGTACTAACCTCAACCGATTTAACTTTACTTTTGGAACTGGTGTATCACCTGACCACTCATCTGTCAGAGACATTTGAAATTTATTGTAATTGGCGACCATTTCATGTTTGGAAATATTTCAAAATTCTACATCCTTCGAGGGCCACTACGTGATTCCATCGGCCTTTTATGATATATTTATTCACTTTCGCAAACTTTTAACTACTGGTCTCGATAATGTAACAACATAGGTAACATTTCCATGTAAATCTGTCAACTTTGCACGGGATTTTCACAACTTTGTATGCACTTTGTTAATCACTTTGCGCCTGGGCAGTGGTACAATGTACTAACATAAATAGTATTTTTAGACTTTTACATATTTTTGTTCTAAATTTAACTGCGGGGTTCTTTACGAAATGACTTAGGGGGGAATATACACGCAAATCCACCGAATTTTCAAGAGCTTTTCACATTCTCAGGGTGTGTTTGTTCATTTTACAGCCGGCTTATATGACAATCTGCTAACATGGGAGGCTTCGAATGGATTTTATTCATTTTTCATACTTTATAACAGCAGGGTTAGATATAACAACAACTTAGATCAAATAAACACGCAAATCTACCAAATTTGAAATCGGTTTGGACAACTTTGCACGCTGTTTCAACAGCTTAGACCAAAGAGATGCAGACTGCAAAAAAAAAACTCACCGGCTGCTTTTCTCCGGTAGTCTCCCATGCAAGTACTAACATCGACCGATTTAACTTTACTTTTGGAACTGGTGTATCACCTGACCACTCTTCTATCAGAGACATTTGAAATTTATTGTAATTGGCGACCATTTCATGTTTGGAAATATTTCAAAATTCTACATCCTCGAGGGCCACTACGAGATTCCATCGGCCTTTTATGATATATTTATTCACTATCGCAAACTTTTAACTACTGGTCTCGATAATGTAACAACATAGGTAACATCTCCATGTAAATCTGTCAACTTTGCACGGGATTTTCACAACTTTGTATGCACTTTGTTAATCACTTTGCGCCTGGGCAGTGGTACAATGTACTAACATAAATAGTATTTTTAGACTTTTACATATTTTTGTTCTAAATTTAACTGCGGGGTTCTTTACGAAATGACTTAGGGGGGAATATACAAGCAAATCCACCGAATTTTCAAGAGCTTTTCACATTCTCAGGGTGTGTTTGTTCATTTTACACCCGGCTCATATGACAGTCTGCTAACATGGGAGGCTTCGAATGGATTTTATTCATTTTTCATACTTTATAACAGCAGGGTTAGATATAACAACAACTTAGATCAAATAAACACGCAAATCTACCAACTTTGAAATCGGTTTGGACAACTTTGCATGCAGTTTCAACAGCTTAGACCAAAGAGATGCAGACTGCAAAAAAAAACTCACCGACTGCTTTTCTCCGGTAGTCTCCCATGCAAGTACTAACCTCAACCGATTTAACTTTACTTTTGGAACTGGTGTATCACCTGACCACTCATCTGTCAGAGACATTTGAAATTTATTGTAATTGGCGACCATTTCATGTTTGAAAATATTTCAAAATTCTACATCCTTCGAGGGCCACTACGAGATTCCATCGGCCTTTTATGATATATTTATTCACTTTCGCAAACTTTTAACTACTGGTCTCGATAATGTAACAACATAGGTAACATTTCCATGTAAATCTGTCAACTTTGCACGGGATTTTCACAACTTTGTATGCACTTTGTTAATCACTTTGCGCCTGGGCAGTGGTACAATGTACTAACATAAATAGTATTTTTAGACTTTTACATATTTTTGTTCTAAATTTAACTGCGGGGTTCTTTACGAAATGACTTAGGGGGGAATATACAAGCAAATCCACCGAATTTTCAAGAGCTTTTCACATTCTCAGGGTGTGTTTGTTCATTTTACAGCCGGCTCATATGACAGTCTGCTAACATGGGAGGCTTCGAATGGATTTTATTCATTTTTCATACTTTATAACAGCAGGGTTAGATATAACAACAACTTAGATCAAATAAACACGCAAATCTACCAACTTTGAAATCGGTTTGGACAACATTGCATGCTGTTTCAACAGCTTAGACCAAAGAGATGCAGACTGCAAAAAAAAACTCACCGGCTGCTTTTCTCCGGTAGTCTCCCATGCAAGTACTAACCTCAACCGATTTAACTTTACTTTTGGAACTGGTGTATCACCTGACCACTCATCTGTCAGAGACATTTGAAATTTATTGTAATTGGCGACCATTTCATGTTTGAAAATATTTCAAAATTCTACATCCTTCGAGGGCCACTACGAGATTCCATCGGCCTTTTATGATATATTTATTCACTTTCGCAAACTTTTAACTACTGGTCTCGATAATGTAACAACATAGGTAACATTTCCATGTAAATCTGTCAACTTTGCACGGGATTTTCACAACTTTGTATGCACTTTGTTAATCACTTTGCGCCTGGGCAGTGGTACAATGTACTAACATAAATAGTATTTTTAGACTTTTACATATTTTTGTTCTAAATTTAACTGCGGGGTTCTTTACGAAATGACTTAGGGGGGAATATACAAGCAAATCCACCGAATTTTCAAGAGCTTTTCACATTCTCAGGGTGTGTTTGTTCATTTTACAGCCGGCTCATATGACAGTCTGCTAACATGGGAGGCTTCGAATGGATTTTATTCATTTTTCATACTTTATAACAGCAGGGTTAGATATAACAACAACTTAGATCAAATAAACACGCAAATCTACCAACTTTGAAATCGGTTTGGACAACATTGCATGCTGTTTCAACAGCTTAGACCAAAGAGATGCAGACTGCAAAAAAAAACTCACCGGCTGCTTTTCTCCGGTAGTCTCCCATGCAAGTACTAACCTCAACCGATTTAACTTTACTTTTGGAACTGGTGTATCACCTGACCACTCATCTGTCAGAGACATTTGAAATTTATTGTAATTGGCGACCATTTCATGTTTGAAAATATTTCAAAATTCTACATCCTTCGAGGGCCACTACGAGATTCCATCGGCCTTTTATGATATATTTATTCACTTTCGCAAACTTTTAACTACTGGTCTCGATAATGTAACAACATAGGTAACATTTCCATGTAAATCTGTCAACTTTGCACGGGATTTTCACAACTTTGTATGCACTTTGTTAATCACTTTGCGCCTGGGCAGTGGTACAATGTACTAACATAAATAGTATTTTTAGACTTTTACATATTTTTGTTCTAAATTTAACTGCGGGGTTCTTTACGAAATGACTTAGGGGTGAATATACACGCAAATCCACCGAATTTTCAAGAGCTTTTCACATTCTCAGGATGTGTTTGTTCATTTTACAGCCGGCTCATATGACAGTCTGCTAACATGGGAGGCTTCGAATGGATTTTATTCATTTTTCATACTTTATAACAGCAGGGTTAGATATAACAACAACTTAGATCAAATAAACACGCAAATCTACCAAATTTTAAATCAGTTTGGACAACTTTGCATGCTGTTTCAACAGCTTAGACCAAAGAGATGCAGACAAAAAAAAAATCACCGGCTGCTTTTCTCCAGTAGTCTCCCATGCAAGTACTAACCTCAACCGATTTAACTTTACTTTTGGAACTGGTGTATCACCTGACCACTCATCTGTCAGAGACATTTGAAATTTATTGTAATTGGCGACCATTTCATGTTTGGAAATATTTCAAAATTCTACATCCTTCGAGGGCCACTACGAGATTCCATCGGCCTTTTATGATATATTTATTCACTTTCGCAAACTTTTAACTACTGGTCTCGATAATGTAACAACATAGGTAACATTTCCATGTAAATCTGTCAACCCTGCACGGGATTTTCACAACTTTGTATGCACTTTGTTAATCACTTTGCGCCTGGGCAGTGGTATAATGTACTAACATAAATAGTATTTTTAGACTTTTACATATTTTTGTTCTAAATTTAACTGCGGGGTTCTTTACGAAATGACTTAGGGGTGAATATACACGCAAATCCACCGAATTTTCAAGAGCTTTTCACATTCTCAGGATGTGTTTGTTCATTTTACAGCCGGCTCATATGACAGTCTGCTAACATGGGAGGCTTCGAATGGATTTTATTCATTTTTCATACTTTATAACAGCAGGGTTAGATATAACAACAACTTAGATCAAATAAACACGCAAATCTACCAAATTTTAAATCAGTTTGGACAACTTTGCACGCTGTTTCAACAGCTTAGACTAAAGAGATGCAGACAAAAAAAAAATCACCGGCTGCTTTTCTCCAGTAGTCTCCCATGCAAGTACTAACCTCAACCGATTTAACTTTACTTTTAGAACTGGTGTATCACCTGACCACTCATCTGTCAGAGACATTTGAAATTTATTGTAATTGGCGACCATTTCATGTTTGGAAATATTTCAAAATTCTACATCCTTCGAGGGCCACTACGTGATTCCATCTGCCTTTTATGATATATTTATTCACTTTCGCAAACTTTTAACTACTGGTCTCGATAATGTAACAACATAGGTAACATTTCCATGTAAATCTGTCAACTTTGCACGGGATTTTCACAACTTTGTATGCACTTTGTTAATCACTTTGCGCCTGGGCAGTGGTACAATGTACTAACATAAATAGTATTTTTAGACTTTTACATATTTTTGTTCTAAATTTAACTGCGGGGTTCTTTACGAAATGACTTAGGGGGGAATATACACGCAAATCCACCGAAATTTCAAGAGCTTTTCACATTCTCAGGGTGTGTTTGTTCATTTTACAGCCGGCTTATATGACAGTCTGCTAACATGGGAGGCTTCGAATGGATTTTATTCATTTTTCATACGTTATAACAGCAGGGTTAGATATAACAACAACTTAGATCAAATAAACACGCAAATCTACCAACTTTGAAATCGGTTTGGACAACTTTGCACGCTGTTTCAACAGCTTAGACCAAAGAGATGCAGACTGCAAAAAAAAAAACTCACCGGCTGCTTTTCTCCGGTAGTCTCCCATGCAAGTACTAACCTCGACCGATTTAACTTTACTTTTGGAACTGGTGTATCACCTGACCACTCTTCTATCAGAGACATTTGAAATTTATTGTAATTGGCGACCATTTCATGTTTGGAAATATTTCAAAATTCTACATCCTTCGAGGGCCACTACGAGATTCCATCAGCCTTTTATGATATATTTATTCACTTTCGCAAACGTTTAACTACTGGTCTCGATAATGTAACAACATAGGAAACATTTCCATGTAAATCTGTCAACTTTGCACGGGATTTTCACAACTTTGTATGCACTTTGTTAATCACTTTGCGCCTGGGCAGTGGTACAATGTACTAATATAAATAGTATTTTTAGACTTTTACATATTTTTGTTCTAAATTTAACTGCGGGGTTCTTTACGAAATGACTTAGGGGGGAATATACACGCAAATCCACCGAATTTTCAAGAGCTTTTCACATTCTCAGGGTGTGTTTGTTCATTTTACAGCCGGCTCATATGACAGTCTACTAACATGGGAGGCTTCGAATGGATTTTATTCATTTTTCATACTTTATAACAGCAGGGTTAGATATAACAAAAACTAAGATCAAATAAACACGCAAATCTACCAAATTTGAAATCGGTTTGGACAACTTTGCACGCTGTTTCAACAGCTTAGACCAAAGAAATGCAGACTGCAAAAAAAAACTCACCGGCTGCTTTTCTCCAGTAGTCTCCCATGCAAGTAATAAACTCAACCAATTTAACTTTACTTTTGGAACTGGTGTATCACCTGACAACTCATCTGTCAGAGACATTTGAAATTTATTTTAATTGGCGACCATTTCATGTTTGGAAATATTTCAAAATTCTACATTCTTCGAGGGCCACTACGAGATTCCATCGGCCTTTTATGATATATTTATTCACTTTCGCAAACTTTTAACTACTGGTCTCGATAATGTAACAACATAGGTAACATTTCCATGTAAATCTGTCAACTTTGCACGGGATTTTCACAACTTTGTATGCACTTTGTTAATCACTTTGCGCCTGGGCAGTGGTACAATGTACTAACATAAATAGTATTTTTAGACTTTTACATATTTTTGTTCTAAATTTAACTGCGGGGTTCTTTACGAAATGACTTAGGGGGGAATATACACGCAAATCCACCGAATTTTCAAGAGCTTTTCACATTCTCAGGGTGTGTTTGTTCATTTTACAGCCGGCTCATATGACAGTCTGCTAACATGGGAGGCTTCGAATGGATTTAATTCATTTTTCATACTTTATAACAGCAGGGTTAGATATAACAACAACTTAGATCAAATAAACACGCAAATCTACCAAATTTTAAATCAGTTTTGACAACTTTGCACGCTGTTTCAACAGCTTAGACTAAAGAGATGCAGACTGCAAAAAAAAACTCACCAGCTGCTTTTCTCCGGTAGTCTCCCATGCAAGTACTAACCTCGACCGATTTAACTTTACTTTTGGAACTGGTGACCTGACCTGACCTGACCACTCACCTGACCACTCATCTATCAGAGACATTTGAAATTTATTGTAATTGGCGACCATTTCATGTTTGGAAATATTTCAAAATTCTACATCCTTCGAGGGCCACTACGAGATTCCATCAGCCTTTTATGATATATTTATTCACTTTCGCAAACGTTTAACTACTGGTCTCGATAATGTAACAACATAGGAAACATTTCCATGTAAATCTGTCAACATTGCACGGGATTTTCACAACTTTGTATGCACTTTGTTAATCACTTTGCGCCTGGGCAGTGGCACAATGTACTAATATAAATAGTATTTTTAGACTTTTACATATTTTTGTTCTAAATTTATCTGCGGGGTTCTTTACGAAATGACTTAGGGGGGAATATACACGCAAATCCACCGAATTTTCAAGAGCTTTTCACATTCTCAGGGTGTGTTTGTTCATTTTACAGCCGGCTCATATGACAGTCTACTAACATGGGAGGCTTCGAATGGATTTTATTCATTTTTCATACTTTATAACAGCAGGGTTAGATATAACAAAAACTTAGATCAAATAAACACGCAAATCTACCAAATTTGAAATCGGTTTGGACAACTTTGCTCGCTGTTTCAACAGCTTAGACCAAAGAAATGCAGACTGCAAAAAAAAACTCATCGGCTGCATTTCTCCGGTAGTCTCCCATGCAAGTACTAACCTCGACCGATTTAACTTTACTTTTGGAACTGGTGTATCACCTGACCACTCATCTGTCAGAGACATTTGAAATTTATTGTAATTGGCGACCATTTCATATTTGGAAATATTTCAAAATTCTACATCCTTCGAGGGCCACGACGAGATTACATCGGCCTTTTATGATATATTTATTCACTTTCGCAAACTTTGAACTACTGGTCTCGATAATGTAACAACATAGGTAACATTTCCATGTAAATCTGTCAACTTTGCACGGGATTTTCACAACTTTGTATGCACTTTGTTAATCACTTTGCGCCTGGGCAGTGGTACAATGTACTAACATAAATAGTATTTTTAGACTTTTACATATTTTTGTTCTAAATTTAACTGCGGGGTTCTTTACGAAATGACTTAGGGGGGAATATACACGCAAATCCACCGAATTTTCAAGAGCTTTTCACATTCTCAGGGTGTGTTTGTTCATTTTACAGCCGGCTCATATGACAGTCTGCTAACATGGGAGGCTTCGAATGGATTTTATTCATTTTTCATACTTTATAACAGCAGGGTTAGATATAACAACAACTTAGATCAAATAAACACGCAAATCTACCAAATTTTAAATCAGTTTTGACAACTTTGCACGCTGTTTCAACAGCTTAGACTAAAGAGATGCAGACTGCAAAAAAAAAACTCACCAGCTGCTTTTCTCCGGTAGTCTCCCATGCAAGTACTAACCTCGACCGATTTAACTTTACTTTTGGAACTGGTGACCTGACCTGACCTGACCACTCACCTGACCACTCATCTATCAGAGACATTTGAAATTTATTGTAATTGGCGACCATTTCATGTTTGGAAATATTTCAAAATTCTACATCCTTCGAGGGCCACTACGAGATTCCATCAGCCTTTTATGATATATTTATTCACTTTCGCAAACGTTTAACTACTGGTCTCGATAATGTAACAACATAGGAAATATTTCCATGTAAATCTGTCAACATTGCACGGGATTTTCACAACTTTGTATGCACTTTGTTAATCACTTTGCGCCTGGGCAGTGGTACAATGTACTAATATAAATAGTATTTTTAGACTTTTACATATTTTTGTTCTAAATTTATCTGCGGGGTTCTTTACGAAATGACTTAGGGGGGAATATACACGCAAATCCACCGAATTTTCAAGAGCTTTTCACATTCTCAGGGTGTGTTTGTTCATTTTACAGCCGGCTCATATGACAGTCTACTAACATGAGAGGCTTCGAATGGATTTTATTCATTTTTCATACTTTATAACAGCAGGGTTAGATATAACAAAAACTTAGATCAAATAAACACGCAAATCTACCAAATTTGAAATCGGTTTGGACAACTTTGCACGCTGTTTCAACAGCTTAGACCAAAGAAATGCAGACTGCAAAAAAAAAACTCACCGGCTGCTTTTCTCCAGTAGTCTCCCATGCAAGTACTAACCTCAACCGATTTAACTTTACTTTTGGAACTGGTGTAACACCTGACAACTCATCTGTCAGAGACATTTGAAATGTATTTTAATTGGCGACCATTTCATGTTTGGAAATATTTCAAAATTCTACATTCTTCGAGGGCCACTACGAGATTCCATCGGCCTTTTATGATATATTTATTCACTTTCGCAAACTTTTAACTACTGGTCTCGATAATGTAACAACATAGGTAACATTTCCATGTAAATCTGTCAACTTTGCACGGGATTTTCACAACTTTGTATGCACTTTGTTAATCACTTTGCGCCTGGGTAGTAATACAATGTACTAACATAAATAGTATTTTTAGACTTTTACATATTTTTCTTCTAAATTTAAATGCGGGGTTCTTTACGAAATGACTTAGGAAGGAATATACACGCAAATCCACCGAATTTTCAAGAGCTTTTCACATTCTCAGGGTGTGTTTGTTCATTTTACAGCCGGCTCATATGACAGTCTGCTAACATGGGAGGCTTCGAATGGATTTTATTCATTTGTCATACTTTATAACAGCAGGGTTAGATATAACAACAACTAAGATCAAATAAACACGCAAATCTACCAACTTTGAAATCGGTTTGGACAACTTTGCACGCTGTTTCAACAGCTTAGACCAAAGAGATGCAGACTGCAAAAAAAAAACTCACCGGCTGCATTTCTCCGGTAGTCTCCCATGCAAGTACTAACCTCGACCGATTTAACTTTACTTTTGGAACTGGTGACCTGACCTGACCTGACCACTCACCTGACCACTCATCTATCAGAGACATTTGAAATTTATTGTAATTGGCGACCATTTCATGTTTGGAAATATTTCAAAATTCTACATCCTTCGAGGGCCACTACGAGATTCCATCGGCCTTTTATGATATATTTATTCACTTTCGCAAACTTTTATCTACTGGTCTCGATAATGTAACAACATAGGAAACATTTCCATGTAAATCTGTCAACTTTGCACGGTATTTTCACAACTTTGTATGCACTTTGTTAATCACTTTGCACCTGGGCAGTGGTACAATGTACTAACATAAATAGTATTTTTAGACTTTTACATATTTTTGTTCTAAATTTAACTGCGGGGTTCTTTACGAAATGACTTAGGGGGGAATATACACGCAAATCCACCGAATTTTCAAGAGCTTTTCACATTCTCAGGGTGTGTTTGTTCATTTTACAGCCGGCTCATATGACAGTCTGCTAACATGGGAGGCTTCGAATGGATTTTATTCATTTTTCATACTTTATAACAGCAGGGTTAGATATAACAACAACTTAGATCAAATAAACACGCAAATCTACCAACTTTGAAATCGGTTTGGACAACTTTGCACGCTGTTTCACCAGCTTAGACCAAAGAGATGCAGACTGCAAAAAAAAACTCACCGGCTGCTTTTCTCCGGTAGTCTCCCATGCAAGTACTAACCTCAACCGATTTAACTTTACTTTTGGAACTGGTGTATCACCTGACCACTCTTCTATCAGAGACATTTGAAATTTATTGTAATTGGCGACCATTTCATGTTTGGAAATATTTCAAAATTCTACATCCTTCGAGGGCCACTACGAGATTCCATCAGCCTTTTATGATATATTTATTCACTTTTGCAAACGTTTAACTACTGGTCTCGATAATGTAACAGCATAGGAAACATTTCCATGTAAATCTGTCAACTTTGCACGGGATTTTCACAACTTTGTATGCACTTTGTTAATCACTTTGCGCCTGGGCAGTGGTACAATGTACTAATATAAATAGTATTTTTAGACTTTTACATATTTTTGTTCTAAATTTAACTGCGGGGTTCTTTACGAAATGACTTAGGGGGGAATATACACGCACATCCACCGAATTTTCAAGAGCTTTTCACATTCTCATGGTGTGTTTGTTCATTTTACAGCCGGCTCATATGACAGTCTACTAACATGGGAGGCTTCGAATGGATTTTATTCATTTTTCATACATTATAACAGCAGGGTTAGATATAACAAAAACTTAGATCAAATAAACACGCAAATCTACCAAATTTGAAATCGGTTTGGACAACTTTGCACGCTGTTTCAACAGCTTAGACCGAAGAAATGCAGACTGCAAAAAAAAACTCACCGGCTGCTTTTCTCCGGTAGTCTCCCATGCAAGTACTAACCTCAACCGATTTAACTTTACTTTTGGAACTGGTGTATCACCTGACAACTCATCTGTCAGAGACATTTGAAATGTATTTTAATTGGCGACCTTTTCATGTTTGGAAATATTTCAAAATTCTACATTCTTCGAGGGCCACTACGAGATTCCATCGGCCTTTTATGATATATTTATTCACTTTCGCAAACTTTTAACTACTGGTCTCGATAATGTAACAACATAGGTAACATTTCCATGTAAATCTGTCAACTTTGCACGGGATTTTCACAACTTTGTATGCACTTTGTTAATCACTTTGCGCCTGGGTAGTAATACAATGTACTAACATAAATAGTATTTTTAGACTTTTACATATTTTTCTTCTAAATTTAACTGCGGGGTTCTTTACGAAATGACTTAGGAAGGAATATACACGCAAATCCACCGAATTTTCAAGAGCTTTTCACATTCTCAGGGTGTGTTTGTTCATTTTACAGCCGGCTCATATGACAGTCTGCTAACATGGGAGGCTTCGAATGGATTTTATTCATTTGTCATACTTTATAACAGCAGGGTTAGATATAACAACAACTAAGATCAAATAAACACGCAAATCTACCAACTTTGAAATCGGTTTGGACAACTTTGCACGCTGTTTCAACAGCTTAGACCAAAGAGATGCAGACTGCAAAAAAATAAACTCACCGGCTGCATTTCTCCGGTAGTCTCCCATGCAAGTACTAACCTCGACCGATTTAACTTTACTTTTGGAACTGGTGTATCACCTGACCACTCATCTGTCAGAGACATTTGAAATTTATTGTAATTGGCGACCATTTCATATTTGGAAATATTTCAAAATTCTACATCCTTCGAGGGCCACGACGAGATTACATCGGCCTTTTATGATATATTTATTCACTTTCGCAAACTTTTAACTACTGGTCTCGATAATGTAACAACATAGGTAACATTTCCATGTAAATCTGTCAACTTTGCACGGGATTTTCACAACTTTGTATGCACTTTGTTAATTACTTTGCGCCTGGGCAGTGGTACAATGTACTAACATAAATAGTATTTTTAGACTTTTACATATTTTTGTTCTAAATTTAACTGCGGGGTTCTTTACGAAATGACTTAGGAAGGAATATACACGCAAATCCACCGAATTTTCAAGAGCTTTTCACATTCTCAGGGTGTGTTTGTTCATTTTACAGCCGGCTCATATGACAGTCTGCTAACATGGGAGGCTTCGAATGGATTTTATTCATTTGTCATACTTTATAACAGCAGGGTTAGATATAACAACAACTAAGATCAAATAAACACACAAATCTACCAACTTTGAAATCGGTTTGGACAACTTTGCACGCTGTTTCAACAGCTTAGACCAAAGAGATGCAGATTGCAAAAAAAAACTCACCGGCTGCATTTCTCCGGTAGTCTCCCATGCAAGTACTAACCTCGACCGATTTAACTTTACTTTTGGAACTGGTGACCTGACCTGACCTGACCACTCACCTGACCACTCATCTATCAGAGACATTTGAAATTTATTGTAATTGGCGACCATTTCATGTTTGGAAATATTTCAAAATTCTACATCCTTCGAGGGCCACTACGAGATTCCATCAGCCTTTTATGATATATTTATTCACTTTCGCAAACGTTTAACTACTGGTCTCGATAATGTAACAACATAGGAAACATTTCCATGTAAATCTGTCAACTTTGCACGGGATTTTCACAACTTTGTATGCACTTTGTTAATCACTTTGCGCCTGGGCAGTGGTACAATGTACTAATATAAATAGTATTTTTAGACTTTTACATATTTTTGTTCTAAATTTATCTGCGGGGTTCTTTACGAAATGACTTAGGGGGGAATATACACGCAAATCCACCGAATTTTCAAGAGCTTTTCACATTCTCAGGGTGTGTTTGTTCATTTTACAGCCGGCTCATATGACAGTCTACTAACATGGGAGGCTTCGAATGGATTTTATTCATTTTTCATACTTTATAACAGCAGGGTTAGATATAACAAAAACTTAGATCAAATAAACACGCAAATCTACCAAATTTGAAATCGGTTTGGACAACTTTGCACGCTGTTTCAACAGCTTAGACCAAAGAAATGCAGACTGCAAAAAAAAACTCACCGGCTGCATTTCTCCGGTAGTCTCCCATGCAAGTACTAACCTCGACCGATTTAACTTTACTTTTGGAACTGGTGTATCACCTGACCACTCATCTGTCAGAGACATTTGAAATTTATTGTAATTGGCGACCATTTCATATTTGGAAATATTTCAAAATTCTACATCCTTCGAGGGCCACGACGAGATTACATCGGCCTTTTATGATATATTTATTCACTTTCGCAAACTTTGAACTACTGGTCTCGATAATGTAACAACATAGGTAACATTTCCATGTAAATCTGTCAACTTTGAACGGGATTTTCACAACTTTGTATGCACTTTGTTAATCACTTTGCGCCTGGGCAGTGGTACAATGTACTAACATAAATAGTATTTTTAGACTTTTACATATTTTTGTTCTAAATTTAACTGCGGGGTTCTTTACGAAATGACTTAGGGGGGAATATACACGCAAATCCACCGAATTTTCAAGAGCTTTTCACATTCTCAGGGTGTGTTTGTTCATTTTACAGCCGGCTCATATGACAGTCTGCTAACATGGGAGGCTTCGAATGGATTTTATTCATTTTTCATACTTTATAACAGCAGGGTTAGATATAACAACAACTTAGATCAAATAAACACGCAAATCTACCAAATTTTAAATCAGTTTTGACAACTTTGCACGCTGTTTCAACAGCTTAGACTAAAGAGATGCAGACTGCAAAAAAAAACTCACCAGCTGCTTTTCTCCGGTAGTCTCCCATGCAAGTACTAACCTCGACCGATTTAACTTTACTTTTGGAACTGGTGACCTGACCTGACCTGACCACTCACCTGACCACTCATCTATCAGAGACATTTGAAATTTATTGTAATTGGCGACCATTTCATGTTTGGAAATATTTCAAAATTCTACATCCTTCGAGGGCCACTACGAGATTCCATCAGCCTTTTATGATATATTTATTCACTTTCGCAAACGTTTAACTACTGGTCTCGATAATGTAACAACATAGGAAACATTTCCATGTAAATCTGTCAACATTGCACGGGATTTTCACAACTTTGTATGCACTTTGTTAATCACTTTGCGCCTGGGCAGTGGTACAATGTACTAATATAAATAGTATTTTTAGACTTTTACATATTTTTGTTCTAAATTTATCTGCGGGGTTCTTTACGAAATGACTTAGGGGGGAATATACACGCAAATCCACCGAATTTTCAAGAGCTTTTCACATTCTCAGGGTGTGTTTGTTCATTTTACAGCCGGCTCATATGACAGTCTGCTAACATGGGAGGCTTCGAATGGATTTTATTCATTTTTCATACTTTATAACAGCAGGGTTAGATATAACAACAACTTAGATCAAATAAACACGCAAATCTACCAACTTTGAAATCGGTTTGGACAACTTTGCACGCTGTTTCACCAGCTTAGACCAAAGAGATGCAGACTGCAAAAAAAACTCACCGGCTGCTTTTCTCCGGTAGTCTCCCATGCAAGTACTAACCTCAACCGATTTAACTTTACTTTTGGAACTGGTGTATCACCTGACCACTCATCTATCAGAGACATTTGAAATTTATTGTAATTGGCGACCATTTCATGTTTGGAAATATTTCAAAATTCTACATCCTTCGAGGGCCACTACGAGATTCCATCGGCCTTTTATGATATATTTATTCACTTTCGCAAACTTTTAACTACTGGTCTCGATAATGTAACAACATAAGAAACATTTCCATGTAAATCTGTCAACTTTGCACGGTATTTTCACAACTTTGTATGCACTTTGTTAATCACTTTGCACCTGGGCAGTGGTACAATGTACTAACATAAATAGTATTTTTAGACTTTTACATATTTTTGTTCTAAATTTAACTGCGGGGTTCTTTACGAAATGACTTAGGGGGGAATATACACGCAAATCCACCGAATTTTCAAGAGCTTTTCACATTCTCAGGGTGTTTGTTCATTTTACAGCCGGCTCATATGACAGTCTGCTAACATGGGAGGCTTCGAATGGATTTTATTCATTTTTCATACTTTATAACAGCAGGGTTAGATATAACAACAACTTAGATCAAATAAACACGCAAATCTACCAACTTTGAAATCGGTTTGGACAACTTTGCACGCTGTTTCACCAGCTAAGACCAAAGAGATGCAGACTGCAAAAAAAAACTCACCGGCTGCTTTTCTCCGGTAGTCTCCCATGCAAGTACTAACCTCAACCGATTTAACTTTACTTTTGGAACTGGTGTATCACCTGACCACTCTTCTATCAGAGACATTTGAAATTTATTGTAATTGGCGACCATTTCATGTTTGGAAATATTTCAAAATTCTACATCCTTCGAGGGCCACTACGAGATTCCATCAGCCTTTTATGATATATTTATTCACTTTCGCAAACGTTTAACTACTGGTCTCGATAATGTAACAACATAGGAAACATTTCCATGTAAATCTGTCAACTTTGCACGGGATTTTCACAACTTTGTATGCACTTTGTTAATCACTTTGCGCCTGGGCAGTGGTACAATGTACTAATATAAATAGTATTTTTAGACTTTTACATATTTTTGTTCTAAATTTATCTGCGGGGTTCTTTACGAAATGACTTAGGGGGGAATATACACGCAAATCCACCGAATTTTCAAGAGCTTTTCACATTCTCAGGGTGTGTTTGTTCATTTTACAGCCGGCTCATATGACAGTCTACTAACATGGGAGGCTTCGAATGGATTTTATTCATTTTTCATACTTTATAACAGCAGGGTTAGATATAACAAAAACTTAGATCAAATAAACACGCAAATCTACCAAATTTGAAATCGGTTTGGACAACTTTGCACGCTGTTTCAACAGCTTAGACCAAAGAAATGCAGACTGCAAAAAAAAACTCACCGGCTGCATTTCTCCGGTAGTCTCCCATGCAAGTACTAACCTCGACCGATTTAACTTTACTTTTGGAACTGGTGTATCACCTGACCACTCATCTGTCAGAGACATTTGAAATTTATTGTAATTGGCGACCATTTCATATTTGGAAATATTTCAAAATTCTACATCCTTCGAGGGCCACGACGAGATTACATCGGCCTTTTATGATATATTTATTCA
This sequence comes from Saccoglossus kowalevskii, assembly GCF_978046115.1. Taxonomy (NCBI): domain Eukaryota; kingdom Metazoa; phylum Hemichordata; class Enteropneusta; family Harrimaniidae; genus Saccoglossus; species Saccoglossus kowalevskii. The sequence goes on along the minus strand of NC_140651.1, from coordinate 30,284,825 downwards.
CTTTCGCAAACTTTGAACTACTGGTCTCGATAATGTAACAACATAGGTAACATTTCCATGTAAATCTGTCAACTTTGCACGGGATTTTCACAACTTTGTATGCACTTTGTTAATCACTTTGCGCCTGGGCAGTGGTACAATGTACTAACATAAATAGTATTTTTAGACTTTTACATATTTTTGTTCTAAATTTAACTGCGGGGTTCTTTACGAAATGACTTAGGGGGGAATATACACGCAAATCCACCGAATTTTCAAGAGCTTTTCACATTCTCAGGGTGTGTTTGTTCATTTTACAGCCGGCTCATATGACAGTCTGCTAACATGGGAGGCTTCGAATGGATTTTATTCATTTTTCATACTTTATAACAGCAGGGTTAGATATAACAACAACTTAGATCAAATAAACACGCAAATCTACCAAATTTTAAATCAGTTTTGACAACTTTGCACGCTGTTTCAACAGCTTAGACTAAAGAGATGCAGACTGCAAAAAAAAACTCACCAGCTGCTTTTCTCCGGTAGTCTCCCATGCAAGTACTAACCTCGACCGATTTAACTTTACTTTTGGAACTGGTGACCTGACCTGACCTGACCACTCACCTGACCACTCATCTATCAGAGACATTTGAAATTTATTGTAATTGGCGACCATTTCATGTTTGGAAATATTTCAAAATTCTACATCCTTCGAGGGCCACTACGAGATTCCATCAGCCTTTTATGATATATTTATTCACTTTCGCAAACGTTTAACTACTGGTCTCGATAATGTAACAACATAGGAAACATTTCCATGTAAATCTGTCAACATTGCACGGGATTTTCACAACTTTGTATGCACTTTGTTAATCACTTTGCGCCTGGGCAGTGGTACAATGTACTAATATAAATAGTATTTTTAGACTTTTACATATTTTTGTTCTAAATTTATCTGCGGGGTTCTTTACGAAATGACTTAGGGGGGAATATACACGCAAATCCACCGAATTTTCAAGAGCTTTTCACATTCTCAGGGTGTGTTTGTTCATTTTACAGCCGGCTCATATGACAGTCTGCTAACATGGGAGGCTTCGAATGGATTTTATTCATTTTTCATACTTTATAACAGCAGGGTTAGATATAACAACAACTTAGATCAAATAAACACGCAAATCTACCAACTTTGAAATCGGTTTGGACAACTTTGCACGCTGTTTCACCAGCTTAGACCAAAGAGATGCAGACTGCAAAAAAAACTCACCGGCTGCTTTTCTCCGGTAGTCTCCCATGCAAGTACTAACCTCAACCGATTTAACTTTACTTTTGGAACTGGTGTATCACCTGACCACTCATCTATCAGAGACATTTGAAATTTATTGTAATTGGCGACCATTTCATGTTTGGAAATATTTCAAAATTCTACATCCTTCGAGGGCCACTACGAGATTCCATCAGCCTTTTATGATATATTTATTCACTTTCGCAAACTTTTAACTACTGGTCTCGATAATGTAACAACATAGGTAACATTTCCATGTAAATCTGTCAACTTTGCACGGGATTTTCACAACTTTGTATGCACTTTGTTAATCACTTTGCGCCTGGGTAGTAATACAATGTACTAACATAAATAGTATTTTTAGACTTTTACATATTTTTCTTCTAAATTTAACTGCGGGGTTCTTTACGAAATGACTTAGGAAGGAATATACACGCAAATCCACCGAATTTTCAAGAGCTTTTCACATTCTCAGGGTGTGTTTGTTCATTTTACAGCCGGCTCATATGACAGTCTGCTAACATGGGAGGCTTCGAATGGATTTTATTCATTTGTCATACTTTATAACAGCAGGGTTAGATATAACAACAACTAAGATCAAATAAACACGCAAATCTACCAACTTTGAAATCGGTTTGGACAACTTTGCACGCTGTTTCAACAGCTTTGACCAAAGAGATGCAGACTGCAAAAAAATAAACTCACCGGCTGCATTTCTCCGGTAGTCTCCCATGCAAGTACTAACCTCGACCGCTTTAACTTTACTTTTGGAACTGGTGTATCACCTGACCACTCATCTGTCAGAGACATTTGAAATTTATTGTAATTGGCGACCATTTCATATTTGGAAATATTTCAAAATTCTACATCCTTCGAGGGCCACGACGAGATTACATCGGCCTTTTATGATATATTTATTCACTTTCGCAAACTTTTAACTACTGGTCTCGATAATGTAACAACATAGGTAACATTTCCATGTAAATCTGTCAACTTTGCACGGGATTTTCACAACTTTGTATGCACTTTGTTAATTACTTTGCGCCTGGGCAGTGGTACAATGTACTAACATAAATAGTATTTTTAGACTTTTACATATTTTTGTTCTAAATTTAACTGCGGGGTTCTTTACGAAATGACTTAGGAAGGAATATACACGCAAATCCACCGAATTTTCAAGAGCTTTTCACATTCTCAGGGTGTGTTTGTTCATTTTACAGCCGGCTCATATGACAGTCTGCTAACATGGGAGGCTTCGAATGGATTTTATTCATTTGTCATACTTTATAACAGCAGGGTTAGATATAACAACAACTAAGATCAAATAAACACACAAATCTACCAACTTTGAAATCGGTTTGGACAACTTTGCACGCTGTTTCAACAGCTTAGACCAAAGAGATGCAGACTGCAAAAAAAAACTCACCGGCTGCATTTCTCCGGTAGTCTCCCATGCAAGTACTAACCTCGACCGATTTAACTTTACTTTTGGAACTGGTGACCTGACCTGACCTGACCTGACCACTCACCTGACCACTCATCTATCAGAGACATTTGAAATTTATTGTAATTGGCGACCATTTCATGTTTGGAAATATTTCAAAATTCTACATCCTTCGAGGGCCACTACGAGATTCCATCGGCCTTTTATGATATATTTATTCACTTTCGCAAACTTTTAACTACTGGTCTCGATAATGTAACAACATAAGAAACATTTCCATGTAAATCTGTCAACTTTGCACGGTATTTTCACAACTTTGTATGCACTTTGTTAATCACTTTGCACCTGGGCAGTGGTACAATGTACTAACATAAATAGTATTTTTAGACTTTTACATATTTTTGTTCTAAATTTAACTGCGGGATTCTTTACGAAATGACTTAGGGGGGAATATACACGCAAATCCACCGAATTTTCAAGAGCTTTTCACATTCTCAGGGTGTGTTTGTTCATTTTACAGCCGGCTCATATGACAGTCTGCTAACATGGGAGGCTTCGAATGGATTTTATTCATTTTTCATACTTTATAACAGCAGGGTTAGATATAACAACAACTTAGATCAAATAAACACGCAAATCTACCAACTTTGAAATCGGTTTGGACAACTTTGCACGCTGTTTCACCAGCTAAGACCAAAGAGATGCAGACTGCAAAAAAAAAAACTCACCGGCTGCTTTTCTCCGGTAGTCTCCCATGCAAGTACTAACCTCAACCGATTTAACTTTACTTTTGGAACTGGTGTATCACCTGACCACTCTTCTATCAGAGACATTTGAAATTTATTGTAATTGGCGACCATTTCATGTTTGGAAATATTTCAAAATTCTACATCCTTCGAGGGCCACTACGAGATTCCATCAGCCTTTTATGATATATTTATTCACTTTCGCAAACGTTTAACTACTGGTCTCGATAATGTAACAACATAGGAAACATTTCCATGTAAATCTGTCAACTTTGCACGGGATTTTCACAACTTTGTATGCACTTTGTTAATCACTTTGCGCCTGGGCAGTGGTACAATGTACTAATATAAATAGTATTTTTAGACTTTTACATATTTTTGTTCTAAATTTAACTGCGGGGTTCTTTACGAAATGACTTAGGGGGGAATATACACGCAAATCCACCGAATTTTCAAGAGCTTTTCACATTCTCAGGGTGTGTTTGTTCATTTTACAGCCGGCTCATATGACAGTCTACTAACATGGGAGGCTTCGAATGGATTTTATTCATTTTTCATACTTTATAACAGCAGGGTTAGATATAACAAAAACTTAGATCAAATAAACACGCAAATCTACCAAATTTGAAATCGGTTTGGACAACTTTGCACGCTGTTTCAACAGCTTAGACCAAAGAAATGCAGACTGCAAAAAAAAACTCACCGGCTGCTTTTCTCCAGTAGTCTCCCATGCAAGTACTAACCTCAACCGATTTAACTTTACTTTTGGAACTGGTGTATCACCTGACACCTCATCTGTCAGAGACATTTGAAATGTATTTTAATTGGCGACCATTTCATGTTTGGAAATATTTCAAAATTCTACATTCTTCGAGGGCCACTACGAGATTCCATCGGCCTTTTATGATATATTTATTCACTTTCGCAAACTTTTAACTACTGGTCTCGATAATGTAACAACATAGGTAACATTTCCATGTAAATCTGTCAACTTTGCACGGGATTTTCACAACTTTGTATGCACTTTGTTAATCACTTTGCGCCTGGGTAGTAATACAATGTACTAACATAAATAGTATTTTTAGACTTTTACATATTTTTCTTCTAAATTTAACTGCGGGGTTCTTTACGAAATGACTTAGGAAGGAATATACACGCAAATCCACCGAATTTTCAAGAGCTTTTCACATTCTCAGGGTGTGTTTGTTCATTTTACAGCCGGCTCATATGACAGTCTGCTAACATGGGAGGCTTCGAATGGATTTTATTCATTTGTCATACTTTATAACAGCAGGGTTAGATATAACAACAACTAAGATCAAATAAACACGCAAATCTACCAACTTTGAAATCGGTTTGGACAACTTTGCACGCTGTGTCAACAGCTTAGACCAAAGAGATGCAGACTGCAAAAAAAAAAACTCACCGGCTGCATTTCTCTGGTAGTCTCCCATGCAAGTACTAACCTCGACCGATTTAACTTTACTTTTGGAACTGGTGTATCACCTGACCACTCATCTGTCAGAGACATTTGAAATTTATTGTAATTGGCGACCATTTCATATTTGGAAATATTTCAAAATTCTACATCCTTCGAGGGCCACGACGAGATTACATCGGCCTTTTATGATATATTTATTCACTTTCGCAAACTTTTAACTACTGGTCTCGATAATGCAACAACATAGGTACCATTTCCATGTAAATCTGTCAACTTTGCACGGGATTTTCACAACTTTGTATGCACTTTGTTAATCACTTTGCGCCTGGGCAGTGGTACAATGTACTAACATAAATAGTATTTTTAGACTTTTACATATTTTTGTTCTAAATTTAACTGCGGGGTTCTTTACGAAATGACTTAGGGGGGAATATACACGCAAATCCACCGAATTTTCAAGAGCTTTTCACATTCTCAGGGTGTGTTTGTTCATTTTACAGCCGGCTCATATGACAGTCTGCTAACATGGGAGGCTTCGAATGGATTTTATTCATTTTTCATACTTTATAACAGCAGGGTTAGATATAACAACAACTTAGATCAAATAAACACGCAAATCTACCAAATTTTAAATCAGTTTTGACAACTTTGCACGCTGTTTCAACAGCTTAGACTAAAGAGATGCAGACTGCAAAAAAAAACTCACCGGCTGCTTTTCTCCGGTAGTCTCCCATGCAAGTACTAACCTCGACCGATTTAACTTTACTTTTGGAACTGGTGACCTGACCTGACCTGACCACTCACCTGACCACTCATCTATCAGAGACATTTGAAATTTATTGTAATTGGCGACCATTTCATGTTTGGAAATATTTCAAAATTCTACATCCTTCGAGGGCCACTACGAGATTCCATCGGCCTTTTATGATATATTTATTCACTTTCGCAAACTTTTAACTACTGGTCTCGATAATGTAACAACATAGGAAACATTTCCATGTAAATCTGTCAACTTTGCACGGTATTTTCACAACTTTGTATGCACTTTGTTAATCACTTTGCGCCTGGGCAGTGGTACAATGTACTAATATAAATAGTATTTTTAGACTTTTACATATTTTTGTTCTAAATTTAACTGCGGGGTTCTTTACGAAATGACTTAGGGGGGAATATACACGCAAATCCACCGAATTTTCAAGAGCTTTTCACATTCTCAGGGTGTGTTTGTTCATTTTACAGCCGGCTCATATGACAGTCTACTAACATGGGAGGCTTCGAATGGATTTTATTCATTTTTCATACTTTATAACAGCAGGGTTAGATATAACAAAAACTTAGATCAAATAAACACGCAAATCTACCAAATTTGAAATCGGTTTGGACAACTTTGCACGCTGTTTCAACAGCTTAGACTAAAGAGATGCAGACTGCAAAAAAAAACCTCACCGGCTGCTTTTCTCCGGTAGTCTCCCATGCAAGTACTAACCTCGACCGATTTAACTTTACTTTTGGAACTGGTGACCTGACCACTCACCTGACCACTCATCTATCAGAGACATTTGAAATTTATTGTAATTGGCGACCATTTCATGTTTGGAAATATTTCAAAATTCTACATCCTTCGAGGGCCACTACGAGATTCCATCGGCCTTTTATGATATATTTATTCACTTTCGCAAACTTTTAACTACTGGTCTCGATAATGTAACAACATAGGAAACATTTCCATGTAAATCTGTCAACTTTGCACGGTATTTTCACAACTTTGTATGCACTTTGTTAATCACTTTGCACCTGGGCAGTGGTACAATGTACTAACATAAATAGTATTTTAAGACTTTTACATATTTTTGTTCTAAATTTAACTGCGGGGTTCTTTACGAAATGACTTAGGGGGGAATATACACGCAAATCCACCGAATTTTCAAGAGCTTTTCACATTCTCAGGGTGTGTTTGTTCATTTTACAGCCGGCTCATATGACAGTCTGCTAACATGGGAGGCTTCGAATGGATTTTATTCATTTGTCATACTTTATAACAGCAGGGTTAGATATAACAACAACTAAGATCAAATAAACACGCAAATCTACCAACTTTGAAATCGGTTTGGACAACTTTGCACGCTGTGTCAACAGCTTAGACCAAAGAGATGCAGACTGCAAAAAAAAAACTCACCGGCTGCATTTCTCCGGTAGTCTCCCATGCAAGTACTAACCTCGACCGATTTAACTTTACTTTTGGAACTGGTGTATCACCTGACCACTCATCTGTCAGAGACATTTGAAATTTATTGTAATTGGCGACCATTTCATATTTGGAAATATTTCAAAATTCTACATCCTTCGAGGGCCACGACGAGATTACATCGGCCTTTTATGATATATTTATTCACTTTCGCAAACTTTTAACTACTGGTCTCGATAATGTAACAACATAGGAAACATTTCCATGTAAATCTGTCAACTTTGCACGGTATTTTCACAACTTTGTATGCACTTTGTTAATCACTTTGCACCTGGGCAGTGGTACAATGTACTAACATAAATAGTATTTTAAGACTTTTACATATTTTTGTTCTAAATTAAACTGCGGGGTTCTTTACGAAATGACTTAGGGGGGAATATACACGCAAATCCACCGAATTTTCAAGAGCTTTTCACATTCTCAGGGTGTGTTTGTTCATTTTACAGCCGGCTCATATGACAGTCTGCTAACATGGGAGGCTTCGAATGGATTTTATTCATTTGTCATACTTTATAACAGCAGGGTTAGATATAACAACAACTAAGATCAAATAAACACGCAAATCTACCAACTTTGAAATCGGTTTGGACAACTTTGCACGCTGTGTCAACAGCTTAGACCAAAGAGATGCAGACTGCAAAAAAAAAACTCACCGGCTGCATTTCTCCGGTAGTCTCCCATGCAAGTACTAACCTCGACCGATTTAACTTTACTTTTGGAACTGGTGTATCACCTGACCACTCATCTGTCAGAGACATTTGAAATTTATTGTAATTGGCGACCATTTCATATTTGGAAATATTTCAAAATTCTACATCCTTCGAGGGCCACGACGAGATTACATCGGCCTTTTATGATATATTTATTCACTTTCGCAAACTTTTAACTACTGGTCTCGATAATGCAACAACATAGGTACCATTTCCATGTAAATCTGTCAACTTTGCACGGGATTTTCACAACTTTGTATGCACTTTGTTAATCACTTTGCGCCTGGGCAGTGGTACAATGTACTAACATAAATAGTATTTTTAGACTTTTACATATTTTTGTTCTAAATTTAACTGCGGGGTTCTTTACGAAATGACTTAGGGGGGAATATACACGCAAATCCACCGAATTTTCAAGAGCTTTTCACATTCTCAGGGTGTGTTTGTTCATTTTACAGCCGGCTCATATGACAGTCTGCTAACATGGGAGGCTTCGAATGGATTTTATTCATTTTTCATACTTTATAACAGCAGGGTTAGATATAACAACAACTTAGATCAAATAAACACGCAAATCTACCAAATTTTAAATCAGTTTTGACAACTTTGCACGCTGTTTCAACAGCTTAGACTAAAGAGATGCAGACTGCAAAAAAAAAACTCACCGGCTGCTTTTCTCCGGTAGTCTCCCATGCAAGTACTAATCTCGACCGATTTAACTTTACTTTTGGAACTGGTGACCTGACCTGACCTGACCACTCACCTGACCACTCATCTATCAGAGACATTTGAAATTTATTGTAATTGGCGACCATTTCATGTTTGGAAATATTTCAAAATTCTACATCCTTCGAGGGCCACTACGAGATTCCATCGGCCTTTTATGATATATTTATTCACTTTCGCAAACTTTTAACTACTGGTCTCGATAATGTAACAACATAGGAAACATTTCCATGTAAATCTGTCAACTTTGCACGGTATTTTCACAACTTTGTATGCACTTTGTTAATCACTTTGCGCCTGGGCAGTGGTACAATGTACTAATATAAATAGTATTTTTAGACTTTTACATATTTTTGTTCTAAATTTAACTGCGGGGTTCGTTACGAAATGACTTAGGGGGGAATATACACGCAAATCCACCGAATTTTCAAGAGCTTTTCACATTCTCAGGGTGTGTTTGTTCATTTTACAGCCGGCTCATATGACAGTCTGCTAACATGGGAGGCTTCGAATGGATTTTATTCATTTGTCATACTTTATAACAGCAGGGTTAGATATAACAACAACTAAGATCAAATAAACACGCAAATCTACCAACTTTGAAATCGGTTTGGACAACTTTGCACGCTGTTTCAACAGCTTAGACCAAAGAGATGCAGACTGCAAAAAAAAAACTCACCGGCTGCATTTCTCCGGTAGTCTCCCATGCAAGTACTAACCTCGACCGATTTAACTTTACTTTTGGAACTGGTGTATCACCTGACCACTCATCTGTCAGAGACATTTGAAATTTATTGTAATTGACGACCATTTCATATTTGGAAATATTTCAAAATTCTACATCCTTCGAGGGCCACGACGAGATTACATCGGCCTTTTATGATATATTTATTCACTTTCGCAAACTTTTAACTACTGGTCTCGATAATGTAACAACATAGGTAACATTTCCATGTAAATCTGTCAACTTTGCACGGGATTTTCACAACTTTGTATGCACTTTGTTAATCACTTTGCGCCTGGGCAGTGGTACAATGTACTAACATAAATAGTATTTTTAGACTTTTACATATTTTTGTTCTAAATTTAACTGCGGGGTTCTTTACGAAATGACTTAGGGGGAATATACACGCAAATCCACCGAATTTTCAAGAGCTTTTCACATTCTCAGGGTGTGTTTGTTCATTTTACAGCCGGCTCATATGACAGTCTGCTAACATGGGAGGCTTCGAATGGATTTTATTCATTTTTCATACTTTATAACAGCAGGGTTAGATATAACAACAACTTAGATCAAATAAACACGCAAATCTACCAAATTTTAAATCAGTTTTGACAACTTTGCACGCTGTTTCAACAGCTTAGACTAAAGAGATGCAGACTGCAAAAAAAAACTCACCGGCTGCTTTTCTCCGGTAGTCTCCCATGCAAGTACTAACCTCGACCGATTTAACTTTACTTTTGGAACTGGTGACCTGACCTGACCTGACCACTCACCTGACCACTCATCTATCAGAGACATTTGAAATTTATTGTAATTGGCGACCATTTCATGTTTGGAAATATTTCAAAATTCTACATCCTTCGAGGGCCACTACGAGATTCCATCGGCCTTTTATGATATATTTATTCACTTTCGCAAACTTTTAACTACTGGTCTCGATAATGTAACAACATAGGAAACATTTCCATGTAAATCTGTCAACTTTGCACGGTATTTTCACAACTTTGTATGCACTTTGTTAATCACTTTGCGCCTGGGCAGTGGTACAATGTACTAATATAAAAAGTATTTTTAGACTTTTACATATTTTTGTTCTAAATTTAACTGCGGGGTTCGTTACGAAATGACTTAGGGGGGAATATACACGCAAATCCACCGAATTTTCAAGAGCTTTTCACATTCTCAGGGTGTGTTTGTTCATTTTACAGCCGGCTCATATGACAGTCTGCTAACATGGGAGGCTTCGAATGGATTTTATTCATTTGTCATACTTTATAACAGCAGGGTTAGATATAACAACAACTAAGATCAAATAAACACGCAAATCTACCAACTTTGAAATCGGTTTGGACAACTTTGCACGCTGTTTCAACAGCTTAGACCAAAGAGATGCAGACTGCAAAAAAAAAACTCACCGGCTGCATTTCTCCGGTAGTCTCCCATGCAAGTACTAACCTCGACCGATTTAACTTTACTTTTGGAACTGGTGTATCACCTGACCACTCATCTGTCAGAGACATTTGAAATTTATTGTAATTGACGACCATTTCATATTTGGAAATATTTCAAAATTCTACATCCTTCGAGGGCCACGACGAGATTACATCGGCCTTTTATGATATATTTATTCACTTTCGCAAACTTTTAACTACTGGTCTCGATAATGTAACAACATAGGTAACATTTCCATGTAAATCTGTCAACTTTGCACGGGATTTTCACAACTTTGTATGCACTTTGTTAATCACTTTGCGCCTGGGCAGTGGTACAATGTACTAACATAAATAGTATTTTTAGACTTTTACATATTTTTGTTCTAAATTTAACTGCGGGGTTCTTTACGAAATGACTTAGGGGGAATATACACGCAAATCCACCGAATTTTCAAGAGCTTTTCACATTCTCAGGGTGTGTTTGTTCATTTTACAGCCGGCTCATATGACAGTCTGCTAACATGGGAGGCTTCGAATGGATTTTATTCATTTTTCATACTTTATAACAGCAGGGTTAGATATAACAACAACTTAGATCAAATAAACACGCAAATCTACCAAATTTTAAATCAGTTTTGACAACTTTGCACGCTGTTTCAACAGCTTAGACTAAAGAGATGCAGACTGCAAAAAAAAACTCACCGGCTGCTTTTCTCCGGTAGTCTCCCATGCAAGTACTAACCTCGACCGATTTAACTTTACTTTTGGAACTGGTGACCTGACCTGACCTGACCACTCACCTGACCACTCATCTATCAGAGACATTTGAAATTTATTGTAATTGGCGACCATTTCATGTTTGGAAATATTTCAAAATTCTACATCCTTCGAGAGCCACTACGAGATTCCATCGGCCTTTTATGATATATTTATTCACTTTCGCAAACTTTTAACTACTGGTCTCGATAATGTAACAACATAGGAAACATTTCCATGTAAATCTGTCAACTTTGCACGGTATTTTCACAACTTTGTATGCACTTTGTTAATCACTTTGCACCTGGGCAGTGGTACAATGTACTAACATAAATAGTATTTTTAGACTTTTACATATTTTTGTTCTAAATTTAACTGCGGGGTTCTTTACGAAATGACTTAGGGGGGAATATACACGCAAATCCACCGAATTTTCAAGAGCTTTTCACATTCTCAGGGTGTGTTTGTTCATTTTACAGCCGGCTCATATGACAGTCTGCTAACATGGGAGGCTTCGAATGGATTTTATTCATTTTTCATACTTTATAACAGCAGGGTTAGATATAACAACAACTTAGATCAAATAAACACGCAAATCTACCAACTTTGAAATCGGTTTGGACAACTTTGCACGCTGTTTCAACAGCTTAGACTAAAGAGATGCAGACTGCAAAAAAAAAACTCACCGGCTGCTTTTCTCCGGTAGTCTCCCATGCAAGTACTAACCTCGACCGATTTAACTTTACTTTTGGAACTGGTGACCTGACCTGACCTGACCACTCACCTGACCACTCATCCATCAGAGACATTTGAAATTTATTGTAATTGGCGACCATTTCATGTTTGGAAATATTTCAAAATTCTACATCCATCGAGGGCCACTACGAGATTCCATCAGCCTTTTATGATATATTTATTCACTTTCGCAAACTTTTAACTACTGGTCTCGATAATGTAAATCTGTCAACTTTGCACGGTATTTTCACAACTTTGTATGCACTTTGTTAATCACTTTGCACCTGGGCAGTGGTACAATGTACTAACATAAATAGTATTTTAAGACTTTTACATATTTTTGTTCTAAATTTAACTGCGGGGTTCTTTACGAAATGACTTAGGGGGGAATATACACGCAAATCCACCGAATTTTCAAGAGCTTTTCACATTCTCAGGGTGTGTTTGTTCATTTTACAGCCGGCTCATATGACAGTCTGCTAACATGGGAGGCTTTGAATGGATTTTATTCATTTTTCATACTTTATAACAGCAGGGTTAGATATAACAACAACTTAGATCAAATAAACACGCAAATCTACCAACTTTGAAATCGGTTTGGACAACTTTGCACGCTGTTTCACCAGCTTAGATCAAAGAGATGCAGACTGCAAAAAAAACTCACCGGCTGCTTTTCTCCGGTAGTCTCCCATGCAAGTACTAACCTCAACCGATTTAACTTTACTTTTGGAACTGGTGTATCACCTGACCACTCTTCTATCAGAGACATTTGAAATTTATTGTAATTGGCGACCATTTCATGTTTGGAAATATTTCAAAATTCTACATCCTTCGAAGGCCACTACGAGATTCCATCAGCCTTTTATGATATATTTATTCACTTTCGCAAACTTTTAACTACTGGTCTCGATAATGTAACAACATAGGTAACATTTCCATGTAAATCTGTCAACTTTGCACGGGATTTTCACAACTTTGTATGCACTTTGTTAATCACTTTGCGCCTGGGTAGTAATACAATGTACTAACATAAATAGTATTTTTAGACTTTTACATATTTTTCTTCTAAATTTAACTGCGGGGTTCTTTACGAAATGAATTAGGAAGGAATATACACGCAAATCCACCGAATTTTCAAGAGCTTTTCACATTCTCAGGGTGTGTTTGTTCATTTCACAGCCGGCTCATATGACAGTCTGCTAACATGGGAGGCTTCGAATGGATTTTATTCATTTGTCATACTTTATAACAGCAGGGTTAGATATAACAACAACTAAGATCAAATAAACACGCAAATCTACCAACTTTGAAATCGGTTTGGACAACTTTGCACGCTGTTTCAACAGCATAGACCAAAGAGATGCAGACTGCAAAAAAAAAACTCATCGGCTGCATTTCTCCGGTAGTCTCCCATGCAAGTACTAACCTCGACCGATTTAACTTTACTTTTGGAACTGGTGTATCACCTGACCACTCATCTGTCAGAGACATTTGAAATTTATTGTAATTGGCGACCATTTCATATTTGGAAATATTTCAAAATTCTACATCCTTCGAGGGCCACGACGAGATTACATCGGCCTTTTATGATATATTTATTCACTTTCGCAAACTTTTAACTACTGGTCTCGATAATGTAACAACATAGGTAACATTTCCATGTAAATCTGTCAACTTTGCACGGGATTTTCACAACTTTGTATGCACTTTGTTAATCACTTTGCGCCTGGGCAGTGGTACAATGTACTAACATAAATAGTATTTTTAGACTTTTACATATTTTTGTTCTAAATTTAACTGCGGGGTTCTTTACGAAATGACTTAGGGGGAATATACACGCAAATCCACCGAATTTTCAAGAGCTTTTCACATTCTCAGGGTGTGTTTGTTCATTTTACAGCCGGCTCATATGACAGTCTGCTAACATGGGAGGCTTCGAATGGATTTTATTCATTTTTCATACTTTATAACAGCAGGGTTAGATATAACAACAACTTAGATCAAATAAACACGCAAATCTACCAAATTTTAAATCAGTTTTGACAACTTTGCACGCTGTTTCAACAGCTTAGACTAAAGAGATGCAGACTGCAAAAAAAAACTCACCGGCTGCTTTTCTCCGGTAGTCTCCCATGCAAGTACTAACCTCGACCGATTTAACTTTACTTTTGGAACTGGTGACCTGACCTGACCTGACCACTCACCTGACCACTCATCTATCAGAGACATTTGAAATTTATTGTAATTGGCGACCATTTCATGTTTGGAAATATTTCAAAATTCTACATCCTTCGAGAGCCACTACGAGATTCCATCGGCCTTTTATGATATATTTATTCACTTTCGCAAACTTTTAACTACTGGTCTCGATAATGTAACAACATAGGAAACATTTCCATGTAAATCTGTCAACTTTGCACGGTATTTTCACAACTTTGTATGCACTTTGTTAATCACTTTGCACCTGGGCAGTGGTACAATGTACTAACATAAATAGTATTTTTAGACTTTTACATATTTTTGTTCTAAATTTAACTGCGGGGTTCTTTACGAAATGACTTAGGGGGGAATATACACGCAAATCCACCGAATTTTCAAGAGCTTTTCACATTCTCAGGGTGTGTTTGTTCATTTTACAGCCGGCTCATATGACAGTCTGCTAACATGGGAGGCTTCGAATGGATTTTATTCATTTTTCATACTTTATAACAGCAGGGTTAGATATAACAACAACTTAGATCAAATAAACACGCAAATCTACCAACTTTGAAATCGGTTTGGACAACTTTGCACGCTGTTTCAAGAGCTTAGACTAAAGAGATGCAGACTGCAAAAAAAAAACTCACCGGCTGCTTTTCTCCGGTAGTCTCCCATGCAAGTACTAACCTCGACCGATTTAACTTTACTTTTGGAACTGGCGACCTGACCTGACCTGACCACTCACCTGACCACTCATCCATCAGAGACATTTGAAATTTATTGTAATTGGCGACCATTTCATGTTTGGAAATATTTCAAAATTCTACATCCATCGAGGGCCACTACGAGATTCCATCAGCCTTTTATGATATATTTATTCACTTTCGCAAACTTTTAACTACTGGTCTCGATAATGTAAATCTGTCAACTTTGCACGGTATTTTCACAACTTTGTATGCACTTTGTTAATCACTTTGCACCTGGGCAGTGGTACAATGTACTAACATAAATAGTATTTTAAGACTTTTACATATTTTTGTTCTAAATTTAACTGCGGGGTTCTTTACGAAATGACTTAGGGGGGAATATACACGCAAATCCACCGAATTTTCAAGAGCTTTTCACATTCTCAGGGTGTGTTTGTTCATTTTACAGCCGGCTCATATGACAGTCTGCTAACATGGGAGGCTTTGAATGGATTTTATTCATTTTTCATACTTTATAACAGCAGGGTTAGATATAACAACAACTTAGATCAAATAAACACGCAAATCTACCAACTTTGAAATCGGTTTGGACAACTTTGCACGCTGTTTCACCAGCTTAGATCAAAGAGATGCAGACTGCAAAAAAAACTCACCGGCTGCTTTTCTCCGGTAGTCTCCCATGCAAGTACTAACCTCAACCGATTTAACTTTACTTTTGGAACTGGTGTATCACCTGACCACTCTTCTATCAGAGACATTTGAAATTTATTGTAATTGGCGACCATTTCATGTTTGGAAATATTTCAAAATTCTACATCCTTCGAGGGCCACTACGAGATTCCATCAGCCTTTTATGATATATTTATTCACTTTCGCAAACTTTTAACTACTGGTCTCGATAATGTAACAACATAGGTAACATTTCCATGTAAATCTGTCAACTTTGCACGGGATTTTCACAACTTTGTATGCACTTTGTTAATCACTTTGCGCCTGGGTAGTAATACAATGTACTAACATAAATAGTATTTTTAGACTTTTACATATTTTTCTTCTAAATTTAACTGCGGGGTTCTTTACGAAATGAATTAGGAAGGAATATACACGCAAATCCACCGAATTTTCAAGAGCTTTTCACATTCTCAGGGTGTGTTTGTTCATTTCACAGCCGGCTCATATGACAGTCTGCTAACATGGGAGGCTTCGAATGGATTTTATTCATTTGTCATACTTTATAACAGCAGGGTTAGATATAACAACAACTAAGATCAAATAAACACGCAAATCTACCAACTTTGAAATCGGTTTGGACAACTTTGCACGCTGTTTCAACAGCATAGACCAAAGAGATGCAGACTGCAAAAAAAAAACTCATCGGCTGCATTTCTCCGGTAGTCTCCCATGCAAGTACTAACCTCGACCGATTTAACTTTACTTTTGGAACTGGTGTATCACCTGACCACTCATCTGTCAGAGACATTTGAAATTTATTGTAATTGGCGACCATTTCATATTTGGAAATATTTCAAAATTCTACATCCTTCGAGGGCCACGACGAGATTACATCGGCCTTTTATGATATATTTATTCACTTTCGCAAACTTTTAACTACTGGTCTCGATAATGTAACAACATAGGTAACATTTCCATGTAAATCTGTCAACTTTGCACGGGATTTTCACAACTTTGTATGCACTTTGTTAATCACTTTGCGCCTGGGCAGTGGTACAATGTACTAACATAAATAGTATTTTTAGACTTTTACATATTTTTGTTCTAAATTTAACTGCGGGGTTCTTTACGAAATGACTTAGGGGGGAATATACAAGCAAATCCACCGAATTTTCAAGAGCTTTTCACATTCTCAGGGTGTGTTTGTTCATTTTACAGCCGGCTCATATGACAGTCTGCTAACATGGGAGGCTTCGAATGGATTTTATTCATTTTTCATACTTTATAACAGCAGGGTTAGATATAACAACAACTTAGATCAAATAAACACGCAAATCTACCAACTTTGAAATCGGTTTGGACAACTTTGCACGCTGTTTCAACAGCTTAGACTAAAGAGATGCAGACTGCAAAAAAAAAACTCACCGGCTGCTTTTCTCCGGTAGTCTCCCATGCAAGTACTAACCTCGACCGATTTAACTTTACTTTTGGAACTGGTGACCTGACCTGACCTGACCACTCACCTGACCACTCATCCATCAGAGACATTTGAAATTTATTGTAATTGGCGACCATTTCATGTTTGGAAATATTTCAAAATTCTACATCCATCGAGGGCCACTACGAGATTCCATCAGCCTTTTATGATATATTTATTCACTTTCGCAAACTTTTAACTACTGGTCTCGATAATGTAAATCTGTCAACTTTGCACGGTATTTTCACAACTTTGTATGCACTTTGTTAATCACTTTGCACCTGGGCAGTGGTACAATGTACTAACATAAATAGTATTTTAAGACTTTTACATATTTTTGTTCTAAATTTAACTGCGGGGTTCTTTACGAAATGACTTAGGGGGGAATATACACGCAAATCCACCGAATTTTCAAGAGCTTTTCACATTCTCAGGGTGTGTTTGTTCATTTTACAGCCGGCTCATATGACAGTCTGCTAACATGGGAGGCTTTGAATGGATTTTATTCATTTTTCATACTTTATAACAGCAGGGTTAGATATAACAACAACTTAGATCAAATAAACACGCAAATCTACCAACTTTGAAATCGGTTTGGACAACTTTGCACGCTGTTTCACCAGCTTAGACCAAAGAGATGCAGACTGCAAAAAAAACTCACCGGCTGCTTTTCTCCGGTAGTCTCCCATGCAAGTACTAACCTCAACCGATTTAACTTTACTTTTGGAACTGGTGTATCACCTGACCACTCTTCTATCAGAGACATTTGAAATTTATTGTAATTGGCGACCATTTCATGTTTGGAAATATTTCAAAATTCTACATCCTTCGAGGGCCACTACGAGATTCCATCAGCCTTTTATGATATATTTATTCACTTTCGCAAACTTTTAACTACTGGTCTCGATAATGTAACAACATAGGTAACATTTCCATGTAAATCTGTCAACTTTGCACGGGATTTTCACAACTTTGTATGCACTTTGTTAATCACTTTGCGCCTGGGTAGTAATACAATGTACTAACATAAATAGTATTTTTAGACTTTTACATATTTTTCTTCTAAATTTAACTGTGGGGTTCTTTACGAAATGAATTAGGAAGGAATATACACGCAAATCCACCGAATTTTCAAGAGCTTTTCACATTCTCAGGGTGTGTTTGTTCATTTCACAGCCGGCTCATATGACAGTCTGCTAACATGGGAGGCTTCGAATGGATTTTATTCATTTGTCATACTTTATAACAGCAGGGTTAGATATAACAACAACTAAGATCAAATAAACACGCAAATCTACCAACTTTGAAATCGGTTTGGACAACTTTGCACGCTGTTTCAACAGCTTAGACCAAAGAGATGCAGACTGCAAAAAAAAAACTCACCGGCTGCATTTCTCCGGTAGTCTCCCATGCAAGTACTAACCTCGACCGATTTAACTTTACTTTTGGACCTGGTGTATCACCTGACCACTCATCTGTCAGAGACATTTGAAATTTATTGTAATTGGCGACCATTTCATATTTGGAAATATTTCAAAATTCTACATCCTTCGAGGGCCACGACGAGATTACATCGGCCTTTTATGATATATTTATTCACTTTCGCAAACTTTTAACTACTGGTCTCGATAATGTAACAACATAGGTAACATTTCCATGTAAATCTGTCAACTTTGCACGGGATTTTCACAACTTTGTATGCACTTTGTTAATCACTTTGCGCCTGGGCAGTGGTACAATGTACTAACATAAATAGTATTTTTAGACTTTTACATATTTTTGTTCTAAATTTAACTGCGGGGTTCTTTACGAAATGACTTAGGGGGGAATATACACGCAAATCCACCGAATTTTCAAGAGCTTTTCACATTCTCAGGGTGTGTTTGTTCATTTTACAGCCGGCTCATATGACAGTCTGCTAACATGGGAGGCTTCGAATGGATTTTATTCATTTTTCATACTTTATAACAGCAGGGTTAGATATAACAACAACTTAGATCAAATAAACACGCAAATCTACCAAATTTTAAATCAGTTTTGACAACTTTGCACGCTGTTTCAACAGCTTAGACTAAAGAGATGCAGACTGCAAAAAAAAAACTCACCGGCTGCTTTTCTCCGGTAGTCTCCCATGCAAGTACTAACCTCGACCGATTTAACTTTACTTTTGGAACTGGTGACCTGACCTGACCTGACCACTCACCTGACCACTCATCTATCAGAGACATTTGAAATTTATTGTAATTGGCGACCATTTCATGTTTGGAAATATTTCAAAATTCTACATCCTTCGAGGGCCACTACGAGATTCCATCGGCCTTTTATGATATATTTATTCACTTTCGCAAACTTTTAACTACTGGTCTCGATAATGTAACAACATAGGAAACATTTCCATGTAAATCTGTCAACTTTGCACGGTATTTTCACAACTTTGTATGCACTTTGTTAATCACTTTGCACATGGGCAGTGGTACAATGTACTAACATAAATAGTATTTTTAGACTTTTACATATTTTTGTTCTAAATTTAACTGCGGGGTTCTTTACGAAATGACTTAGGGGGGAATATACACGCAAATCCACCGAATTTTCAAGAGCTTTTCACATTCTCAGGGTGTGTTTGTTCATTTTACAGCCGGCTCATATGACAGTCTGCTAACATGGGAGGCTTCGAATGGATTTTATTCATTTTTCATACTTTATAACAGCAGGGTTAGATATAACAACAACTTAGATCAAATAAACACGCAAATCTACCAACTTTGAAATCGGTTTGGACAACTTTGCACGCTGTTTCAACAGCTTAGACCAAAGAGATGCAGACTGCAAAAAAAAAACTCACCGGCTGCTTTTCTCCGGTAGTCTCCCATGCAAGTACTAACCTCGACCGATTTAACTTTACTTTTGGAACTGGTGTATCACCTGACCACTCTTCTATCAGAAACATTTGAAATTTATTGTAATTGGCGACCATTTCATGTTTGGAAATATTTCAAAATTCTACATCCTTCGAGGGCCACTACGAGATTCCATCAGGCTTTTATGATATATTTATTCACTTTCGCAAACGTTTAACTACTGGTCTCGATAATGTAACAACATAGGAAACATTTCCATGTAAATCTGTCAACTTTGCACGGGATTTTCACAACTTTGTATGCACTTTGTTAATCACTTTGCGCCTGGGCAGTGGTACAATGTACTAATATAAATAGTATTTTTAGACTTTTACATATTTTTGTTCTAAATTTAACTGCGGGGTTCTTTACGAAATGACTTAGGGGGGAATATACACGCAAATCCACCGAATTTTCAAGAGCTTTTCACATTCTCAGGGTGTGTTTGTTCATTTTACAGCCGGCTCATATGACAGTCTACTAACATGGGAGGCTTCGAATGGATTTTATTCATTTTTCATACTTTATAACAGCAGGGTTAGATATAACAAAAACTTAGATCAAATAAACACGCAAATCTACCAAATTTGAAATCGGTTTGGACAACTTTGCACGCTGTTTTAACAGCTTAGACCAAAGAAATGCAGACTGCAAAAAAAAACTCACCGGCTGCTTTTCTCCAGTAGTCTCCCATGCAAGTACTAACCTCAACTGATTTAACTTTACTTTTGGAACTGGTGTATCACCTGACAACTCATCTGTCAGAGACATTTGAAATTTATTGTAATTGGCGACCATTTCATGTTTGGAAATATTTCAAAATTCTACATCCTTCGAGGGCCACGACGAGATTACATCGGCCTTTTATGATATATTTATTCACTTTCGCAAACTTTTAACTACTGGTCTCGATAATGTAACAACATAGGTAACATTTCCATGTAAATCTGTCAACTTTGCACGGGATTTTCACAACTTTGTATGCACTTTGTTAATCACTTTGCGCCTGGGCAGTGGTACAATGTACTAACATAAATAGTATTTTTAGACTTTTACATATTTTTGTTCTAAATTTAACTGCGGGGTTCTTTACGAAATGACTTAGGGGGAATATACACGCAAATCCACCGAATTTTCAAGAGCTTTTCACATTCTCAGGGTGTGTTTGTTCATTTTACAGCCGGCTCATATGACAGTCTGCTAACATGGGAGGCTTCGAATGGATTTTATTCATTTTTCATACTTTATAACAGCAGGGTTAGATATAACAACAACTTAGATCAAATAAACACGCAAATCTACCAAATTTTAAATCAGTTTTGACAACTTTGCACGCTGTTTCAACAGCTTAGACTAAAGAGATGCAGACTGCAAAAAAAAAACTCACCGGCTGCTTTTCTCCGGTAGTCTCCCATGCAAGTACTAACCTCGACCGATTTAACTTTACTTTTGGAACTGGTGACCTGACCTGACCTGACCACTCACCTGACCACTTATCTATCAGAGACATTTGAAATTTATTGTAATTGGCGACCATTTCATGTTTGGAAATATTTCAAAATTCTACATCCTTCGAGGGCCACTACGAGATTCCATCGGCCTTTTATGATATATTTATTCACTTTCGCAAACTTTTAACTACTGGTCTCGATAATGTAACAACATAGGAAACATTTCCATGTAAATCTGTCAACTTTGCACGGTATTTTCACAACTTTGTATGCACTTTGTTAATCACTTTGCGCCTGGGCAGTGGTACAATGTACTAACATAAATAGTATTTTTAGACTTTTACATATTTTTGTTCTAAATTTAACTGCGGGGTTCTTTACGAAATGACTTAGGGGGGAATATACACGCAAATCCACCGAATTTTCAAGAGCTTTTCACATTCTCAGGGTGTGTTTGTTCATTTTACAGCCGGCTCATATGACAGTCTGCTAACATGGGAGGCTTCGAATGGATTTTATTCATTTTTCATACATTATAACAGCAGGGTTAGATATAACAACAACTTAGATCAAATAAACACGCAAATCTACCAACTTTGAAATCGGTTTGGACAACTTTGCACGCTGTTTCAACAGCTCAGACCAAAGAGATGCAGACTGCAAAAAAAAACTCACCGGCTGCTTTTCTCCGGTAGTCTCCCATGCAAGTACTAACCTCGACCGATTAAACTTTACTTTTGGAACTGGTGTATCACCTGACCACTCATCTATCAGAGACATTTGAAATTTATTGTAATTGGCGACCATTTCATGTTTGGAAATATTTCAAAATTCTACATCCTTCGAGGGCCACTACGAGATTCCATCGGCCTTTTATGATATATTTATTCACTTTTGCAAACTTTTAACTACTGGTCTCGATAATGTAACAACATAGGTAACATTTCCATGTAAATCTGTCAACTTTGCACGGGATTTTCACAACTTTGTATGCACTTTGTTAATCACTTTGCGACTGGGCAGTGGTACAATGTACTAACATAAATAGTATTTTTAGACTTTTACATATTTTTGTTCTAAATTTAACTGCGGGGTTCTTTACGAAATGACTTAGGGGGGAATATACACGCAAATCCACCGAATTTTCAAGAGCTTTTCACATTCTCAGGGTGTGTTTGTTCATTTTACAGCCGGCTCATATGACAGTCTGCTAACATGGGAGGCTTCGAATGGATTTTATTCATTTTTCATACTTTATAACAGCAGGGTTAGATATAACAACAACTTAGATCAAATAAACACGCAAATCTACCAAATTTGAAATCGGTTTGGACAACTTTGCACGCTGTTTCAACAGCTTAGACCAAAGAGATGCAGACTGCAAAAAAAAACTCACCGGCTGGTTTTCTCCGGTAGTCTCCCATGCAAGTACTAACCTCGACCGATTTAACTTTACTTTTGGAACTGGTGTATCACCTGAACACTCATCTATCAGAGACATTTGAAATTTATTGTAATTGGCGACCATTTCATGTTTGGAAATATTTCAAAATTCTACATCCTTCGAGGGCCACTACGAGATTCCATCGGCCTTTTATGATATATTTATTCACTTTCGCAAACTTTTAACTACTGGTCTCGATAATGTAACAACATAGGAAACATTTCCATGTAAATCTGTCAACTTTGCACGGTATTTTCACAACTTTGTATGCACTTTGTTAATCACTTTGCACCTGGGCAGTGGTACAATGTACTAACATAAATAGTATTTTTTAGACTTTTACATATTTTTGTTCTAAATTTAACTGCGGGGTTCTTTACGAAATGACTTAGGGGGGAATATACACGCAAATCCACCGAATTTTCAAGAGCTTTTCACATTCTCAGGGTGTGTTTGTTCATTTTACAGCCGGCTCATATGACAGTCTGCTAACATGGGAGGCTTCGAATGGATTTTATTCATTTTTCATACTTTATAACAGCAGGGTTAGATATAACAACAACTTAGATCAAATAAACACGCAAATCTACCAACTTTGAAATCGGTTTGGACAACTTTGCACGCTGTTTCAACAGCTTAGACCAAAGAGATGCAGACTGCAAAAAAAAAACTCACCGGCTGCTTTTCTCCGGTAGTCTCCCATGCAAGTACTAACCTCAACCGATTTAACTTTACTTTTGGAACTGGTGTATCACCTGACCACTCTTCTATCAGAGACATTTGAAATTTATTGTAATTGGCGACCATTTCATGTTTGGAAATATTTCAAAATTCTACATCCTTCGAGGGCCACTACGAGATTCCATCAGGCTTTTATGATATATTTATTCACTTTCGCAAACGTTTAACTACTGGTCTCGATAATGTAACAACATAGGAAACATTTCCATGTAAATCTGTCAACTTTGCACGGGATTTTCACAACTTTGTATGCACTTTGTTAATCACTTTGCGCCTGGGCAGTGGTACAATGTACTAATATAAATAGTATTTTTAGACTTTTACATATTTTTGTTCTAAATTTAACTGCGGGGTTCTTTACGAAATGACTTAGGGGGGAATATACACGCAAATCCACCGAATTTTCAAGAGCTTTTCACATTCTCAGGGTGTGTTTGTTCATTTTACAGCCGGCTCATATGACAGTCTACTAACATGGGAGGCTTCGAATGGATTTTATTCATTTTTCATACTTTATAACAGCAGGGTTAGATATAACAAAAACTTAGATCAAATAAACACGCAAATCTACCAACTTTGAAATCGGTTTGGACAACTTTGCACGGTGTTTCAACAGCTTAGACCAAAGAGATGCAGACTGCAAAAAAAAACTCACCGGCTGCTTTTCTCCAGTAGTCTCCCATGCAAGTACTAACCTCGACCAATTTAACTTTAATTTTGGAACTGGTGTATCACTTGATCACTCATCTGTCAGAGACATTTGAAATTTATTGTAATTGGCGACCATTTCATGTTTGGAAATATTTCAAAATTCTACATCCTTCGAGGGCCACTACGAGATTCCATCGGCCTTTTATGATATATTTATTCACTTTCACAAACTTTTAACTACTGGTCTCGATAATGTAACAACATAGGAAACATTTCCATGTAAATCTGTCAACTTTGCACGGGATTTTCACAACTTTGTATGCACTTTGTTAATCACTTTGCGCCTGGGCAGTGGTACAATGTACTAATATAAATAGTATTTTTAGACTTTTACATATTTTTGTTCTAAATTTAACTGCGGGGTTCTTTACGAAATGACTTAGGGGGGAATATACACGCAAATCCACCGAATTTTCAAGAGCTTTTCACATTCTCAGGGTGTGTTTGTTCATTTTACAGCCGGCTCATATGACAGTCTACTAACATGGGAGGCTTCGAATGGATTTTATTCATTTTTCATACTTTATAACAGCAGGGTTAGATATAACAAAAACTTAGATCAAATAAACACGCAAATCTACCAACTTTGAAATCGGTTTGGACAACTTTGCACGCTGTTTCAACAGCTTAGACCAAAGAGATGCAGACTGCAAAAAAAAACTCACCGGCTGCTTTTCTCCAGTAGTCTCCCATGCAAGTACTAACCTCGACCAATTTAACTTTAATTTTGGAACTGGTGTATCACTTGATCACTCATCTGTCAGAGACATTTGAAATTTATTGTAATTGGCGACCATTTCATGTTTGGAAATATTTCAAAATTCTACATCCTTCGAGGGCCACTACGAGATTCCATCGGCCTTTTATGATATATTTATTCACTTTCACAAACTTTTAACTACTGGTCTCGATAATGTAACAACATAGGTAACATTTCCATGTAAATCTGTCAACTTTGCACGGGATTTTCACAACTTTGTATGCACTTTGTTAATCACTTTGCGCCTGGGCAGTGGTACAATGTACTAACATAAATAGTATTTTTAGACTTTTACATATTTTTGTTCTAAATTTAACTGCGGGGTTCTTTACGAAATGACTTAGGGGGGAATATACACGCAAATCCACCGAATTTTCAAGAGCTTTTCACATTCTCAGGGTGTGTTTGTTCATTTTACAGCCGGCTCATATGACAGTCTGCTAACATGGGAGGCTTCGAATGGATTTTATTCATTTTTCATACTTTATAACAGCAGGGTTAGATATAACAACAACTTAGATCAAATAAACACGCAAATCTACCAACTTTGAAATCGGTTTGGACAACTTTGCACGCTGTTTCAACAGCTTAGACCAAAGAGATGCAGACTGCAAAAAAAAACTCACCGGCTGGTTTTCTCCGGTAGTCTCCCATGCAAGTACTAACCTCGACCGATTTAACTTTACTTTTGGAACTGGTGTATCACCTGACCACTCATCTATCAGAGACATTTGAAATTTATTGTAATTGGCGACCATTTCATGTTTGGAAATATTTCAAAATTCTACATCCTTCGAGGGCCACTACGAGATTCCATCGGCCTTTTATGATATATTTATTCACTTTCGCAAACTTTTAACTACTGGTCTCGATAATGTAACAACATAGGTAACATTTCCATGTAAATCTGTCAACTTTGCACGGGATTTTCACAACTTTGTATGCACTTTGTTAATCACTTTGCGCCTGGGCAGTGGTACAATGTACTAACATAAATAGTATTTTTAGACTTTTACATATTTTTGTTCTAAATTTAACTGCGGGGTTCTTTACGAAATGACTTAGGGGGGAATATACACGCAAATCCACCGAATTTTCAAGAGCTTTTCACATTCTCAGGGTGTGTTTGTTCATTTTACAGCCGGCTCATATGACAGTCTGCTAACATGGGAGGCTTCGAATGGATTTTATTCATTTTTCATACTTTATAACAGCAGGGTTAGATATAACAACAACTTAGATCAAATAAACTCGCAAATCTACCAACTTTGAAATCGGTTTGGACAACTTTGCACGCTGTTTCAACAGCTTAGACCAAAGAGATGCAGACTGCAAAAAAAAAAACTCACCGGCTGCTTTTCTCCGGTAGTCTCCCATGCAAGTACTAACCTCGACCGATTTAACTTTACTTTTGGAACTGGTGACCTGACCTGACCTGACCACTCACCTGACCACTCATCTATCAGAGACATTTGAAATTTATTGTAATTGGCGACCATTTCATGTTTGGAAATATTTCAAAATTCTACATCCTTCGAGGGCCACTACGAGATTCCATCGGCCTTTTATGATATATTTATTCACTTTCGCAAACTTTTAACTACTGGTCTCGATAATGTAACAACATAGGAAACATTTCCATGTAAATCTGTCAACTTTGCACGGTATTTTCACAACTTTGTATGCACTTTGTTAATCACTTTGCACCTGGGCAGTGGTACAATGTACTAACATAAATAGTATTTTTAGACTTTTACATATTTTTGTTCTAAATTTAACTGCGGGGTTCTTTACGAAATGACTTAGGGGGGAATATACACGCAAATCCACCGAATTTTCAAGAGCTTTTCACATTCTCAGGGTGTGTTTGTTCATTTTACAGCCGGCTCATATGACAGTCTGCTAACATGGGAGGCTTCGAATGGATTTTATTCATTTTTCATACTTTATAACAGCAGGGTTAGATATAACAACAACTTAGATCAAATAAACACGCAAATCTACCAACTTTGAAATCGGTTTGGACAACTTTGCACGCTGTTTCAACAGCTTAGACCAAAGAGATGCAGACTGCAAAAAAAAACTCACCGGCTGGTTTTCTCCGGTAGTCTCCCATGCAAGTACTAACCTCGACCGATTTAACTTTACTTTTGGAACTGGTGTATCACCTGACCACTCATCTATCAGAGACATTTGAAATTTATTGTAATTGGCGACCATTTCATGTTTGGAAATATTTCAAAATTCTACATCCTTCGAGGGCCACTACGAGATTCCATCGGCCTTTTATGATATATTTATTCACTTTCGCAAACTTTTAACTACTGGTCTCGATAATGTAACAACATAGGTAACATTTCCATGTAAATCTGTCAACTTTGCACGGGATTTTCACAACTTTGTATGCACTTTGTTAATCACTTTGCGCCTGGGCAGTGGTACAATGTACTAACATAAATAGTATTTTTAGACTTTTACATATTTTTGTTCTAAATTTAACTGCGGGGTTCTTTACGAAATGACTTAGGGGGGAATATACACGCAAATCCACCGAATTTTCAAGAGCTTTTCACATTCTCAGGGTGTGTTTGTTCATTTTACAGCCGGCTCATATGACAGTCTGCTAACATGGGAGGCTTCGAATGGATTTTATTCATTTTTCATACTTTATAACAGCAGGGTTAGATATAACAACAACTTAGATCAAATAAACTCGCAAATCTACCAACTTTGAAATCGGTTTGGACAACTTTGCACGCTGTTTCAACAGCTTAGACCAAAGAGATGCAGACTGCAAAAAAAAAAACTCACCGGCTGCTTTTCTCCGGTAGTCTCCCATGCAAGTACTAACCTCGACCGATTTAACTTTACTTTTGGAACTGGTGACCTGACCTGACCTGACCACTCACCTGACCACTCATCTATCAGAGACATTTGAAATTTATTGTAATTGGCGACCATTTCATGTTTGGAAATATTTCAAAATTCTACATCCTTCGAGGGCCACTACGAGATTCCATCGGCCTTTTATGATATATTTATTCACTTTCGCAAACTTTTAACTACTGGTCTCGATAATGTAACAACATAGGAAACATTTCCATGTAAATCTGTCAACTTTGCACGGTATTTTCACAACTTTGTATGCACTTTGTTAATCACTTTGCACCTGGGCAGTGGTACAATGTACTAACATAAATAGTATTTTTAGACTTTTACATATTTTTGTTCTAAATTTAACTGCGGGGTTCTTTACGAAATGACTTAGGGGGGAATATACACGCAAATCCACCGAATTTTCAAGAGCTTTTCACATTCTCAGAGTGTGTTTGTTCATTTTACAGCCGGCTCATATGACAGTCTGCTAACATGGGAGGCTTCGAATGGATTTTATTCATTTTTCATACTTTATAACAGCAGGGTTAGATATAACAACAACTTAGATCAAATAAACACGCAAATCTACCAACTTTGAAATCGGTTTGGACAACCTTGCACGCTGTTTCAACAGCTTAAACCAAAGAGATGCAGACTGCAAAAAAAAACTCACCGGCTGCTTTTCTCCGGTAGTCTCACATGCAAGTACTAACCTCGACCGATTAAACTTTACTTTTGGAACTGGTGTATCACCTGACCACTCATCTATCAGAGACATTTGAAATTTATTGTAATTGGCGACCATTTCATGTTTGGAAATATTTCAAAATTCTACATCCTTCGAGGGCCACTACGAGATTCCATCGGCCTTTTATAATATATTTATTCACTTTTGCAAACTTTTAACTACTGGTTACGATAATGTAACAACATAGGTAACATTTCCATGTAAGTCTGTCAACTTTGCACGGTATTTTCACAACTTTGTATGCACTTTGTTAATCACTTTGCACCTGGGCAGTGGTACAATGTACTGACATAAATAGTATTTTTAGACTTTTACATATTTTTGTTCTAAATTTAACTGCGGGGTTCTTTACGAAATGACTTAGGGGGGAATATACACGCAAATCCACCGAATTTTCAAGAGCTTTTCACATTCTCAGAGTGTGTTTGTTCATTTTACAGCCGGCTCATATGACAGTCTGCTAACATGGGAGGCTTCGAATGGATTTTATTCATTTTTCATACTTTATAACAGCAGGGTTAGATATAACAACAACTTAGATCAAATAAACACGCAAATCTACCAACTTTGAAATCGGTTTGGACAACCTTGCACGCTGTTTCAACAGCTTAGACCAAAGAGATGCAGACTGCAAAAAAAACCTCACCGGCTGCTTTTCTCCGGTAGTCTCACATGCAAGTACTAACCTCGACCGATTAAACTTTACTTTTGGAACTGGTGTATCACCTGACCACTCATCTATCAGAGACATTTGAAATTTATTGTAATTGGCGACCATTTCATGTTTGGAAATATTTCAAAATTCTACATCCTTCGAGGGCCACTACGAGATTCCATCGGCCTTTTATGATATATTTATTCACTTTTGCAAACTTTTAACTACTGGTTACGATAATGTAACAACATAGGTAACATTTCCATGTAAGTCTGTCAACTTTGCACGGGATTTTCACAACTTTGTATGCACTTTGTTAATCACTTTGCGACTGGGCAGTGGTACAATGTACTAACATAAATAGTATTTTTTGACTTTTACATATTTTTGTTCTAAATTTAACTGCGGGGTTCTTTACGAAATGACTTAGGGGGGAATATACACGCAAATCAACCGAATTTTCAAGAGCTTTTCACATTCTCAGGGTGTGTTTGTTCATTTTACAGCCGGCTCATATGACAGTCTACTAACATGGGAGGCTTCGAATGGATTTTATTCATTTTTCATACTTTATAACAGCAGGGTTAGATATAACAAAAACTTAGATCAAATAAACACGCAAATCTACCAACTTTGAAATCGGTTTGGACAACTTTGCACGCTGTTTCAACAGCTTAGACCAAAGAGATGCAGACTGCAAAAAAAAACTCACCGGCTGGTTTTCTCCGGTAGTCTCCCATGCAAGTACTAACCTCGACCGATTTAACTTTACTTTTGGAACTGGTGTATCACCTGACCACTCATCTATCAGAGACATTTGAAATTTATTGTAATTGGCGACCATTTCATGTTTGGAAATATTTCAAAATTCTACATCCTTCGAGGGCCACTACGAGATTCCATCGGCCTTTTATGATATATTTATTCACTTTCGCAAACTTTTAACTACTGGTCTCGATAATGTAACAACATAGGTAACATTTCCATGTAAATCTGTCAACTTTGCACGGGATTTTCACAACTTTGTATGCACTTTGTTAATCACTTTGCGCCTGGGCAGTGGTACAATGTACTAACATAAATAGTATTTTTAGACTTTTACATATTTTTGTTCTAAATTTAACTGCGGGGTTCTTTACGAAATGACTTAGGGGGGAATATACACGCAAATCCACCGAATTTTCAAGAGCTTTTCACATTCTCAGGGTGTGTTTGTTCATTTTACAGCCGGCTCATATGACAGTCTGCTAACATGGGAGGCTTCGAATGGATTTTATTCATTTTTCATACTTTATAACAGCAGGGTTAGATATAACAACAACTTAGATCAAATAAACTCGCAAATCTACCAACTTTGAAATCGGTTTGGACAACTTTGCACGCTGTTTCAACAGCTTAGACCAAAGAGATGCAGACTGCAAAAAAAAAAACTCACCGGCTGCTTTTCTCCGGTAGTCTCCCATGCAAGTACTAACCTCGACCGATTTAACTTTACTTTTGGAACTGGTGACCTGACCTGACCTGACCACTCACCTGACCACTCATCTATCAGAGACATTTGAAATTTATTGTAATTGGCGACCATTTCATGTTTGGAAATATTTCAAAATTCTACATCCTTCGAGGGCCACTACGAGATTCCATCGGCCTTTTATGATATATTTATTCACTTTCGCAAACTTTTAACTACTGGTCTCGATAATGTAACAACATAGGAAACATTTCCATGTAAATCTGTCAACTTTGCACGGTATTTTCACAACTTTGTATGCACTTTGTTAATCACTTTGCACCTGGGCAGTGGTACAATGTACTAACATAAATAGTATTTTTAGACTTTTACATATTTTTGTTCTAAATTTAACTGCGGGGTTCTTTACGAAATGACTTAGGGGGGAATATACACGCAAATCCACCGAATTTTCAAGAGCTTTTCACATTCTCAGGGTGTGTTTGTTCATTTTACAGCCGGCTCATATGACAGTCTGCTAACATGGGAGGCTTCGAATGGATTTTATTCATTTTTCATACTTTATAACAGCAGGGTTAGATATAACAACAACTTAGATCAAATAAACACGCAAATCTACCAACTTTGAAATCGGTTTGGACAACTTTGCACGCTGTTTCAACAGCTTAGACCAAAGAGATGCAGACTGCAAAAAAAAACTCACCGGCTGGTTTTCTCCGGTAGTCTCCCATGCAAGTACTAACCTCGACCGATTTAACTTTACTTTTGGAACTGGTGTATCACCTGACCACTCATCTATCAGAGACATTTGAAATTTATTGTAATTGGCGACCATTTCATGTTTGGAAATATTTCAAAATTCTACATCCTTCGAGGGCCACTACGAGATTCCATCGGCCTTTTATGATATATTTATTCACTTTCGCAAACTTTTAACTACTGGTCTCGATAATGTAACAACATAGGAAACATTTCAATGTAAATCTGTCAACTTTGCACGGTATTTTCACAACTTTGTATGCACTTTGTTAATCACTTTGCACCTGGGCAGTGGTACAATGTACTAACATAAATAGTATTTTTAGACTTTTACATATTTTTGTTCTAAATTTAACTGCGGGGTTCTTTACGAAATGACTTAGGGGGGAATATACACGCAAATCCACCGAATTTTCAAGAGCTTTTCACATTCTCAGAGTGTGTTTGTTCATTTTACAGCCGGCTCATATGACAGTCTGCTAACATGGGAGGCTTCGAATGGATTTTATTCATTTTTCATACTTTATAACAGCAGGGTTAGATATAACAACAACTTAGATCAAATAAACACGCAAATCTACCAACTTTGAAATCGGTTTGGACAACCTTGCACGCTGTTTCAACAGCTTAAACCAAAGAGATGCAGACTGCAAAAAAAAACTCACCGGCTGCTTTTCTCCGGTAGTCTCACATGCAAGTACTAACCTCGACCGATTAAACTTTACTTTTGGAACTGGTGTATCACCTGACCACTCATCTATCAGAGACATTTGAAATTTATTGTAATTGGCGACCATTTCATGTTTGGAAATATTTCAAAATTCTACATCCTTCGAGGGCCACTACGAGATTCCATCGGCCTTTTATAATATATTTATTCACTTTTGCAAACTTTTAACTACTGGTTACGATAATGTAACAACATAGGTAACATTTCCATGTAAGTCTGTCAACTTTGCACGGTATTTTCACAACTTTGTATGCACTTTGTTAATCACTTTGCACCTGGGCAGTGGTACAATGTACTGACATAAATAGTATTTTTAGACTTTTACATATTTTTGTTCTAAATTTAACTGCGGGGTTCTTTACGAAATGACTTAGGGGGGAATATACACGCAAATCCACCGAATTTTCAAGAGCTTTTCACATTCTCAGAGTGTGTTTGTTCATTTTACAGCCGGCTCATATGACAGTCTGCTAACATGGGAGGCTTCGAATGGATTTTATTCATTTTTCATACTTTATAACAGCAGGGTTAGATATAACAACAACTTAGATCAAATAAACACGCAAATCTACCAACTTTGAAATCGGTTTGGACAACCTTGCACGCTGTTTCAACAGCTTAGACCAAAGAGATGCAGACTGCAAAAAAAACCTCACCGGCTGCTTTTCTCCGGTAGTCTCACATGCAAGTACTAACCTCGACCGATTAAACTTTACTTTTGGAACTGGTGTATCACCTGACCACTCATCTATCAGAGACATTTGAAATTTATTGTAATTGGCGACCATTTCATGTTTGGAAATATTTCAAAATTCTACATCATTCGAGGGCCACTACGAGATTCCATCGGCCTTTTATGATATATTTATTCACTTTTGCAAACTTTTAACTACTGGTTACGATAATGTAACAACATAGGTAACATTTCCATGTAAGTCTGTCAACTTTGCACGGGATTTTCACAACTTTGTATGCACTTTGTTAATCACTTTGCGACTGGGCAGTGGTACAATGTACTAACATAAATAGTATTTTTTGACTTTTACATATTTTTGTTCTAAATTTAACTGCGGGGTTCTTTACGAAATGACTTAGGGGGGAATATACACGCAAATCAACCGAATTTTCAAGAGCTTTTCACATTCTCAGGGTGTGTTTGTTCATTTTACAGCCGGCTCATATGACAGTCTACTAACATGGGAGGCTTCGAATGGATTTTATTCATTTTTCATACTTTATAACAGCAGGGTTAGATATAACAAAAACTTAGATCAAATAAACACGCAAATCTACCAACTTTGAAATCGGTTTGGACAACTTTGCACGCTGTTTCAACAGCTTAGACCAAAGAGATGCAGACTGCAAAAAAAAACTCACCGGCTGCTTTTCTCCAGTAGTCTCCCATGCAAGTACTAACCTCGACCAATTTAACTTTAATTTTGGAACTGGTGTATCACTTGATCACTCATCTGTCAGAGACATTTGAAATTTATTGTAATTGGCGACCATTTCATGTTTGGAAATATTTCAAAATTCTACATCCTTCGAGGGCCACTACGAGATTCCATCGGCCTTTTATGATATATTTATTCACTTTCACAAACTTTTAACTACTGGTCTCGATAATGTAACAACATAGGTAACATTTCCATGTAAATCTGTCAACTTTGCACGGGATTTTCACAACTTTGTATGCACTTTGTTAATCACTTTGCGCCTGGGCAGTGGTACAATGTACTAACATAAATAGTATTTTTAGACTTTTACATATTTTTGTTCTAAATTTAACTGCGGGGTTCTTTACGAAATGACTTAGGGGGGAATATACACGCAAATCCACCGAATTTTCAAGAGCTTTTCACATTCTCAGGGTGTGTTTGTTCATTTTACAGCCGGCTCATATGACAGTCTGCTAACATGGGAGGCTTCGAATGGATTTTATTCATTTTTCATACTTTATAACAGCAGGGTTAGATATAACAACAACTTAGATCAAATAAACACGCAAATCTACCAACTTTGAAATCGGTTTGGACAACTTTGCACGCTGTTTCAACAGCTTAGACCAAAGAGATGCAGACTGCAAAAAAAAACTCACCGGCTGGTTTTCTCCGGTAGTCTCCCATGCAAGTACTAACCTCGACCGATTTAACTTTACTTTTGGAACTGGTGTATCACCTGACCACTCATCTATCAGAGACATTTGAAATTTATTGTAATTGGCGACCATTTCATGTTTGGAAATATTTCAAAATTCTACATCCTTCGAGGGCCACTACGAGATTCCATCGGCCTTTTATGATATATTTATTCACTTTCGCAAACTTTTAACTACTGGTCTCGATAATGTAACAACATAGGTAACATTTCCATGTAAATCTGTCAACTTTGCACGGGATTTTCACAACTTTGTATGCACTTTGTTAATCACTTTGCGCCTGGGCAGTGGTACAATGTACTAACATAAATAGTATTTTTAGACTTTTACATATTTTTGTTCTAAATTTAACTGCGGGGTTCTTTACGAAATGACTTAGGGGGGAATATACACGCAAATCCACCGAATTTTCAAGAGCTTTTCACATTCTCAGGGTGTGTTTGTTCATTTTACAGCCGGCTCATATGACAGTCTGCTAACATGGGAGGCTTCGAATGGATTTTATTCATTTTTCATACTTTATAACAGCAGGGTTAGATATAACAACAACTTAGATCAAATAAACTCGCAAATCTACCAACTTTGAAATCGGTTTGGACAACTTTGCACGCTGTTTCAACAGCTTAGACCAAAGAGATGCAGACTGCAAAAAAAAAAACTCACCGGCTGCTTTTCTCCGGTAGTCTCCCATGCAAGTACTAACCTCGACCGATTTAACTTTACTTTTGGAACTGGTGACCTGACCTGACCTGACCACTCACCTGACCACTCATCTATCAGAGACATTTGAAATTTATTGTAATTGGCGACCATTTCATGTTTGGAAATATTTCAAAATTCTACATCCTTCGAGGGCCACTACGAGATTCCATCGGCCTTTTATGATATATTTATTCACTTTCGCAAACTTTTAACTACTGGTCTCGATAATGTAACAACATAGGAAACATTTCCATGTAAATCTGTCAACTTTGCACGGTATTTTCACAACTTTGTATGCACTTTGTTAATCACTTTGCACCTGGGCAGTGGTACAATGTACTAACATAAATAGTATTTTTAGACTTTTACATATTTTTGTTCTAAATTTAACTGCGGGGTTCTTTACGAAATGACTTAGGGGGGAATATACACGCAAATCCACCGAATTTTCAAGAGCTTTTCACATTCTCAGGGTGTGTTTGTTCATTTTACAGCCGGCTCATATGACAGTCTGCTAACATGGGAGGCTTCGAATGGATTTTATTCATTTTTCATACTTTATAACAGCAGGGTTAGATATAACAACAACTTAGATCAAATAAACACGCAAATCTACCAACTTTGAAATCGGTTTGGACAACTTTGCACGCTGTTTCAACAGCTTAGACCAAAGAGATGCAGACTGCAAAAAAAAACTCACCGGCTGGTTTTCTCCGGTAGTCTCCCATGCAAGTACTAACCTCGACCGATTTAACTTTACTTTTGGAACTGGTGTATCACCTGACCACTCATCTATCAGAGACATTTGAAATTTATTGTAATTGGCGACCATTTCATGTTTGGAAATATTTCAAAATTCTACATCCTTCGAGGGCCACTACGAGATTCCATCGGCCTTTTATGATATATTTATTCACTTTCGCAAACTTTTAACTACTGGTCTCGATAATGTAACAACATAGGTAACATTTCCATGTAAATCTGTCAACTTTGCACGGGATTTTCACAACTTTGTATGCACTTTGTTAATCACTTTGCGCCTGGGCAGTGGTACAATGTACTAACATAAATAGTATTTTTAGACTTTTACATATTTTTGTTCTAAATTTAACTGCGGGGTTCTTTACGAAATGACTTAGGGGGGAATATACACGCAAATCCACCGAATTTTCAAGAGCTTTTCACATTCTCAGGGTGTGTTTGTTCATTTTACAGCCGGCTCATATGACAGTCTGCTAACATGGGAGGCTTCGAATGGATTTTATTCATTTTTCATACTTTATAACAGCAGGGTTAGATATAACAACAACTTAGATCAAATAAACTCGCAAATCTACCAACTTTGAAATCGGTTTGGACAACTTTGCACGCTGTTTCAACAGCTTAGACCAAAGAGATGCAGACTGCAAAAAAAAAACTCACCGGCTGCTTTTCTCCGGTAGTCTCCCATGCAAGTACTAACCTCGACCGATTTAACTTTACTTTTGGAACTGGTGACCTGACCTGACCTGACCACTCACCTGACCACTCATCTATCAGAGACATTTGAAATTTATTGTAATTGGCGACCATTTCATGTTTGGAAATATTTCAAAATTCTACATCCTTCGAGGGCCACTACGAGATTCCATCGGCCTTTTATGATA
The DNA here is from genome assembly GCF_978046115.1 of Saccoglossus kowalevskii. Classification (NCBI taxonomy): domain Eukaryota; kingdom Metazoa; phylum Hemichordata; class Enteropneusta; family Harrimaniidae; genus Saccoglossus; species Saccoglossus kowalevskii. Next base: position 30,247,796 of record NC_140651.1, on the reverse strand, counting down.
TATTTATTCACTTTCGCAAACTTTTAACTACTGGTCTCGATAATGTAACAACATAGGAAACATTTCCATGTAAATCTGTCAACTTTGCACGGTATTTTCACAACTTTGTATGCACTTTGTTAATCACTTTGCACCTGGGCAGTGGTACAATGTACTAACATAAATAGTATTTTTAGACTTTTACATATTTTTGTTCTAAATTTAACTGCGGGGTTCTTTACGAAATGACTTAGGGGGGAATATACACGCAAATCCACCGAATTTTCAAGAGCTTTTCACATTCTCAGAGTGTGTTTGTTCATTTTACAGCCGGCTCATATGACAGTCTGCTAACATGGGAGGCTTCGAATGGATTTTATTCATTTTTCATACTTTATAACAGCAGGGTTAGATATAACAACAACTTAGATCAAATAAACACGCAAATCTACCAACTTTGGAATCGGTTTGGACAACCTTGCACGCTGTTTCAACAGCTTAAACCAAAGAGATGCAGACTGCAAAAAAAAACTCACCGGCTGCTTTTCTCCGGTAGTCTCACATGCAAGTACTAACCTCGACCGATTAAACTTTACTTTTGGAACTGGTGTATCACCTGACCACTCATCTATCAGAGACATTTGAAATTTATTGTAATTGGCGACCATTTCATGTTTGGAAATATTTCAAAATTCTACATCCTTCGAGGGCCACTACGAGATTCCATCGGCCTTTTATGATATATTTATTCACTTTTGCAAACTTTTAACTACTGGTTACGATAATGTAACAACATAGGTAACATTTCCATGTAAGTCTGTCAACTTTGCACGGGATTTTCACAACTTTGTATGCACTTTGTTAATCACTTTGCGACTGGGCAGTGGTACAATGTACTAACATAAATAGTATTTTTTGACTTTTACATATTTTTGTTCTAAATTTAACTGCGGGGTTCTTTACGAAATGACTTAGGGGGGAATATACACGCAAATCCACCTAATTTTCAAGAGCTTTTCACATTCTTAGGGTGTGTTTGTTCATTTTACAGCCGGCTCATATGACAGTCTGCTAACATGGGAGGCTTCGAATGGATTTTATTCATTTTTCATACTTTATAACAGCAGGGTTAGATATAACAACAACTTAGATCAAATAAACACGCAAATCTACCAACTTTGAAATCGGTTTGGACAACCTTGCACGCTGTTTCAACAGCTTAGACCAAAGAGATGCAGACTGCAAAAAAAAACTCACCGGCTGCTTTTCTCCGGTAGTCTCACATGCAAGTACTAACCTCGACCGATTAAACTTTACTTTTGGAACTGGTGTATCACCTGACCACTCATCTATCAGAGACATTTGAAATTTATTGTAATTGGCGACCATTTCATGTTTGGAAATATTTCAAAATTCTACATCCTTCGAGGGCCACTACGAGATTCCATCGGCCTTTTATGATATATTTATTCACTTTTGCAAACTTTTAACTACTGGTTTCGATAATGTAACAACATAGGTAACATTTCCATGTAAGTCTGTCAACTTTGCACGGGATTTTCACAACTTTGTATGCAATTTGTTAATCACTTTGCGACTGGGCAGTGGTACAATGTACTAACATAAATAGTATTTTTTGACTTTTACATATTTTTGTTCTAAATTTAACTGCGGGGTTCTTTACGAAATGACTTAGGGGGGAATATACACGCAAATCCACCTAATTTTCAAGAGCTTTTCACATTCTTAGGGTGTGTTTGTTCATTTTACAGCCGGCTCATATGACAGTCTGCTAACATGGGAGGCTTCGAATGAATTTTATTCATTTTTCATACGTTATAACAGCAGGGTTAGATATAACAACAACTTAGATCAAATAAACACGCAAATCTACCAACTTTAAAATCGGTTTGGACAACTTTGCACGCTGTTTCAACAGCTCAGACCAAAGAGATGCAGACTGCAAAAAAAACTCACTGGCTGCTTTTCTCCGGTAGTCTCCCATGCAAGTACTAACCTCGACCGAATTAAATTTACTTTTGGAACTGGTGTATCACCTGACCACTCTTCTATCAGAGACATTTGAAATTTATTGTAATTGGCGACCATTTCATGTTTGGAAATATTTCAAAATTCTACATCCTTCGAGGGCCACTACGAGATTCCATCGGCCTTTTATGATATATTTATTCACTTTCGCAAACTTGTAACTACTGGTCTCGATAATGTAACAACATAGGAAACATTTCCATGTAAATCTGTCAACTTTGCACGGGATTTTCACAACTTTGTATGCATTTTGTTAATCACTTTGCGCCTGGGCAGTGGTACAATGTACTAACATAAATAGTATTTTTAGACTTTTACATATTTTTGTTCTAAATTTAACTGCGGGGTTCTTTACGAAATGACTTAGGGGGGAATATACACCCAAATCCACCGAATTTTCAAGAGCTTTTCACATTCTCAGGGTGTGTTTGTTCATTTTACAGCCGGCTCATATGACAGTCTGCTAACATGGGAGGCTTCGAATGGATTTTATTCATTTTTGATACTTTATAACAGCAGGGTTAGATATAAAAACAACTTAAATCAAATAAACACGCAAATCTACCAACTTTGAAATCAGTTTGGACAACTTTGCACGCTGTTTCAACAGCTTAGACCAAAGAGATGCAGACTGCAAAAAAAAAACTCACCGGCTGCTTTTCTCCGGTAGTCTCCCATGCAAGTACTAACCTCGACCGATTTAACTTTACTTTTGGAACTGGTGTATCACCTGACCACTCTTCTATCAGAGACATTTGAAATTTATTGTAATTGGCGACCATTTCATGTTTGGAAATATTTCAAAATTCTACATCCTTCGAGGGCCACTACGAGATTCCATCAGCCTTTTATGATATATTTATTCACTTTCGCAAACGTTTAACTACTGGTCTCGATAATGTAACAACATAGGAAACATTTCCATGTAAATCTGTCAACTTTGCACGGGATTTTCACAACTTTGTATGCACTTTGTTAATCACTTTGCGCCTGGGCAGTGGTACAATTTTCTAACATAAATAGTATTTTTAGACTTTTACATATTTTTGTTCTAAATTTAACTGCGGGGTCTTTACGAAATGACTTAGGGGGGAATATACACGCAAATCCACCGAATTTTCAAGAGCTTTTCACATTCTCAGGGTGTGTTTGTTCATTTTACAGCCGGCTCATATGACAGCTTGCTAACATGGGAGGCTTCGAATGGATTTTATTCATTTTCCATACGTTATAACAGCAGGGTTAGATATAACAACAACTTAGATCAAATAAACACGCAAATCTACCAACTTTGAAATCGGTTTGGACAACTTTGCACGCTGTTTCAACAGCTTAGACCAAAGAGATGCAGACTGCAAAAAAAACTCACTGGCTGCTTTTCTCCGGTAGTCTCCCATGCAAGTACTAACCTCGACCGAATTAAATTTACTTTTGGAACTGGTGTATCACCTGACCACTCTTCTATCAGAGACATTTGAAATTTATTGTAATTGGCGACCATTTCATGTTTGGAAATATTTCAAAATTCTACATCCTTCGAGGGCCACTACGAGATTCCATCGGCCTTTTATGATATATTTATTCACTTTCGCAAACTTGTAACGACTGGTCTCGATAATGTAACAACATAGGAAACATTTCCATGTAAATCTGTCAACTTTGCACGGGATTTTCACAACTTTGTATGCATTTTGTTAATCACTTTGCGCCTGGGTAGTGGTACAATGTACTAACATAAATAGTATTTTTAGACATTTACATATTTTTATTCTAAATTTAACTGCGGGGTTCTTTACGAAATGACTTAGGGGGGAATATACACCCAAATCCACCGAATTTTCAAGAGCTTTTCACATTCTCAGGGTGTGTTTGTTCATTTTACAGCCGGCTCATATGACAGTCTGCTAACATGGGAGGCTTCGAATGGATTTTATTCATTTTTGATACTTTATAACAGCAGGGTTATATATAAAAACAACTTAAATCAAATAAACACGCAAATCTACCAACTTTGAAATCAGTTTGGACAACTTTGCACGCTGTTTCAACAGCTTAGACCAAAGAGATGCAGACTGCAAAAAAAAAACTCACCGGCTGCTTTTCTCCGGTAGTCTCCCATGCAAGTACTAACCTCGACCGATTTAACTTTACTTTTGGAACTGGTGTATCACCTGACCACTCTTCTATCAGAGACATTTGAAATTTATTGTAATTGGCGACCATTTCATGTTTGGAAATATTTCAAAATTCTACATCCTTCGAGGGCCACTACGAGATTCCATCAGCCTTTTATGATATATTTATTCACTTTCGCAAACGTTTAACTACTGGTCTCGATAATGTAACAACATAGGAAACATTTCCATGTAAATCTGTCAACTTTGCACGGGATTTTCACAACTTTGTATGCACTTTGTTAATCACTTTGCGCCTGGGCAGTGGTACAATTTTCTAACATAAATAGTATTTTTAGACTTTTACATATTTTTGTTCTAAATTTAACTGCGGGGTCTTTACGAAATGACTTAGGGGGGAATATACACGCAAATCCACCGAATTTTCAAGAGCTTTTCACATTCTCAGGGTGTGTTTGTTCATTTTACAGCCGGCTCATATGACAGCTTGCTAACATGGGAGGCTTCGAATGGATTTTATTCATTTTCCATACGTTATAACAGCAGGGTTAGATATAACAACAACTTAGATCAAATAAACACGCAAATCTACCAACTTTGAAATCGGTTTGGACAACTTTGCACGCTGTTTCAACAGCTTAGACCAAAGAGATGCAGACTGCAAAAAAAACTCACCGGCTGCTTTTCTCCGGTAGTCTCCCATGCAAGTACTAACCTCGACCGATTTAACTTTACTTTTGGAACTGGTGTATCACCTGACCACTCTTCTATCAAATACATTTGAAAATTATTGTAATTGGCGACCATTTCATGTTTGGAAATATTTCAAAATTCTACATCCTTCGAGGGCCACTACGAGATTCCATCGGCCTGTTATGATATATTTATTCACTTTCGCAAACTTTTAACTACTGGTCTCGATAATGTAACAACATAGGAATCATTTCCATGTAAATCTGTCAACTTTGCACGGGATTTTCACAACTTTGTATGCACTTTGTTAATCACTTTGCGCCTGGGCAGTGGTACAATTTTCTAACATAAATAGTATTTTTAGACTTTTACATATTTTTGTTCTAAATTTAACTGCGGGGTCTTTACGAAATGACTTAGGGGGGAATATACACGCAAATCCACCGAATTTTCAAGAGCTTTTCACATTCTCAGGGTGTGTTTGTTCATTTTACAGCCGGCTCATATGACAGCTTGCTAACATGGGAGGCTTCGAATGGATTTTATTCATTTTTCATACGTTATAACAGCAGGGTTAGATATAACAACAACTTAGATCAAATAAACACGCAAATCTACCAACTTTGAAATCGGTTTGGACAACTTTGCACGCTGTTTCAACAGCTTAGACCAAAGAGATGCAGACTGCAAAAAAAACTCACCGGCTGCTTTTCTCCGGTAGTCTCCCATGCAAGTACTAACCTCGACCGATTTAACTTTACTTTTGGAACTGGTGTATCACCTGACCACTCTTCTATCAAATACATTTGAAAATTATTGTAATTGGCGACCATTTCATGTTTGGAAATATTTCAAAATTCTACATCCTTCGAGGGCCACTACGAGATTCCATCGGCCTGTTATGATATATTTATTCACTTTCGCAAACTTTTAACTACTGGTCTCGATAATGTAACAACATAGGTAACATTACCATGTAAATCTGTCAACTTTGCACGGGATTTTCACAACTTTGTATGCACTTTGTTAATCACTTTGCGCCTGGGCAGTGGTACAATGTACTAACATAAATAGTATTTTTAGACTTTTACATATTTTTGTTCTAAATTAAACTGCGGGGTTCTTTACGAAATGACTTAGGGGGGAATATACACGCAAATCCTCCGAATTTTCAAGAGCTTTTCACATTCTCAGGGTGTGTTTGTTCATTTTACAGCCGGCTCATATGACAGTCTGCTAACATGGGAGGCTTCGAATGGATTTTATTCATTTTTCATACTTTATAACAGCAGGATTAGATATAACAACAACTTAGATCAAATAAACACGCAAATCTACCAACTTTGCAATCGGTTTGGTCAACTTTGCACGCTGTTTCAACAGCTTAGACCAAAGAGATGCAGACTGCAAAAAAAAAACTCATCGGCTGCTTTTCTCCGGTAGTCTCCCATGCAAGTACTAACCTCGACCGATTTAACTTTACTTTTGGAACTGGTGTATCACCTGACCACTCTTCTATCAGAGACATTTGAAATTTATTGTAATTGGCGACCATTTCATGTTTGGAAATATTTCAAAATTCTACATCCTTCGAGGGCCACTACGAGATTCCATTGGCCTGTTATGATATATTTATTCACTTTCGCAAACTTTTAACTACTGGTCTCGATAATGTAACAACATTAGGTAACATTACCATGTAAATCTGTCAACTTTGCACGGGATTTTCACAACTTTGTATGCACTTTGTTAATCACTTTGCGCCTGGGCAGTGGTACAATGTACTAACATAAATAGTATTTTTAGACTTTTACATATTTTTGTTCTAAATTTAACTGCGGGGTTCTTTACGAAACGACTTGGGGGGGGGGGAATATACACGCAAATCCACCGAATTTTCAAGAGCTTTTCACATTCTCAGGGTGTGTTTGTTCATTTTACAGCCGGCTCATATGACAGTCTGCTAACATGGGAGGCTTCGAATGGATTTTATTCATTTTTCATACTTTATAACAGCAGGATTAGATATAACAACAACTTAGATCAAATAAACACGCAAATCTACCAACTTTGCAATCGGTTTGGACAACTTTGCACGCTGTTTCAACAGCTTAGACCAAAGAGATGCAGACTGCAAAAAAAAACTCACTGGCTGCTTTTCTCCGGTAGTCTCCCATGCAAGTACTAACCTCGACCGAATTAAATTTACTTTTGGAACTGGTGTATCACCTGACCACTCTTCTATCAGAGACATTTGAAATTTATTGTAATTGGCGACCATTTCATGTTTGGAAATATTTCAAAATTCTACATCCTTCGAGGGCCACTACGAAATTCCATCGGCCTTTTATGATATATTTATTCACTTTCGCAAACTTGTAACTACTGGTCTCGATAATGTAACAACATAAGAAACATTTCCATGTAAATCTGTCAACTTTGCACGGGATTTTCACAACTTTGTATGCATTTTGTTAATCACTTTGCGCCTGGGTAGTGGTACAATGTACTAACATAAATAGTATTTTTAGACATTTACATATTTTTATTCTAAATTTAACTGCGGGGTTCTTTACGAAATGACTTAGGGGGGAATATACACCCAAATCCACCGAATTTTCAAGAGCTTTTCACATTCTCAGGGTGTGTTTGTTCATTTTACAGCCGGCTCATATGACAGTCTGCTAACATGGGAGGCTTCGAATGGATTTTATTCATTTTTCATACTTTATAACAGCAGGGTTAGATATAAAAACAACTTAAATCAAATAAACACGCAAATCTACCAACTTTGAAATCAGTTTGGACAACTTTGCACGCTGTTTCAACAGCTTAGACCAAAGAGATGCAGACTGCAAAAAAAAAACTCACCGGCTGCTTTTCTCCGGTAGTCTCCCATGCAAGTACTAACCTCGACCGATTTAACTTTACTTTTGGAACTGGTGTATCACCTGACCACTCTTCTATCAGAGACATTTGAAATTTATTGTAATTGGCGACCATTTCATGTTTGGAAATATTTCAAAATTCTACATCCTTCGAGGGCCACTACGAGATTCCATCAGCCTTTTATGATATATTTATTCACTTTCGCAAACGTTTAACTACTGGTCTCGATAATGTAACAACATAAGAAACATTTCCATGTAAATCTGTCAACTTTGCACGGGATTTTCACAACTTTGTATGCACTTTGTTAATCACTTTGCGCCTGGGCAGTGGTACGATTTTCTAACATAAATAGTATTTTTAGACTTTTACATATTTTTGTTCTAAATTTAACTGCGGGGTCTTTACGAAATGACTTAGGGGGGAATATACACGCAAATCCACCGAATTTTCAAGAGCTTTTCACATTCTCAGGGTGTGTTTGTTCATTTTACAGCCGGCTCATATGACAGCTTGCTAACATGGGAGGCTTCGAATGGATTTTATTCATTTTTCATACGTTATAACAGCAGGGTTAGATATAACAACAACTTAGATCAAATAAACACGCAAATCTACCAACTTTGAAATCGGTTTGGACAACTTTGCACGCTGTTTCAACAGCTTAGACCAAAGAAATGCAGACTGCAAAAAAAACTCACCGGCTACTTTTCTCCGGTAGTCTCCCATGCAAGTACTAACCTCGACCGATTTAACTTTACTTTTGGAACTGGTGTATCACCTGACCACTCTTCTATCAAATACATTTGAAAATTATTGTAATTGGCGACCATTTCATGTTTGGAAATATTTCAAAATTCTACATCCTTCGAGGGCCACTACGAGATTCCATCGGCCTGTTATGATATATTTATTCACTTTCGCAAACTTTTAACTACTGGTCTCGATAATGTAACAACATAGGAAACATTTCCATGTAAATCTGTCAACTTTGCACGGGATTTTCACAACTTTGTATGCACTTTGTTAATCACTTTGCGCCTGGGCAGTGGTACAATTTTCTAACATAAATAGTATTTTTAGACTTTTACATATTTTTGTTCTAAATTTAACTGCGGGGTCTTTACGAAATGACTTAGGGGGGAATATACACGCAAATCCACCGAATTTTCAAGAGCTTTTCACATTCTCAGGGTGTGTTTGTTCATTTTACAGCCGGCTCATATGACAGCTTGCTAACATGGGAGGCTTCGAATGGATTTTATTCATTTTTCATACGTTATAACAGCAGGGTTAGATATAACAACAACTTAGATCAAATAAACACGCAAATCTACCAACTTTGAAATGGGTTTGGACAACTTTGCACGCTGTTTCAACAGCTTAGACCAAAGAGATGCAGACTGCAAAAAAAACTCACCAGCTGCTTTTCTCCGGTAGTCTCCCATGCAAGTACTAACCTCGACCGATTTAACTTTACTTTTGGAACTGGTGTATCACCTGACCACTCTTCTATCAAATACATTTGAAAATTATTGTAATTGGCGACCATTTCATGTTTGGAAATATTTCAAAATTCTACATCCTTCGAGGGCCACTACGAGATTCCATCGGCCTGTTATGATATATTTATTCACTTTCGCAAACTTTTAACTACTGGTCTCGATAATGTAACAACATAGGTAACATTACCATGTAAATCTGTCAACTTTGCACGGGATTTTCACAACTTTGTATGCACTTTGTTAATCACTTTGCGCCTGGGCAGTGGTACAATGTACTAACATAAATAGTATTTTTAGACTTTTACATATTTTTGTTCTAAATTAAACTGCGGGGTTCTTTACCGAAATGACTTAGGGGGGAATATACACGCAAATCCTCCGAATTTTCAAGAGCTTTTCACATTCTCAGGGTGTGTTTGTTCATTTTACAGCCGGCTCATATGACAGTCTGCTAACATGGAAGGCTTCGAATGGATTTTATTCATTTTTCATACTTTATAACAGCAGGATTAGATATAACAACAACTTAGATCAAATAAACACGCAAATCTACCAACTTTGCAATCGGTTTGGTCAACTTTGCACGCTGTTTCAACAGCTTAGACCAAAGAGATGCAGACTGCAAAAAAAAAACTCATCGGCTGCTTTTCTCCGGTAGTCTCCCATGCAAGTACTAACCTCGACCGATTTAACTTTACTTTTGGAACTGGTGTATCACCTGACCACTCTTCTATCAGAGACATTTGAAATTTATTGTAATTGGCGACCATTTCATGTTTGGAAATATTTCAAAATTCTACATCCTTCGAGGGCCACTACGAGATTCCATTGGCCTGTTATGATATATTTATTCACTTTCGCAAACTTTTAACTACTGGTCTCGATAATGTAACAACATTAGGTAACATTACCATGTAAATCTGTCAACTTTGCACGGGATTTTCACAACTTTGTATGCACTTTGTTAATCACTTTGCGCCTGGGCAGTGGTACAATGTACTAACATAAATAGTATTTTTATACTTTTACATATTTTTGTTCTAAATTTAACTGCGGGGTTCTTTACGAAATGACTTAGGGGGGAATATACACGCAAATCCTCCGAATTTTCAAGAGCTTTTCACATTCTCAGGGTGTGTTTGTTCATTTTACAGCCGGCTCATATGACAGTCTGCTAACATGGGAGGCTTCGAATGGATTTTATTCATTTTTCATACTTTATAACAGCAGGATTAGATATAACAACAACTTAGATCAAATAAACACGCAAATCTACCAACTTTGCAATCGGTTTGGAAAACTTTGCACGCTGTTTCAACAGCTTAGACCAAAGAGATGCAGACTGCAAAAAAGAAACTCACCGGCTGCTTTTCACCGGTAGTCTCCCACGCAAGTACTAACCTCGACAAATTTAACTTTACTTTTGGAACTGGTGTATCACCTGACCACTCATCTCTCAGAGACATTTGAAATTTATTGTAATTGGCGACCATTTCATGTTTGGAAATATTTCAAAATTCTACATTCTTCGAGGGCCACTACGAGATTCCATCGGCCTGTTATGATATATTTATTCACTTTCGCAAACTTTTAACTACTGGTCTCGATAATGTAACAACATAGGTAACATTACCATGTAAATCTCTCAACTTTGCACGGGATTTTCACAACTTTGTATGCACTTTGTTAATCACTTTGCGCCTGGGCAGTGGTACAATGTACTAACATAAATAGTATTTTTATACTTTTACATATTTTTGTTCTAAATTTAACTGCGGGGTTCTTTACGAAATGACTTAGGGGGGAATATACACGCAAATCCACCGAATTTTCAAGAGCTTTTCACATTCTCAGGGTGTGTTTGTTCATTTTACAGCCGGCTCATATGACAGTCTGCTAACATGGGAGGCTTCAAATGGATTTTAATCATTTTTCTTACTTTATAACAGCAGGGTTAGATATAACAACAACTTAGATCAAATAAACACGCAAATCTACCAACTTTGAAATCGGTTTGGACAACTTTGCACGCTGTTTCAACAGCTTAGACTGCAAAAAAAATCACTGGCTGCTTTTCCCCGGTAGTCTCCCATGCAAGTACTAACATCGACCGATTTACCTTTACGTTTGGAACTGGTGTATCACCTGACCACTCATCTATCATAGATATTTGAAATTTATTGTAATTGGCGACCATTTCATGTTTGGAAATATTTCAAAATTCTACATCCTTCGAGGGCCACTACGAGATTCCATCGGCCTGTTATGATATTTTTATTCACTTTCGCAAACTTTTAACTACTGGTCTCGATAATGTAACAACATAGGTAACATTACCATGTAAATCTGTCAACTTTGCACGGGATTTTCACAACTTTGTATGCACTTTGTTAATCACTTTGCGCCTGGGCAGTGGTACAATGTACTAACATAAATAGTATTTTTAGACTTTTACATATTTTTGTTCTAAATTTAACTGCGGGGTTCTTTACGAAACGACTTGGGGGGGGGGATATACACGCAAATCCACCGAATTTTCAAGAGCTTTTCACATTCTCAGGGTGTGTTTGTTCATTTTACAGCCGGCTCATATGACAGTCTGCTAACATGGGAGGCTTCGAATGGATTTTATTCATTTTTCATACTTTATAACAGCAGGATTAGATATAACAACAACTTAGATCAAATAAACACGCAAATCTACCAACTTTGAAATCGGTTTGGACAACTTTGCACGCTGTTTCAACAGCTTAGACTGCAAAAAAAATCACCGGCTGCTTTTCCCCGGTAGTCTCCCATGCAAGTACTAACATCGACCGATTTACCTTTACGTTTGGAACTGGTGTATCACCTGACCACTCATCTATCTTAGATATTTGAAATTTATTGTAATTGGCGACCATTTCATGTTTGGAAATATTTCAAAATTCTACATCCTTCGAGGGCCACTACGAGATTCCATCGGCCTGTTATGATATATTTATTCACTTTCGTAAACTTTTAACTACTGGTCTCGATAATGTAACAACATAGGTAACATTACCATGTAAATCTGTCAACTTTGCACGGGATTTTCACAACTTTGTATGCACTTTGTTAATCACTTTGCGCCTGGGCAGTGGTACAATGTACTAACATAAATAGTATTTTTATACTTTTACATATTTTTGTTCTAAATTTAACTGCGGGGTTCTTTACGAAATGACTTAGGGGGGAATATACACGCAAATCCTCCGAATTTTCAAGAGCTTTTCACATTCTCAGGGTGTGTTTGTTCATTTTACAGCCGGCTCATATGACAGTCTGCTAACATGGGAGGCTTCGAATGGATTTTATTCATTTTTCATACTTTATAACAGCAGGATTAGATATAACAACAACTTAGATCAAATAAACACGCAAATCTACCAACTTTGCAATCGGTTTGGAAAACTTTGCACGCTGTTTCAACAGCTTAGACCAAAGAGATGCAGACTGCAAAAAAGAAACTCACCGGCTGCTTTTCACCGGTAGTCTCCCACGCAAGTACTAACCTCGACAAATTTAACTTTACTTTTGGAACTGGTGTATCACCTGACCACTCATCTCTCAGAGACATTTGAAATTTATTGTAATTGGCGACCATTTCATGTTTGGAAATATTTCAAAATTCTACATCCTTCGAGGGCCACTACGAGATTCCATCGGCCTGTTATGATATTTTTATTCACTTTCGCAAACTTTTAACTACTGGTCTCGATAATGTAACAACATAGGTAACATTACCATGTAAATCTGTCAACTTTGCACGGGATTTTCACAACTTTGTATGCACTTTGTTAATCACTTTGCGCCTGGGCAGTGGTACAATGTACTAACATAAATAGTATTTTTAGACTTTTACATATTTTTGTTCTAAATTTAACTGCGGGGTTCTTTACGAAACGACTTGGGGGGGGATATACACGCAAATCCACCGAATTTTCAAGAGCTTTTCACATTCTCAGGGTGTGTTTGTTCATTTTACAGCCGGCTCATATGACAGTCTGCTAACATGGGAGGCTTCGAATGGATTTTATTCATTTTTCATACTTTATAACAGCAGGATTAGATATAACAACAACTTAGATCAAATAAACACGCAAATCTACCAACTTTGAAATCGGTTTGGACAACTTTGCACGCTGTTTCAACAGCTTAGACTGCAAAAAAAATCACCGGCTGCTTTTCCCCGGTAGTCTCCCATGCAAGTACTAACATCGACCGATTTACCTTTACGTTTGGAACTGGTGTATCACCTGACCACTCATCTATCTTAGATATTTGAAATTTATTGTAATTGGCGACCATTTCATGTTTGGAAATATTTCAAAATTCTACATCCTTCGAGGGCCACTACGAGATTCCATCGGCCTGTTATGATATATTTATTCACTTTCGTAAACTTTTAACTACTGGTCTCGATAATGTAACAACATAGGTAACATTACCATGTAAATCTGTCAACTTTGCACGGGATTTTCACAACTTTGTATGCACTTTGTTAATCACTTTGCGCCTGGGCAGTGGTACAATGTACTAACATAAATAGTATTTTTATACTTTTACATATTTTTGTTCTAAATTTAACTGCGGGGTTCTTTACGAAATGACTTAGGGGGGAATATACACGCAAATCCTCCGAATTTTCAAGAGCTTTTCACATTCTCAGGGTGTGTTTGTTCATTTTACAGCCGGCTCATATGACAGTCTGCTAACATGGGAGGCTTCGAATGGATTTTATTCATTTTTCATACTTTATAACAGCAGGATTAGATATAACAACAACTTAGATCAAATAAACACGCAAATCTACCAACTTTGCAATCGGTTTGGAAAACTTTGCACGCTGTTTCAACAGCTTAGACCAAAGAGATGCAGACTGCAAAAAAGAAACTCACCGGCTGCTTTTCACCGGTAGTCTCCCACGCAAGTACTAACCTCGACAAATTTAACTTTACTTTTGGAACTGGTGTATCACCTGACCACTCATCTCTCAGAGACATTTGAAATTTATTGTAATTGGCGACCATTTCATGTTTGGAAATATTTCAAAATTCTACATTCTTCGAGGGCCACTACGAGATTCCATCGGCCTGTTATGATATATTTATTCACTTTCGCAAACTTTTAACTACTGGTCTCGATAATGTAACAACATAGGTAACATTACCATGTAAATCTCTCAACTTTGCACGGGATTTTCACAACTTTGTATGCACTTTGTTAATCACTTTGCGCCTGGGCAGTGGTACAATGTACTAACATAAATAGTATTTTTATACTTTTACATATTTTTGTTCTAAATTTAACTGCGGGGTTCTTTACGAAATGACTTAGGGGGGAATATACACGCAAATCCACCGAATTTTCAAGAGCTTTTCACATTCTCAGGGTGTGTTTGTTCATTTTACAGCCGGCTCATATGACAGTCTGCTAACATGGGAGGCTTCAAATGGATTTTAATCATTTTTCTTACTTTATAACAGCAGGGTTAGATATAACAACAACTTAGATCAAATAAACACGCAAATCTACCAACTTTGAAATCGGTTTGGACAACTTTGCACGCTGTTTCAACAGCTTAGACTGCAAAAAAAATCACTGGCTGCTTTTCCCCGGTAGTCTCCCATGCAAGTACTAACATCGACCGATTTACCTTTACGTTTGGAACTGGTGTATCACCTGACCACTCATCTATCATAGATATTTGAAATTTATTGTAATTGGCGACCATTTCATGTTTGGAAATATTTCAAAATTCTACATCCTTCGAGGGCCACTACGAGATTCCATCGGCCTGTTATGATATATTTATTCACTTTCGCAAACTTTTAACTACTGGTCTCGATAATGTAACAACATAGGTAACATTACCATGTAAATCTGTCAACTTTGCACGGGATTTTCACAACTTTGTATGCACTTTGTTAATCACTTTGCGCCTGGGCAGTGGTACAATGTACTAACATAAATAGTATTTTTAGACTTTTACATATTTTTGTTCTAAATTTAACTGCGGGGTTCTTTACGAAACGACTTGGGGGGGGGGAATATACACGCAAATCCACCGAATTTTCAAGAGCTTTTCACATTCTCAGGGTGTGTTTGTTCATTTTACAGCCGGCTCATATGACAGTCTGCTAACATGGGAGGCTTCGAATGGATTTTATTCATTTTTCATACTTTATAACAGCAGGATTAGATATAACAACAACTTAGATCAAATAAACACGCAAATCTACCAACTTTGAAATCGGTTTGGACAACTTTGCACGCTGTTTAAACAGCTTAGACTGCAAAAAAAATCACCGGCTGCTTTTCCCCGGTAGTCTCCCATGCAAGTACTAACATCGACCGATTTACCTTTACGTTTGGAACTGGTGTATCACCTGACCACTCATCTATCATAGATATTTGAAATTTATTGTAATTGGCGACCATTTCATGTTTGGAAATATTTCAAAATTCTACATCCTTCGAGGGCCACTACGAGATTCCATCGGCCTGTTATGATATATTTATTCACTTTCGTAAACTTTTAACTACTGGTCTCGATAATGTAACAACATAGGTAACATTACCATGTAAATCTGTCAACTTTGCACGGGATTTTCACAACTTTGTATGCACTTTGTTAATCACTTTGCGCCTGGGCAGTGGTACAATGTACTAACATAAATAGTATTTTTAGACTTTTACATATTTTTGTTCTAAATTTAACTGCGGGGTTCTTTACGAAACGACTTGGGGGGGGGGGGAATATACACGCAAATCCACCGAATTTTCAAGAGCTTTTCACATTCTCAGGGTGTGTTTGTTCATTTTACAGCCGGCTCATATGACAGTCTGCTAACATGGGAGGCTTCGAATGGATTTTATTCATTTTTCATACTTTATAACAGCAGGATTAGATATAACAACAACTTAGATCAAATAAACACGCAAATCTACCAACTTTGCAATCGGTTTGGACAACTTTGCACGCTGTTTCAACAGCTTAGACCAAAGAGATGCAGACTGCAAAAAAGAAACTCACCGGCTGCTTTTCATCGGTAGTCTTCCATGCAAGTACTAACCTCGACAAATTTAACTTTACTTTTGGAACTGATGTATCACCTGACCACTCATCTATCAGGGACATTTGAGATTTATTGTAATTGGCGACCATTTCATTTTTGGAAATATTTCAAAATTCTACATCCTTCGAGGGCCACTACGAGATTCCATCGGCCTGTTATGATATATTTATTCACTTTCGCAAACTTTTAACTACTGGTCTCGATAATGTAACAACATAGGTAACATTACCATGTAAATATGTCAACTTTGCACGGGATTTTCACAACTTTGTATGCACTTTGTTAATCACTTTGCGCCTGGGCAGAGGTACAATGTACTAACATAAATAGTATTTTTATACTTTTACATATTTTTGTTCTAAATTTAACTGTGGGGTTCTTTACGAAATGACTTAGGGGGGAATATACACGCAAATCCACCGAATTTTCAAGAGCTTTTCACATTCTCAGGGTGTGTTTGTTCATTTTACAGCCGGCTCATATGACAGTCTGCTAACATGGGAGGCTTCAAATGGATTTTATTCATTTTTCTTACTTTATAACAGCAGGGTTAGATATAACAACAACTTAGATCAAATAAACACGCAAATCTACCAACTTTGAAATCGGTTTGGACAACTTTGCACGCTGTTTCAACAGCTTAGACTGCAAAAAAAATCACTGGCTGCTTTTCCCCGGTAGTCTCCCATGCAAGTACTAACCTCGACCGATTTAACTTTACGTTTGGAACTGGTGTATCACCTGACCACTCATCTATCAGAGACATTTGAAATTTATTGTAATTGGCGACCATTTCATGTTTGGAAATATTTCAAAATTCTACATCCTTCGAGGGCCACTACGAGATTCCATCGGCCTTTTATGATATATTTATTCACTTTCGCGAACATTTAACTACTGGTCTCGATAATGTAACAACATAGGTAACATTTCCATGTAAATCTGTCAACTTTGCACGGGATTTTCACAATTTTGTATGCACATTGTTAATCACTTTGCGCCTGGGCAGTGGTACAATGTACTAACATAAATAGTATTTTTAGACTTTTACATATTTTTGTTCTAAATTTAACTGCGGGGTTCTTTACGAAATGACTCAGGGGGGAATATACACGCAAATCCACCGAATTTTCAAGAGCTTTTCACATTCTCAGGGTGTGTTTGTTCATTTTACAGCCGGCTCATATGACAGTCTGCTAACATGGGAGGCTTCAAATGGATTTTATTCATTTTTCTTACTTTATAACAGCAGGGTTAGATATAACAACAACTTAGATCAAATAAACACGCAAATCTACCAACTTTGAAATCGGTTTGGACAACTTTGCACGCTGTTTCAACAGCTTAGACCAAAGAGATGCAGACTGCAAAAAAAAACTCACCGGCTGCTTTTCTCCGGTAGTATCTCATGCAAGTACTAACCTCGACCGATTTAACTTTACTTTTGGAACTGGTGTATCACCTGACCACTCATCTATCAGAGACATTTAAAATTGATTGTAATTGGCGACCATTTCATGTTTGGAAATATTTCAAAATTCTACATCCTTCGATGGCCACTACGAGATTCCATCGGCCTTTTATGATATATTTATTCACTTTCGCAAACTTTTAACTACTGGTCTCGATAATGTAACAACATAGGTACCATTTCCATGTAAATCTGTCAACTTTGCACGGGATTTTCACAACTTTGTATGCACTTTGTTAATCACTTTGCGCCTGGGCAGTGGTACAGTGTACTAACATAAATAGTATTTTTAGACTTTTACATATTTTTGTTCTAAATTTAACTGCGGGGTTCTTTACGAAATGACTTAGGGGGGAATATACACGCAAATCCACCGAATTTTCAAGAGCTTTTCACATTCTCAGGGTGTGTTTGTTCATTTTACAGCCGGCTCATATGACAGTCTGCTAACATGGGAGGCTTCAAATGGATTTTATTCATTTTTCATACTTTATAACAGCAGGGTTAGATATAACAACAACTTAGATCAAATAAACACGCAAATCTACCAACTTTGAAATCGGTTTGGACAACTTTGCACGCTGTTTCAACAGCTTAGACTGCAAAAAAAAATCACCGGCTGCTTTTCTCCGGTAGTCTCTCATGCAAGTACTAACCTCGACCGATTTAACTTTACTTTTGGAACTGGTGTATCACCTGACCACTCATCTATCAGAGACATTTGAAATTTATTGTAATTGGCGACCATTTCATGTTTGGAAATATTTCAAAATTCTACATCCTTCGAGGGCCACTACGAGATTCCATCGGCCTTTTATGATATATTTATTCACTTTCGCAAACTTTTAACTACTGGTCTCGATAATGTAACAACATAGGTAACATTTCCATGTAAATCTGTCAACTTTGCACGGGATTTTCACAACATTGTATGCACTTTGTTAATCACTTTGCGCCTGGGCAGTGGTACAATGTACTAACATAAATAGTATTTTTAGACTTTTACATATTTTTGTTCTAAATTTAACTGCGGGGTTCTTTACGAAATGACTTAGGGGGGAATATACACGCAAATCCACCGAATTTTCAAGAGCTTTTCACATTCTCAGGGTGTGTTTGTTCATTTTACAGCCGGCTCATATGACAGTCTGCTAACATGGGAGGCTTGGAATGGATTTTATTCATTTTTCATACTTTATAACAGCAGGGTTAGACATAACAACAACTTAGATCAAATAAACACGCAAATCTACCAACTTTGAAATCGGTTTGGACAACTTTGCACGCTGTTTCAACAGCTTAGACCAAAGAGATGCAGACTGCAAAAAAAACCTCACCGGCTGCTTTTCTCCGGTAGTCTCCCATGCAAGTACTAACCTCGACCGATTTAACTTTACTTGTGGAACTGGTGTATCACCTAAACACTCATCTGTCAGAGACATTTGAATTTTATTGTAATTGGCGACCATTTCATGTTTGGAAATATTTCAAAATTCTACATCCTTCGAGGGCCACTACGAGATTCCATCGGCCTTTTATGATATATTTATTCACTTTCACAAACTTTTAACTACTGGAGTCGATAATGTAACAACATAGGTAACATTTCCATGTAAATCTGTCAACTTTGCACGGGATTTTCACAACTTTGTATGCACTTTGTTAATCACTTTGCGCCTGGGCAGTGGTACAATGTACTAACATAAATAGTATTTTTAGACTTTTACATATTTTTGTTCTAAATTTAACTGCGGGGTTCTTTACGAAATGACTTAGGGGGGAATATACACGCAAATCCACCGAATTTTCTAGAGCTTTTCACATTCTCAGGGTGTGTTTGTTCATTTTACAGCCGGCTCATATGACAGTCTGCTAACATGGGAGGCTTCAAATGGATTTTATTCATTTTTCATACTTTATAACAGCAGGGTTAGATATAACAACAACTTAGATCAAATAAACACGCAAATCTACCAACTTTGAAATCGGTTTGGACAACTTTGCACGCTGTTTCAACAGCTTAGACTGCAAAAAAAAATCACCGGCTGCTTTTCTCCGGTAGTCTCTCATGCAAGTACTAACCTCGACCGATTTAACTTTACTTTTGGAACTGGTGTATCAGCTGACCACTCATCTATCAGAGACATTTGAAATTTATTGTAATTGGCGACCATTTCATGTTTGGAAATATTTCAAAATTCTACATCCTTCGAGGGCCACTACGAGATTCCATCGGCCTTTTATGATATATTTATTCACTTTCGCAAACTTTTAACTACTGGTCTCGATAATGTAACAACATAGGTAACATTTCCATGTAAATCTGTCAACTTTGCACGGGATTTTCACAACATTGTATGCACTTTGTTAATCACTTTGCGCCTGGGCAGTGGTACAATGTACTAACATAAATAGTATTTTTAGACTTTTACATATTTTTGTTCTAAATTTAACTGCGGGGTTCTTTACGAAATGACTTAGGGGGGAATATACACGCAAATCCACCGAATTTTCAAGAGCTTTTCACATTCTCAGGGTGTGTTTGTTCATTTTACAGCCGGCTCATATGACAGTCTGCTAACATGGGAGGCTTGGAATGGATTTTATTCATTTTTCATACTTTATAACAGCAGGGTTAGACATAACAACAACTTAGATCAAATAAACACGCAAATCTACCAACTTTGAAATCGGTTTGGACAACTTTGCACGCTGTTTCAACAGCTTAGACCAAAGAGATGCAGACTGCAAAAAAAACCTCACCGGCTGCTTTTCTCCGGTAGTCTCCCATGCAAGTACTAACCTCGACCGATTTAACTTTACTTGTGGAACTGGTGTATCACCTAAACACTCATCTGTCAGAGACATTTGAATTTTATTGTAATTGGCGACCATTTCATGTTTGGAAATATTTCAAAATTCTACATCCTTCGAGGGCCACTACGAGATTCCATCGGCCTTTTATGATATATTTATTCACTTTCACAAACTTTTAACTACTGGAGTCGATAATGTAACAACATAGGTAACATTTCCATGTAAATCTGTCAACTTTGCACGGGATTTTCACAACTTTGTATGCACTTTGTTAATCACTTTGCGCCTGGGCAGTGGTACAATGTACTAACATAAATAGTATTTTTAGACTTTTACATATTTTTGTTCTAAATTTAACTGCGGGGTTCTTTACGAAATGACTTAGGGGGGAATATACACGCAAATCCACCGAATTTTCTAGAGCTTTTCACATTCTCAGGGTGTGTTTGTTCATTTTACAGCCGGCTCATATGACAGTCTGCTAACATGGGAGGCTTCGAATGGATTTTATTCATTTTTCATACTTTATAACAGCAGGGTTAGATATAACAACAACTTAGACCAAATAAACACGCAAATCTACCAACTTTGAAATCGGTTTGGACAACTTTGCACGCTGTTTCAACAGCTTAGACTGCAAAAAAAATCACCGGCTGCTTTTCCCCGGTAGTCTCCCGTGCAAGTACTAACCTCGACCGATTTAACTTTACGTTTGGAACTGGTGTATCAGCTGACCACTCATCGATCAGAGACATTTGAAATTTATTGTAATTGGCGACCATTTCATGTTTGGAAATATTTCAAAATTCTACATCCTTCGAGGTCCACTACGAGATTCCATCGGCCTTTTATGATATATTTATTCACTTTCGCAAACTTTTAACTACTGGTCTCGATAATGTAACAACATAGGTACCATTTCCATGTAAATCTGTCAACTTTGCACGGGATTTTCACATCTTTGTATGCACTTTGTTAATCACTTTGCGCCTGGGCAGTGGTACAATGTACTAACATAAATAGTATTTTTAGACTTTTACATATTTTTGTTCTAAATTTAACTGCGGGGTTCTTTACGAAATGACTTAGGGGGGAATATACACGCAAATCCACCGAATTTTCAAGAGCTTTTCACATTCTCAGGGTGTGTTTGTTCATTTTACAGCCGGCTCATATGGCAGTCTGCTAACATGGGAGGCTTCGAATGGATTTTATTCATTTTTCATACTTTATAACAGCAGGGTTAGATATAACAACAACTTAGATCAAATAAACACGCAAATCTACCAACTTTGAAATCGGTTTGGACAACTTTGCACGCTGTTTCAACAGCTTAGACCAAAGAGATGCAGACTGCAAAAAAAAACTCACTGGCTGCTTTTCTCCGGTAGTCTCCCATGCAAGTACTAACCTCGACCGATTTAACTTTACTTTTGTAACTGGTGTATCACCTGACCACTCATCTGTCAGAGACATTAGAAATTTATTGTAATTGGCGACCGTTTCATGTTTGGAAATATTTCAAAATTCTACATCCTTCGAGGGCCACTACGAGATTCCATCGGCCTTTTATGATATATTTATTCACTTTCGCAAACTTTTAACTACTGGTCTCGATAATGTAACAACATAGGTAACATTTCCATGTAAATCTGTCAACTTTGCACGGGATTTTCACAACTTTGTATGCACTTTGTTAATCACTTTGCGCCTGGGCAGTGGTACAATGTACTAACATAAATAGTATTTTTAGACTTTTACATATTTTTGTTCTAAATTTAACTGCGGGGTTCCTTACGAAATGACTTAGGGGGGAATATACACGCAAATCCACCGAATTTTCAAGAGCTTTTCACATTCTCAGGGTGTGTTATTCATTTTACAGCCAGCTCATATGACAGTTTGCTAACATGGGAGGCTTCGAATGGATTTTATTCATTTTTCATACTTTATAACAGCAGGGTTAGATATAACAACAACTTAGATCAAATAAACACGCAAATCTACCAACTTTGAAATCGGTTTGGACAACTTTGCACGCTGTTTCAACAGCTTAGACCAAAGAGATGCAGACTGCAAAAAAAAACTCACCGGCTGCTTTTATCCGGTAGTCTCCCATGCAAGTACTAACCTCGACAGATTTAACTTTACTTTTGTAACTGGTGTATCACCTGACCACTCATCTGTCAGAGACATTAGAAATTTATTGTAATTGGCGACCGTTTCATGTTTGGAAATATTTCAAAATTCTACATCCTTCGAGGGCCACTACGAGATTCCATCGGCCTTTTATGATATATTTATTCACTTTCGCAAACTTTTAACTACTGGTCTCGATAATGTAACAACATAGGTAACATTTCCATGTAAATCTGTCAACTTTGCACGGGATTTTCACAACTTTGTATGCACTTTGTTAATCACTTTGCGCCTGGGCAGTGGTACAATGTACTAACATAAATAGTATTTTTAGACTTTTACATATTTTTGTTCTAAATTTAACTGCGGGGTTCCTTACGAAATGACTTAGGGGGGAATATACACGCAAATCCACCGAATTTTCAAGAGCTTTTCACATTCTCAGGGTGTGTTATTCATTTTACAGCCAGCTCATATGACAGTTTGCTAACATGGGAGGCTTCGAATGGATTTTATTCATTTTTCATACTTTATAACAGCAGGGTTAGATATAACAACAACTTAGATCAAATAAACACGCAAATCTACCAACTTTGAAATCGGTTTGGACAACTTTGCACGCTGTTTCAACAGCTTAGACCAAAGAGATGCAGACTGCCAAAAAAAAACTCACCGGCTGCTTTTCTCCGGTAGTCTCCCATGCAAGTACTAACCTCGACCTATTTAACTTTACTTTTGGAACTGGTGTATCACCTGACCACTCATCTGTCAGAGACATTTGAAATTTATTGTAATTGGCGACCATTTCATGTTTGGAAATATTTCAAAATTCTACATCCTTCGAGGGCCACTACGAGATTCCATCGGCCTTTTATGATATATTTATTCACTTTCGCAAACTTTTAACTACTGGTCTCGATAATGTAACAACATAGGTAACATTTCCATGTAAATCTGTCAACTTTGCACGGGATTTTCACAACTTTGTATGCACTTTGTTAATCACTTTGCGCCTGGGCAGTGGTACAATGTACTAACATAAATAGTATTTTTAGACTTTTACATATTTTTGTTCTAAATTTAACTGCGGGGTTCTTTACAAAATGACTTAGGGGGGAACATACACGCAAATCCACCGAATTTTCAAGAGCTTTTCACATTCTCAGGGTGTGTTTGTTCATTTTACAGCCGGCTCATATGGCAGTCTGCTAACATGGGAGGCTTCGAATGGATTTTATTCATTTTTCATACTTTATAACAGCAGGGTTAGATATAACAACAACTTAGATCAAATAAACACGCAAATCTACCAACTTTGAAATCGGTTTGGACAACTTTGCACGCTGTTTCAACAGCTTAGACTGCAAAAAAACTCACGGGATGGTTTTCTCCAGTAGTCTCCCATGCAAGTACTAACCTCGTCCGATTTAACTTTACTTTTGGAACAGGTGTATCACCTGACCACTCATCTATCAGAGACATTTGAAATTTATTGTAATTGGCGACCATTTCATGTTTGGAAATATTTCAAAATTCTACATCCTTCGAGGGCCACTACGAGATTCCATCGGCCTTGTATGATATATTTATTCACTTTCGCAAACTTTTAACTACTGGTCTCGATAATGTAACAACATAGGTAACATTTCCATGTAAATCTGTCAACTTTGCACGGGATTTTCACAACTTTGTATGCACTTTGTTAATCACGTTGCGCCTGGGCAGTGGTACAATGTACTAACATAAATAGTATTTTTAGACTTTTACATATTTTTGTTCTAAATTTAACTGCGGGGTTCTTTACGAAATGACTTAGGGGGGGAATATACACGCAAATCCACCGAATTTTCAAGAGCTTTTCACATTCTCAGGGTGTGTTTGTTCATTTTACAGCCGGCTCATATGGCAGTCTGCTAACATGGGAGGCTTCGAATGGATTTTATTCATTTTTCATACTTTATAATAGCAGGGTTAGATATAACAACAACTTAGATCAAATAAACATGCAAATCTACCAACTTTGAAATCGGTTTGGACAACTTTGCACGCTGTTTCAACAGCTTAGACTGCAAAAAAACTCACCGGCTGGTTTTCTCCAGTAGTCTCCCATGCAAGTACTAACCTCGACCGATTTAACTTTACTTTTGGAACAGGTGTATCACCTGACCACTCATCTATCAGAGACATTTGAAATTTATTGTAATTGGCGACCATTTCATGTTTGGAAATATTTCAAAATTCTACATCCTTCGAGGGCCACTACGAGATTCCATCGGTCTTTTATGATATATTTATTCACTTTCGCAAACTTTTAACTACTGGTCTCGATAATGTAACAACATAGGTAACATTTCCATGCAAATCTGTAAACTTTGCACGGGATTTTCACAACTTTGTATGCACTTTGTTAATCACTTTGCGCCTGGGCAGTGGTACAATGTACTAACATAAATAGTATTTTTAGACTTTTACATATTTTTGTTCTAAATTTAACTGCGGGGTTCTTTACGAAATGACTTAGGGGGGAATATACACGCAAATCCACCGAATTTTCAAGAGCTTTTCACATTCTCAGGGTGTGTTTGTTCATTTTACAGCCGGCTCATATGGCAGTCTGCTAACATGGGAGGCTTCGAATGGATTTTATTCATTTTTCATACTTTATAACAGCAGGGTTAGATATAACAACAACTTAGATCAAATAAACACGCAAATCTACCAACTTTGAAATCGGTTTGGACAACTTTGCACGCTGTTTCAACAGCTTAGACCAAAGAGATGCAGACTGCAAAAAAAAACTCACCGGCTGCTTTTCTCCGGTAGTCTCCCATGCAAGTACTAACCTCGACCGATTTAACTTTACTTTTGTAACTGGTGTATCACCTGACCACTCATCTGTCAGAGACATTAGAAATTTATTGTAATTGGCGACCGTTTCATGTTTGGAAATATTTCAAAATTCTACATCCTTCGAGGGCCACTACGAGATTCCATCGGCCTTTTATGATATATTTATTCACTTTCGCAAACTTTTAACTACTGGTCTCGATAATGTAACAACATAGGTAACATTTCCATGTAAATCTGTCAACTTTGCACGGGATTTTCACAACTTTGTATGCACTTTGTTAATCACTTTGCGCCTGGGCAGTGGTACAATGTACTAACATAAATAGTATTTTTAGACTTTTACATATTTTTGTTCTAAATTTAACTGCGGGGTTCCTTACGAAATGACTTAGGGGGGAATATACACGCAAATCCACCGAATTTTCAAGAGCTTTTCACATTCTCAGGGTGTGTTATTCATTTTACAGCCAGCTCATATGACAGTTTGCTAACATGGGAGGCTTCGAATGGATTTTATTCATTGTTCATACTTTATAACAGCAGGGTTAGATATAACAACAACTTAGATCAAATAAACACGCAAATCTACCAACTTTGAAATCGGTTTGGACAACTTTGCACGCTGTTTCAACAGCTTAGACCAAAGAGATGCAGACTGCAAAAAAAAACTCACCGGCTGCTTTTATCCGGTAGTCTCCCATGCAAGTACTAACCTCGACCGATTTAACTTTACTTTTGTAACTGGTGTATCACCTGACCACTCATCTGTCAGAGACATTAGAAATTTATTGTAATTGGCGACCGTTTCATGTTTGGAAATATTTCAAAATTCTACATCCTTCGAGGGCCACTACGAGATTCCATCGGACTTTTATGATATATTTATTCACTTTCGCAAACTTTTAACTACTGGTCTCGATAATGTAACAACATAGGTAACATTTCCATGTAAATCTGTCAACTTTGCACGGGATTTTCACAACTTTGTATGCACTTTGTTAATCACTTTGCGCCTGGGCAGTGGTACAATGTACTAACATAAATAGTATTTTTAGACTTTTACATATTTTTGTTCTAAATTTAACTGCGGGGTTCCTTACGAAATGACTTAGGGGGGAATATACACGCAAATCCACCGAATTTTCAAGAGCTTTTCACATTCTCAGGGTGTGTTATTCATTTTACAGCCAGCTCATATGACAGTTTGCTAACATGGGAGGCTTCGAATGGATTTTATTCATTGTTCATACTTTATAACAGCAGGGTTAGATATAACAACAACTTAGATCAAATAAACACGCAAATCTACCAACTTTGAAATCGGTTTGGACAACTTTGCACGCTGTTTCAACAGCTTAGACCAAAGAGATGCAGACTGCAAAAAAAAACTCACCGGCTGCTTTTATCCGGTAGTCTCCCATGCAAGTACTAACCTCGACCGATTTAACTTTACTTTTGTAACTGGTGTATCACCTGACCACTCATCTGTCAGAGACATTAGAAATTTATTGTAATTGGCGACCGTTTCATGTTTGGAAATATTTCAAAATTCTACATCCTTCGAGGGCCACTACGAGATTCCATCGGCCTTTTATGATATATTTATTCACTTTCGCAAACTTTTAACTACTGGTCTCGATAATGTAACAACATAGGTAACATTTCCATGTAAATCTGTCAACTTTGCACGGGATTTTCACAACTTTGTATGCACTTTGTTAATCACTTTGCGCCTGGGCAGTGGTACAATGTACTAACATAAATAGTATTTTTAGACTTTTACATATTTTTGTTCTAAATTTAACTGCGGGGTTCCTTACGAAATGACTTGGGGGGGAATATACACGCAAATCCACCGAATTTTCAAGAGCTTTTCACATTCTCAGGGTGTGTTATTCATTTTACAGCCAGCTCATATGACATTTTGCTAACATGGGAGGCCTCGAATGGATTTTATTCATTGTTCATACTTTATAACAGCAGGGTTAGATATAACAACAACTTAGATCAAATAAACACGCAAATCTACCAACTTTGAAATCGGTTTGGACAACTTTGCACGCTGTTTCAACAGCTTAGACCAAAGAGATGCAGACTGCCAAAAAAAAACTCACCGGCTGCTTTTCTCCGGTAGTCTCCCATGCAAGTACTAACCTCGACCGATTTAACTTTACTTTTGGAACTGGTGTATCACCTGACCACTCATCTGTCAGAGACATTTAAAATTTATTGTAATTGGCGACCATTTCATGTTTGGAAATATTTCAAAATTCTACATCCTTCGAGGGCAACTACGAGATTCCATCGGCCTTTTATGATATATTTATTCACTTTCGCAAACTTTTAACTACTGGTCTCGATAATGTAACAACATAGGTAAGATTTCCATGTAAATCTGTCAACTTTGCACGGGATTTTCACAACTTTGTATGCACTTTGTTAATCACTTTGCGCCTGGGCAGTGGTACAATGTGCTAACATAAATAGTATTTTTAGACTTTTACATATTTTTGTTCTAAATTTAACTGCGGGGTTCCTTACGAAATGACTTAGGGGGGAATATACACGCAAATCCACCGAATTTTCAAGAGCTTTTCACATTCTCAGGGTGTGTTATTCATTTTACAGCCAGCTCATATGACATTTTGCTAACATGGGAGGCCTCGAATGGATTTTATTCATTGTTCATACTTTATAACAGCAGGGTTAGATATATCAACAACTTAGATCAAATAAACACGCAAATCTACCAACTTTGAAATCGGTTTGGACAACTTTGCACGCTGTTTCAACAGCTTAGACCAAAGAGATGCAGACTGCCAAAAAAAAACTCACCGGCTGCTTTTCTCCGGTAGTCTCCCATGCAAGTACTAACCTCGACCTATTTAACTTTACTTTTGGAACTGGTGTATCACCTGACCACTCATCTGTCAGATACATTTGAAATTTATTGTAATTGGCGACCATTTCATGTTTGGAAATATTTCAAAATTCTACATCCTTCGAGGGCCACTACGAGATTCCATCGGCCTTTTATGATATATTTATTCACTTTCGCAAACTTTTAACTACTGGTCTCGATAATGTAACAACATAGGTAACATTTCCATGTAAATCTGTCAACTTTGCACGGGATTTTCACAACTTTGTATGAACTTTGTTAATCACTTTGCGCCTGGGCAGTGGTACAATGTACTAACATAAATAGTATTTTTAGACTTTTACATATTTTTGTTCTAAATTTAACTGCGGGGTTCCTTACGAAATGACTTAGGGGGGAATATACACGCAAATCCACCGAATTTTCAAGAGCTTTTCACATTCTCAGGGTGTGTTATTCATTTTACAGCCAGCTCATATGACATTTTGCTAACATGGGAGGCCTCGAATGGATTTTATTCATTGTTCATACTTTATAACAGCAGGGTTAGATATAACAACAACTTAGATCAAATAAACACGCAAATCTACCAACTTTGAAATCGGTTTGGACAACTTTGCACGCTGTTTCAACAGCTTAGACCAAAGAGATGCAGACTGCCAAAAAAAAACTCACCGGCTGCTTTTCTCCGGTAGTCTCCCATGCAAGTACTAACCTCGACCTATTTAACTTTACTTTTGGAACTGGTGTATCACCTGACCACTCATCTGTCAGATACATTTGAAATTTATTGTAATTGGCGACCATTTCATGTTTGGAAATATTTCAAAATTCTACATCCTTCGAGGGCCACTACGAGATTCCATCGGCCTTTTATGATATATTTATTCACTTTCGCAAACTTTTAACTACTGGTCTCGATAATGTAACAACATAGGTAACATTTCCATGTACATCTGTCAACTTTGCACGGGATTTTCACAACTTTGTATGCACTTTGTTAATCACTTTGCGCCTGGGCAGTGGTACAATGTACTAACATAAATAGTATTTTTAGACTTTTACATATTTTTGTTCTAAATTTAACTGCGGGGTTCTTTACGAAATGACTTAGGGGGGAATATACACGCAAATCCACCGAATTTTCAAGAGCTTTTCACATTCTCAGGGTGTGTTTGTTTATTTTACAGCCGGCTCATATGACAGTATGCTAACATGGGAGGCTTCAAATGGATTTTATTCATTTTTCATACTATATAACAGCAGGGTTAGATATAACAACAACTTAGATCAAATAAACACGCAAATCTACCAACTTTGAAATCGGTTTGGACAACTTTGCACGCTGTTTCATCAGCTTAGACTGCAAAAAAACTCACCGGCTGGTTTTCTCCAGTAGTCTCCCATGCAAGTACTAACCTCGACCGATTTAACTTTACTTTTGGAACAGGTGTATCACCTGACCACTCATCTATCAGAGACATTTGAAATTTATTGTAATTGGCGACCATTTCATGTTTGGAAATATTTCAAAATTCTACATCCTTCGAGGGCCACTACGAGATTCCATCGGCCTTTTATGATATATTTATTCACTTTCGCAAACTTTTAACTACTGGTCTCGATAATGTAACAACATAGGTAACATTTCCATGTAAATCTGTCAACTTTGCACGGGATTTTCACAACTTTGTATGCACTTTGTTAATCACTTTGCGCCTGGGCAGTGGTACAATGTACTAAAATAAATAGTATTTTTAGACTTTTACATATTTTTGTTCTAAATTTAACTGCGGGGTTCTTTACGAAATGACTTAGGGGGGAATATACACGCAAATCCACCGAATTTTCAAGAGCTTTTCACATTCTCAGGGTGTGTTATTCATTTTACAGCCAGCTCATATGGCAGTCTGCTAACATGGGAGGCTTCGAATGGATTTTATTCATTTTTCATACTTTATAACAGCAGGGTTAGATATAACAACAACTTAGATCAAATAAACACGCAAATCTACCAACTTTGAAATCGGTTTGGACAACTTTGCACGCTGTTTCAACAGCTTAGACCAAAGAGATGCAGACTGCAAAAAAAAAACTCACCGGCTGCTTTTCTCCGGTAGTCTCCCATGCAAGTACTAACCTCGACCGATTTAACTTTACTTTTGTAACTGGTGTATCACCTGACCACTCATCTGTCAGAGACATTAGAAATTTATTGTAATTGGCGACCGTTTCATGTTTGGAAATATTTCAAAATTCTACATCCTTCGAGGGCCACTACGAGATTCCATCGGCCTTTTATGATATATTTATTCACTTTCGCAAACTTTTAACTACTGGTCTCGATAATGTAACAACATAGGTAACATTTCCATGTAAATCTGTCAACTTTGCACGGGATTTTCACAACTTTGTATGCACTTTGTTAATCACTTTGCGCCTGGGCAGTGGTACAATGTACTAACATAAATAGTATTTTTAGACTTTTACATATTTTTGTTCTAAATTTAACTGCGGGGTTCTTTACGAAATGACTTAGGGGGGAATATACACGCAAATCCACCGAATTTTCAAGAGCTTTTCACATTCTCAGGGTGTGTTTGTTTATTTTACAGCCGGCTCATATGACAGTCTGCTAACATGGGAGGCTTCAAATGGATTTTATTCATTTTTCATACTTTATAACAGCAGGGTTAGATATAACAACAACTTAGATCAAATAAACACGCAAATCTACCAACTTTGAAATCGGTTTGGACAACTTTGCACGCTGTTTCAACAGCTTAGACTGCAAAAAAACTCACCGGCTGGTTTTCTCCAGTAGTCTCCCATGCAAGTACTAACCTCGACCGATTTAACTTTACTTTTGGAACAGGTGTATCACCTGACCACTCATCTATCAGAGACATTTGAAATTTATTGTAATTGGCGACCATTTCATGTTTGGAAATATTTCAAAATTCTACATCCTTCGAGGGCCACTACGAGATTCCATCGGCCTTTTATGATATATTTATTCACTTTCGCAAACTTTTAACTACTGGTCTCGATAATGTAACAACATAGGTAACATTTCCATGTAAATCTGTCAACTTTGCACGGGATTTTCACAACTTTGTATGCACTTTGTTAATCACTTTGCGCCTGGGCAGTGGTACAATGTACTAAAATAAATAGTATTTTTAGACTTTTACATATTTTTGTTCTAAATTTAACTGCGGGGTTCTTTACGAAATGACTTAGGGGGGAATATACACGCAAATCCACCGAATTTTCAAGAGCTTTTCACATTCTCAGGGTGTGTTATTCATTTTACAGCCAGCTCATATGGCAGTCTGCTAACATGGGAGGCTTCGAATGGATTTTATTCATTTTTCATACTTTATAACAGCAGGGTTAGATATAACAACAACTTAGATCAAATAAACACGCAAATCTACCAACTTTGAAATCGGTTTGGACAACTTTGCACGCTGTTTCAACAGCTTAGACCAAAGAGATGCAGACTGCAAAAAAAAAACTCACCGGCTGCTTTTCTCCGGTAGTCTCCCATGCAAGTACTAACCTCGACCGATTTAACTTTACTTTTGTAACTGGTGTATCACCTGACCACTCATCTGTCAGAGACATTAGAAATTTATTGTAATTGGCGACCGTTTCATGTTTGGAAATATTTCAAAATTCTACATCCTTCGAGGGCCACTACGAGATTCCATCGGCCTTTTATGATATATTTATTCACTTTCGCAAACTTTTAACTACTGGTCTCGATAATGTAACAACATAGGTAACATTTCCATGTACATCTGTCAACTTTGCACGGGATTTTCACAACTTTGTATGCACTTTGTTAATCACTTTGCGCCTGGGCAGTGGTACAATGTACTAACATAAATAGTATTTTTAGACTTTTACATATTTTTGTTCTAAATTTAACTGCGGGGTTCTTTACGAAATGACTTAGGGGGGAATATACACGCAAATCCACCGAATTTTCAAGAGCTTTTCACATTCTCAGGGTGTGTTTGTTTATTTTACAGCCGGCTCATATGACAGTCTGCTAACATGGGAGGCTTCAAATGGATTTTATTCATTTTTCATACTTTATAACAGCAGGGTTAGATATAACAACAACTTAGATCAAATAAACACGCAAATCTACCAACTTTGAAATCGGTTTGGACAACTTTGCACGCTGTTTCAACAGCTTAGACTGCAAAAAAACTCACCGGCTGGTTTTCTCCAGTAGTCTCCCATGCAAGTACTAACCTCGACCGATTTAACTTTACTTTTGGAACAGGTGTATCACCTGACCACTCATCTATCAGAGACATTTGAAATTTATTGTAATTGGCGACCATTTCATGTTTGGAAATATTTCAAAATTCTACATCCTTCGAGGGCCACTACGAGATTCCATCGGCCTTTTATGATATATTTATTCACTTTCGCAAACTTTTAACTACTGGTCTCGATAATGTAACAACATAGGTAACATTTCCATGTAAATCTGTCAACTTTGCACGGGATTTTCACAACTTTGTATGCACTTTGTTAATCACTTTGCGCCTGGGCAGTGGTACAATGTACTAAAATAAATAGTATTTTTAGACTTTTACATATTTTTGTTCTAAATTTAACTGCGGGGTTCTTTACGAAATGACTTAGGGGGGAATATACACGCAAATCCACCGAATTTTCAAGAGCTTTTCACATTCTCAGGGTGTGTTATTCATTTTACAGCCAGCTCATATGGCAGTCTGCTAACATGGGAGGCTTCGAATGGATTTTATTCATTTTTCATACTTTATAACAGCAGGGTTAGATATAACAACAACTTAGATCAAATAAACACGCAAATCTACCAACTTTGAAATCGGTTTGGACAACTTTGCACGCTGTTTCAACAGCTTAGACCAAAGAGATGCAGACTGCAAAAAAAAAACTCACCGGCTGCTTTTCTCCGGTAGTCTCCCATGCAAGTACTAACCTCGACCGATTTAACTTTACTTTTGTAACTGGTGTATCACCTGACCACTCATCTGTCAGAGACATTAGAAATTTATTGTAATTGGCGACCGTTTCATGTTTGGAAATATTTCAAAATTCTACATCCTTCGAGGGCCACTACGAGATTCCATCGGCCTTTTATGATATATTTATTCACTTTCGCAAACTTTTAACTACTGGTCTCGATAATGTAACAACATAGGTAACATTTCCATGTAAATCTGTCAACTTTGCACGGGATTTTCACAACTTTGTATGCACTTTGTTAATCACTTTGCGCCTGGGCAGTGGTACAATGTACTAACATAAATAGTATTTTTAGACTTTTACATATTTTTGTTCTAAATTTAACTGCGGGGTTCCTTACGAAATGACTTAGGGGGAATATACACGCAAATCCACCGAATTTTCAAGAGCTTTTCACATTCTCAGGGTGTGTTATTCATTTTACAGCCAGCTCATATGACAGTTTGCTAACATGGGAGGCTTCGAATGGATTTTATTCATTTTTCATACTTTATAACAGCAGGGTTAGATATAACAACAACTTAGATCAAATAAACACGCAAATCTACCAACTTTGAAATCGGTTTGGACAACTTTGCACGCTGTTTCAACAGCTTAGACTGCAAAAAAACTCACCGGCTGGTTTTCTCCAGTAGTCTCCCATGCAAGTACTAACCTCGACCGATTTAACTTTACTTTTGGAACAGGTGTATCACCTGACCACTCATCTATCAGAGTCATTTGAAATTTATTGTAATTGGCGACCATTTCATGTTTGGAAATATTTCAAAATTCTACATCCTTCGAGGGCCACTACGAGATTCCATCGGCCTTTTATGATATATTTATTCACTTTCGCAAACTTTTAACTACTGGTCTCGATAATGTAACAACATAGGTAACATTTCCATGTAAATCTGTCAACTTTGCACGGGATTTTCACAACTTTGTATGCACTTTGTTAATCACTTTGCGCCTGGGCAGTGGTACAATGTACTAACATAAATAGTATTTTTAGACTTTTACATATTTTTGTTCTAAATTTAACTGCGGGGTTCTTTACGAAATGACTTAGGGGGGAATATACACGCAAATCCACCGAATTTTCAAGAGCTTTTCACATTCTCAGGGTGTGTTTGTTCATTTTACAGCCGGCTCATATGGCAGTCTGCTAACATATGAGGCTTCAAATGGATTATATTCATTTTTCATACTTTATAACAGCAGGGTTAGATATAACAACAACTTAGATCAAATAAACACGCAAATCTACCAACTTTGAAATCGGTTTGGACAACTTTGCACGCTGTTTCAACAGCTTAGAACAAAGAGATGCAGACTGCAAAAAAAACTCACCGGCTGCTTTTCTCCGGTAGTCTCCCATGCAAGTACTAACCTCGACCGATTTAACTTTACTTTTGGAACTGGTG
This sequence comes from Saccoglossus kowalevskii, assembly GCF_978046115.1. NCBI lineage: Eukaryota > Metazoa > Hemichordata > Enteropneusta > Harrimaniidae > Saccoglossus > Saccoglossus kowalevskii. Next base: position 30,212,842 of record NC_140651.1, on the reverse strand, counting down.
TATCACCTGACCACTCATCTATCAGAGACATTTGAAATTTGTTGTAATTGGCGACCATTTCATGTTTGGAAATATTTCAAAATTCTACATCCTTCGAGGGCTACTACGAGATTCCATCGGCCTTTTATGATATATTTATTCACTTTCGCAAACTTTTAACTACTGGTCTTGATAATGTAACAACATAGGGAACATTTCCATGTAAATCTGTCAACTTTGCACGGGATTTTCACAACTTTGTATGCACTTTGTTAATCACTTTGCGCCTGGGCAGTGGTACAATGTACTAACATAAATAGTATTTTTAGACTTTTACATATTTTTTTCTAAATTGAACTGCGGGGTTCTTTACGAAATGACTTAGGGGGGAATATACACGCAAATCCACCGAATTTTCAAGAGTTTTTTACATTCTCAGGGTGTGTTTGTTCATTTTACAGCCGGCTCATATGACAGTCTGCTAACATGGGAGGCTTTGAATGGATTTTATTCATTTTTCATACTTTATAATAGCAGGGTTAGATAAAACAACAACTTAGATCAAATAAACACGCAAATCTACCAACTTTGAAATCGGTTTGGACAACTTTGCACGCTGTTTCAACAGCTTAGACTGCAAAAAAACTCACCGGCTGGTTTTCTCCAGTAGTCTCCCATGCAAGTACTAACCTCGACCGATTTAACTTTACTTTTGGAACAGGTGTATCACCTGACCACTCATCTATCAGAGTCATTTGAAATTTATTGTAATTGGCGACCATTTCATGTTTGGAAATATTTCAAAATTCTACATCCTTCGAGGGCCACTACGAGATTCCATCGGCCTTTTATGATATATTTATTCACTTTCGCAAACTTTTAACTACTGGTCTCGATAATGTAACAACATAGGTAACATTTCCATGTAAATCTGTCAACTTTGCACGGGATTTTCACAACTTTGTATGCACTTTGTTAATCACTTTGCGCCTGGGCAGTGGTACAATGTACTAACATAAATAGTATTTTTAGACTTTTACATATTTTTGTTCTAAATTTAACTGCGGGGTTCTTTACGAAATGACTTAGGGGGGAATATACACGCAAATCCACCGAATTTTCAAGAGCTTTTCACATTCTCAGGGTGTGTTTGTTCATTTTACAGCCGGCTCATATGGCAGTCTGCTAACATGGGAGGCTTCGAATGGATTTTATTCATTTTTCATACTTTATAACAGCAGGGTTAGATATAACAACAACTTAGATCAAATAAACACGCAAATCTACCAACTTTGAAATCGGTTTGGACAACTTTGCACGCTGTTTCAACAGCTTAGACCAAAGAGATGCAGACTGCAAAAAAAAAACTCACCGGCTGCTTTTCTCCGGTAGTCTCCCATGCAAGTACTAACCTCGACCGATTTAACTTTACTTTTGTAACTGGTGTATCACCTGACCACTCATCTGTCAGAGACATTAGAAATTTATTGTAATTGGCGACCGTTTCATGTTTGGAAATATTTCAAAATTCTACATCCTTCGAGGGCCACTACGAGATTCCATCGGCCTTTTATGATATATTTATTCACTTTCGCAAACTTTTAACTACTGGTCTCGATAATGTAACAACATAGGTAACATTTCCATGTACATCTGTCAACTTTGCACGGGATTTTCACAACTTTGTATGCACTTTGTTAATCACTTTGCGCCTGGGCAGTGGTACAATGTACTAACATAAATAGTATTTTTAGACTTTTACATATTTTTGTTCTAAATTTAACTGCGGGGTTCTTTACGAAATGACTTAGGGGGGAATATACACGCAAATCCACCGAATTTTCAAGAGCTTTTCACATTCTCAGGGTGTGTTTGTTTATTTTACAGCCGGCTCATATGACAGTCTGCTAACATGGGAGGCTTCAAATGGATTTTATTCATTTTTCATACTTTATAACAGCAGGGTTAGATATAACAACAACTTAGATCAAATAAACACGCAAATCTACCAACTTTGAAATCGGTTTGGACAACTTTGCACGCTGTTTCAACAGCTTAGACTGCAAAAAAACTCACCGGCTGGTTTTCTCCAGTAGTCTCCCATGCAAGTACTAACCTCGACCGATTTAACTTTACTTTTGGAACAGGTGTATCACCTGACCACTCATCTATCAGAGACATTTGAAATTTATTGTAATTGGCGACCATTTCATGTTTGGAAATATTTCAAAATTCTACATCCTTCGAGGGCCACTACGAGATTCCATCGGCCTTTTATGATATATTTATTCACTTTCGCAAACTTTTAACTACTGGTCTCGATAATGTAACAACATAGGTAACATTTCCATGTAAATCTGTCAACTTTGCACGGGATTTTCACAACTTTGTATGCACTTTGTTAATCACTTTGCGCCTGGGCAGTGGTACAATGTACTAAAATAAATAGTATTTTTAGACTTTTACATATTTTTGTTCTAAATTTAACTGCGGGGTTCTTTACGAAATGACTTAGGGGGGAATATACACGCAAATCCACCGAATTTTCAAGAGCTTTTCACATTCTCAGGGTGTGTTATTCATTTTACAGCCAGCTCATATGGCAGTCTGCTAACATGGGAGGCTTCGAATGGATTTTATTCATTTTTCATACTTTATAACAGCAGGGTTAGATATAACAACAACTTAGATCAAATAAACACGCAAATCTACCAACTTTGAAATCGGTTTGGACAACTTTGCACGCTGTTTCAACAGCTTAGACCAAAGAGATGCAGACTGCAAAAAAAAAACTCACCGGCTGCTTTTCTCCGGTAGTCTCCCATGCAAGTACTAACCTCGACCGATTTAACTTTACTTTTGTAACTGGTGTATCACCTGACCACTCATCTGTCAGAGACATTAGAAATTTATTGTAATTGGCGACCGTTTCATGTTTGGAAATATTTCAAAATTCTACATCCTTCGAGGGCCACTACGAGATTCCATCGGCCTTTTATGATATATTTATTCACTTTCGCAAACTTTTAACTACTGGTCTCGATAATGTAACAACATAGGTAACATTTCCATGTAAATCTGTCAACTTTGCACGGGATTTTCACAACTTTGTATGCACTTTGTTAATCACTTTGCGCCTGGGCAGTGGTACAATGTACTAACATAAATAGTATTTTTAGACTTTTACATATTTTTTTCTAAATTGAACTGCGGGGTTCTTTACGAAATGACTTAGGGGGGAATATACACGCAAATCCACCGAATTTTCAAGAGTTTTTTACATTCTCAGGGTGTGTTTGTTCATTTTACAGCCGGCTCATATGACAGTCTGCTAACATGGGAGGCTTTGAATGGATTTTATTCATTTTTCATACTTTATAATAGCAGGGTTAGATAAAACAACAACTTAGATCAAATAAACACGCAAATCTACCAACTTTGAAATCGGTTTGGACAACTTTGCACGCTGTTTCAACAGCTTAGACTGCAAAAAAACTCACCGGCTGGTTTTCTCCAGTAGTCTCCCATGCAAGTACTAACCTCGACCGATTTAACTTTACTTTTGGAACAGGTGTATCACCTGACCACTCATCTATCAGAGTCATTTGAAATTTATTGTAATTGGCGACCATTTCATGTTTGGAAATATTTCAAAATTCTACATCCTTCGAGGGCCACTACGAGATTCCATCGGCCTTTTATGATATATTTATTCACTTTCGCAAACTTTTAACTACTGGTCTCGATAATGTAACAACATAGGTAACATTTCCATGTAAATCTGTCAACTTTGCACGGGATTTTCACAACTTTGTATGCACTTTGTTAATCACTTTGCGCCTGGGCAGTGGTACAATGTACTAACATAAATAGTATTTTTAGACTTTTACATATTTTTGTTCTAAATTTAACTGCGGGGTTCTTTACGAAATGACTTAGGGGGGAATATACACGCAAATCCACCGAATTTTCAAGAGCTTTTCACATTCTCAGGGTGTGTTTGTTCATTTTACAGCCGGCTCATATGGCAGTCTGCTAACATGGGAGGCTTCGAATGGATTTTATTCATTTTTCATACTTTATAACAGCAGGGTTAGATATAACAACAACTTAGATCAAATAAACACGCAAATCTACCAACTTTGAAATCGGTTTGGACAACTTTGCACGCTGTTTCAACAGCTTAGACCAAAGAGATGCAGACTGCAAAAAAAAAACTCACCGGCTGCTTTTCTCCGGTAGTCTCCCATGCAAGTACTAACCTCGACCGATTTAACTTTACTTTTGTAACTGGTGTATCACCTGACCACTCATCTGTCAGAGACATTAGAAATTTATTGTAATTGGCGACCGTTTCATGTTTGGAAATATTTCAAAATTCTACATCCTTCGAGGGCCACTACGAGATTCCATCGGCCTTTTATGATATATTTATTCACTTTCGCAAACTTTTAACTACTGGTCTCGATAATGTAACAACATAGGTAACATTTCCATGTACATCTGTCAACTTTGCACGGGATTTTCACAACTTTGTATGCACTTTGTTAATCACTTTGCGCCTGGGCAGTGGTACAATGTACTAACATAAATAGTATTTTTAGACTTTTACATATTTTTGTTCTAAATTTAACTGCGGGGTTCTTTACGAAATGACTTAGGGGGGAATATACACGCAAATCCACCGAATTTTCAAGAGCTTTTCACATTCTCAGGGTGTGTTTGTTTATTTTACAGCCGGCTCATATGACAGTCTGCTAACATGGGAGGCTTCAAATGGATTTTATTCATTTTTCATACTTTATAACAGCAGGGTTAGATATAACAACAACTTAGATCAAATAAACACGCAAATCTACCAACTTTGAAATCGGTTTGGACAACTTTGCACGCTGTTTCAACAGCTTAGACTGCAAAAAAACTCACCGGCTGGTTTTCTCCAGTAGTCTCCCATGCAAGTACTAACCTCGACCGATTTAACTTTACTTTTGGAACAGGTGTATCACCTGACCACTCATCTATCAGAGACATTTGAAATTTATTGTAATTGGCGACCATTTCATGTTTGGAAATATTTCAAAATTCTACATCCTTCGAGGGCCACTACGAGATTCCATCGGCCTTTTATGATATATTTATTCACTTTCGCAAACTTTTAACTACTGGTCTCGATAATGTAACAACATAGGTAACATTTCCATGTAAATCTGTCAACTTTGCACGGGATTTTCACAACTTTGTATGCACTTTGTTAATCACTTTGCGCCTGGGCAGTGGTACAATGTACTAAAATAAATAGTATTTTTAGACTTTTACATATTTTTGTTCTAAATTTAACTGCGGGGTTCTTTACGAAATGACTTAGGGGGGAATATACACGCAAATCCACCGAATTTTCAAGAGCTTTTCACATTCTCAGGGTGTGTTATTCATTTTACAGCCAGCTCATATGGCAGTCTGCTAACATGGGAGGCTTCGAATGGATTTTATTCATTTTTCATACTTTATAACAGCAGGGTTAGATATAACAACAACTTAGATCAAATAAACACGCAAATCTACCAACTTTGAAATCGGTTTGGACAACTTTGCACGCTGTTTCAACAGCTTAGACCAAAGAGATGCAGACTGCAAAAAAAAAACTCACCGGCTGCTTTTCTCCGGTAGTCTCCCATGCAAGTACTAACATCGACCAATTTAACTTTACTTTTGTAACTGGTGTATCACCTGACCACTCATCTGTCAGAGACATTAGAAATTTATTGTAATTGGCGACCGTTTCATGTTTGGAAATATTTCAAAATTCTACATCCTTCGAGGGCCACTACGAGATTCCATCGGCCTTTTATGATATATTTATTCACTTTCGCAAACTTTTAACTACTGGTCTCGATAATGTAACAACATAGGTAACATTTCCATGTAAATCTGTCAACTTTGCACGGGATTTTTACAACTTTGTATGCACTTTGTTAATCACTTTGCGCCTGGGCAGTGGTACAATGTACTAACATAAATAGTATTTTTAGACTTTTACATATTTTTGTTCTAAATTTAACTGCGGGGTTCCTTACGAAATGACTTAGGGGGAATATACACGCAAATCCACCGAATTTTCAAGAGCTTTTCACATTCTCAGGGTGTGTTATTCATTTTACAGCCAGCTCATATGACAGTTTGCTAACATGGGAGGCTTCGAATGGATTTTATTCATTTTTCATACTTTATAACAGCAGGGTTAGATATAACAACAACTTAGATCAAATAAACACGCAAATCTACCAACTTTGAAATCGGTTTGGACAACTTTGCACGCTGTTTCAACAGCTTAGACTGCAAAAAAACTCACCGGCTGGTTTTCTCCAGTAGTCTCCCATGCAAGTACTAACCTCGACCGATTTAACTTTACTTTTGGAACAGGTGTATCACCTGACCACTCATCTATCAGAGTCATTTGAAATTTATTGTAATTGGCGACCATTTCATGTTTGGAAATATTTCAAAATTCTACATCCTTCGAGGGCCACTACGAGATTCCATCGGCCTTTTATGATATATTTATTCACTTTCGCAAACTTTTAACTACTGGTCTCGATAATGTAACAACATAGGTAACATTTCCATGTAAATCTGTCAACTTTGCACGGGATTTTCACAACTTTGTATGCACTTTGTTAATCACTTTGCGCCTGGGCAGTGGTACAATGTACTAACATAAATAGTATTTTTAGACTTTTACATATTTTTGTTCTAAATTTAACTGCGGGGTTCTTTACGAAATGACTTAGGGGGGAATATACACGCAAATCCACCGAATTTTCAAGAGCTTTTCACATTCTCAGGGTGTGTTTGTTCATTTTACAGCCGGCTCATATGGCAGTCTGCTAACATGGGAGGCTTCGAATGGATTATATTCATTTTTCATACTTTATAACAGCAGGGTTAGATATAACAACAACTTAGATCAAATAAACACGCAAATCTACCAACTTTGAAATCGGTTTGGACAACTTTGCACGCTGTTTCAACAGCTTAGAACAAAGAGATGCAGACTGCAAAAAAAACTCACCGGCTGCTTTTCTCCGGTAGTCTCCCATGCAAGTACTAACCTCGACCGATTTAACTTTACTTTTGGAACTGGTGTATCACCTGACCACTCATCTATCAGAGACATTTGAAATTTGTTGTAATTGGCGACCATTTCATGTTTGGAAATATTTCAAAATTCTACATCCTTCGAGGGCTACTACGAGATTCCATCGGCCTTTTATGATATATTTATTCACTTTCGCAAACTTTTAACTACTGGTCTTGATAATGTAACAACATAGGGAACATTTCCATGTAAATCTGTCAACTTTGCACGGGATTTTCACAACTTTGTATGCACTTTGTTAATCACTTTGCGCCTGGGCAGTGGTACAATGTACTAACATAAATAGTATTTTTAGACTTTTACATATTTTTTTCTAAATTGAACTGCGGGGTTCTTTACGAAATGACTTAGGGGGGAATATACACGCAAATCCACCGAATTTTCAAGAGTTTTTTACATTCTCAGGGTGTGTTTGTTCATTTTACAGCCGGCTCATATGACAGTCTGCTAACATGGGAGGCTTTGAATGGATTTTATTCATTTTTCATACTTTATAATAGCAGGGTTAGATAAAACAACAACTTAGATCAAATAAACACGCAAATCTACCAACTTTGAAATCGGTTTGGACAACTTTGCACGCTGTTTCAACAGCTTAGACTGCAAAAAAACTCACCGGCTGGTTTTCTCCAGTAGTCTCCCATGCAAGTACTAACCTCGACCGATTTAACTTTACTTTTGGAACAGGTGTATCACCTGACCACTCATCTATCAGAGTCATTTGAAATTTATTGTAATTGGCGACCATTTCATGTTTGGAAATATTTCAAAATTCTACATCCTTCGAGGGCCACTACGAGATTCCATCGGCCTTTTATGATATATTTATTCACTTTCGCAAACTTTTAACTACTGGTCTCGATAATGTAACAACATAGGTAACATTTCCATGTAAATCTGTCAACTTTGCACGGGATTTTCACAACTTTGTATGCACTTTGTTAATCACTTTGCGCCTGGGCAGTGGTACAATGTACTAACATAAATAGTATTTTTAGACTTTTACATATTTTTGTTCTAAATTTAACTGCGGGGTTCTTTACGAAATGACTTAGGGGGGAATATACACGCAAATCCACCGAATTTTCAAGAGCTTTTCACATTCTCAGGGTGTGTTTGTTCATTTTACAGCCGGCTCATATGGCAGTCTGCTAACATGGGAGGCTTCGAATGGATTTTATTCATTTTTCATACTTTATAACAGCAGGGTTAGATATAACAACAACTTAGATCAAATAAACACGCAAATCTACCAACTTTGAAATCGGTTTGGACAACTTTGCACGCTGTTTCAACAGCTTAGACCAAAGAGATGCAGACTGCAAAAAAAAACTCACCGGCTGCTTTTCTCCGGTAGTCTCCCATGCAAGTACTAACCTCGACCGATTTAACTTTACTTTTGGAACTGGTATATCACCTGACCACTCATCTGTCAGAGACATTTGAAATTTATTGTAATTGGCGACCATTTCATGTTTGGAAATATTTCAAAATTCTACATCCTTCGAGGGCCACTACGAGATTCCATCGGCCTTTTATGATATATTTATGCACTTTCGCAAACTTTTAACTACTGGTCTCGATAATGTAACAACATAGGTGACATTTCCATGTAAATCTGTCAACTTTGCACGGGATTTTCACAACTTTGTATGCACTTTGTTAATCACTTTGCGCCTGGGCAGTGGTACAATGTACTAACATAAATAGTATTTTTAGACTTTTACATATTTTTGTTCTAAATTTAACTGCGGGGTTCTTTACGAAATGACTTAGGGGGGAATATACACGCAAATTCACCGAATTTTCAAGAGCTTTTCATATTCTCATGGTGTGTTTGTTCATTTTACAGCCGGCTCATATGACAGTCTGCTAACATGGGAGGCTTCGAATGGATTTTATTCATTTTTCATACTTTATAACAGCAGGGTTAGATATAACAACAACTTAGATCAAATAAACACGCAAATCTACCAACTTTGAAATCGGTTTGGACAACTTTGCACGCTGTTTCAACAGCTTAGACCAAAAAGATGCAGACTGCCAAAAAAAACTCACCGGCTGCTTTTCTCCGGTAGTCTCCCATGCAAGTACTTACCTCGACCTATTTAACTTTACTTTTGGAACTGGTGTATCTCCTGACCACTCATCTGTCAGAGACATTTGAAATTTATTGTAATTGGCGAGAATTTCATGTTTGGAAATATTTCAAAATTATACATCCTTCGAGGGCCACTACGAGATTCCATCGGCCTTTTATGATATATTTATTCACTTTCGCAAACTTTTAACTACTGGTCTCGATAATGTAACAACATAGGTAACATTTCCATGTAAATCTGTCAACTTTGCACGGGATTTTCACAACTTTGTATGCACTTTGTTAATCACTTTGCGCCTGGGCAGTGGTACAATGTACTAACATAAATAGTATTTTTAGACTTTTACATATTTTTGTTCTAAATTTAACTGCGGGGTTCTTTACGAAATGACTTAGGGGGGAATATACACGCAAATCCACCGAATTTTCAAGAGCTTTTCACATTCTCAGGGTGTGTTTGTTCATTTTACAGCCGGCTCATATGACAGTCTGCTAACATTGGAGGCTTCGAATGGATTTTATTCATTTTTCATACTTTATAACAGCAGGGTTAGATATAACAACAACTTAGATCAAATAAACACGCAAATCTACCAACTTTGAAATCGGTTTGGACAACTTTGCACGCTGTTTCAACAGCTTAGAACAAAGAGATGCAGACTGCAAAAAAAACTCACCGGCTGCTTTTCTCCGGTAGTCTCCCATGCAAGTACTAACCTCGACCGATTTAACTTTACTTTTGGAACTGGTGTATCACCTGACCACTCATCTATCAGAGACATTTGAAATTTGTTGTAATTGGCGACCATTTCATGTTTGGAAATATTTCAAAATTCTACATCCTTCGAGGGCTACTACGAGATTCCATCGGCCTTTTATGATATATTTATTCACTTTCGCAAACTTTTAACTACTGGTCTTGATAATGTAACAACATAGGGAACATTTCCATGTAAATCTGTCAACTTTGCACGGGATTTTCACAACTTTGTATGCACTTTGTTAATCACTTTGCGCCTGGGCAGTGGTACAATGTACTAACATAAATAGTATTTTTAGACTTTTACATATTTTTTTCTAAATTGAACTGCGGGGTTCTTTACGAAATGACTTAGGGGGGAATATACACGCAAATCCACCGAATTTTCAAGAGTTTTTTTACATTCTCAGGGTGTGTTTGTTCATTTTACAGCCGGCTCATATGACAGTCTGCTAACATGGGAGGCTTTGAATGGATTTTATTCATTTTTCATACTTTATAATAGCAGGGTTAGATAAAACAACAACTTAGATCAAATAAACACGCAAATCTACCAACTTTGAAATCGGTTTGGACAACTTTGCACGCTGTTTCAACAGCTTAGACCAAAGAGATGCAGACTGCAAAAAAAAACTCACCGGCTGCTTTTCTCCGGTAGTCTCCCATGCAAGTACTAACCTCGACCGATTTAACTTTACTTTTGGAACTGGTATATCACCTGACCACTCATCTGTCAGAGACATTTGAAATTTATTGTAATTGGCGACCATTTCATGTTTGGAAATATTTCAAAATTCTACATCCTTCGAGGGCCACTACGAGATTCCATCGGCCTTTTATGATATATTTATGCACTTTCGCAAACTTTTAACTACTGGTCTCGATAATGTAACAACATAGGTGACATTTCCATGTAAATCTGTCAACTTTGCACGGGATTTTCACAACTTTGTATGCACTTTGTTAATCACTTTGCGCCTGGGCAGTGGTACAATGTACTAACATAAATAGTATTTTTAGACTTTTACATATTTTTGTTCTAAATTTAACTGCGGGGTTCTTTACGAAATGACTTAGGGGGGAATATACACGCAAATTCACCGAATTTTCAAGAGCTTTTCATATTCTCATGGTGTGTTTGTTCATTTTACAGCCGGCTCATATGACAGTCTGCTAACATGGGAGGCTTCGAATGGATTTTATTCATTTTTCATACTTTATAACAGCAGGGTTAGATATAACAACAACTTAGATCAAATAAACACGCAAATCTACCAACTTTGAAATCGGTTTCGACAACTTTGCACGCTGTTTCAACAGCTTAGACCAAAAAGATGCAGACTGCCAAAAAAAACTCACCGGCTGCTTTTCTCCGGTAGTCTCCCATGCAAGTACTTACCTCGACCTATTTAACTTTACTTTTGGAACTGGTGTATCTCCTGACCACTCATCTGTCAGAGACATTTGAAATTTATTGTAATTGGCGACCATTTCATGTTTGGAAATATTTCAAAATTCTACATCCTTCGAGGGCCACTACGAGATTCCATCGGCCTTTTATGATATATTTATTCACTTTCGCAAACTTTTAACTACTGGTCTCGATAATGTAACAACATAGGTAACATTTCCATGTAAATCTGTCAAGTTTGCACGGGATTTTCACAACTTTGTATGCACTTTGTTAATCACTTTGCGCCTGGGCAGTGGTACAATGTACTAACATAAATAGTATTTTTAGACTTTTACATATTTTTGTTCTAAATTTAACTGCGGGGTTCTTTACGAAATGACTTAGGGGGGAATATACACGCAAATCCACCGAATTTTCAAGAGCTTTTCACATTCTCAGGGTGTGTTTGTTCATTTTACAGCCGGCTCATATGACAGTCTGCAAACATGGGAGGCTTCGAATGGATTTTATTCATTTTTCATACTTTATAACAGCAGGGTTAGATATAACAACAACTTAGATCAAATAAACACGCAAATCTACCAACTTTGAAATCGGTTTGGGCAACTTTGCACGCTGTTTCAACAGCTTAGACCAAAGAGATGCAGACTGCAAAAAAAAAACTCACCGGCTGCTTTTCTCCGGTAGTCTCCCATGCAAGTACTAACCTCGACCGATTTAACTTTACTTTTGGAACTGGTGTATCACCTGACCACTCATCTGTCAGAGACATTTGAAATTTATTGTAATTGGCGACCATTTCATGTTTGGAAATATTTCAAAATTCTACATCCTTCGAGGGCCACTACGAGATTCCATCGGCCTTTTATGATATATTTATTCACTTTCGCAAACTTTTAACTACTGGTCTCGATAATGTAACAACATAGGTAACATTTCCATGTAAATCTGTCAACTTTGCACGGGATTTTCACAACTTTGTATGCACTTTGTTAATCACTTTGCGCCTGGGCAGTGGTACAATGTACTAACATAAATAGTATTTTTAGACTTTTACATATTTTTGTTCTAAATTTAACTGCGGGGTTCTTTACGAAATGACTTAGGGGGGAATATACACGCAAATCCAGCGAATTTTCAAGAGCTTTTCACATTCTCAGGGTGTGTTTGTTCATTTTACAGCCGGCTCATATGACAGTCTGTAAACATGGGAGGCTTCGAATGGATTTTATTCATTTTTCATACTTTATAACAGCAGGGTTAGATATAACAACAACTTAGATCAAATAAACACGCAAATCTACCAACTTTGAAATCGGTTTGGACAACTTTGCACGCTGTTTCAACAGCTTAGACCAAAGAGATGCAGACTGCAAAAAAAACCTAACCGGCTGCTTTTCTCCGGTAGTCTCCCATGCAAGTACTAACCTCGACCGATTTAACTTTACTTTTGGAACTGGTATATCACCTGACCACTCATCTGTCAGAGACATTTGAAATTTATTGTAATTGGCGACCATTTCATGTTTGGAAATATTTCAAAATTCTACATCCTTCGAGGGACACTACGAGATTCCATCGGCCTTTTATGATATATTTATTCACTTTCGCAAACTTTTAACTACTGGTCTCGATAATGTAACAACATAGGTAACATTTCCATGTAAATCTGTCAACTTTGCACGGGATTTTCACAACATTGTATGCACTTTGTTAATCACTTTGCGCCTGGGCAGTGGTACAATGTACTAACATAAATAGTATTTTTAGACTTTTACATATTTTTGTTCTAAATTTAACTGCGGGGTTCTTTACGAAATGACTTAGGGGGGAATATACACGCAAATCCACCGAATTTTCAAGAGCTTTTCACATTCTCAGGGTGTGTTTGTTCATTTTACAGCCGGCTCATATGACAGTCTGTAAACATGGGAGGCTTCGAATGGATTTTATTCATTTTTCATACTTTATAACAGCAGGGTTAGATATAACAACAACTTAGATCAAATAAACACGCAAATCTACCAACTTTGAAATCGGTTTGGACAACTTTGCACGCTGTTTCAACAGCTTAGACCAAAGAGATGCAGACTGCAAAAAAAACCTAACCGGCTGCTTTTCTCCGGTAGTCTCCCATGCAAGTACTAACCTCGACCGATTTAACTTTACATTTGGAACTGGTGTATCACCTGACCACTCATCTATCAGAGACATTTGAAATTTGTTGTAATTGGCGACCATTTCATGTTTGGAAATATTTCAAAATTCTACATCCTTCGAGGGCTACTACGAGATTCCATCGGCCTTTTATGATATATTTATTCACTTTCGCAAACTTTTAACTACTGGTCTTGATAATGTAACAACATAGGGAACATTTCCATGTAAATCTGTCAACTTTGCACGGGATTTTCACAACTTTGTATGCACTTTGTTAATCACTTTGCGCCTGGGCAGTGGTACAATGTACTAACATAAATAGTATTTTTAGACTTTTACATATTTTTTTCTAAATTGAACTGCGGGGTTCTTTACGAAATGACTTAGGGGGGAATATACACGCAAATCCACCGAATTTTCAAGAGTTTTTTACATTCTCAGGGTGTGTTTGTTCATTTTACAGCCGGCTCATATGACAGTCTGCTAACATGGGAGGCTTTGAATGGATTTTATTCATTTTTCATACTTTATAATAGCAGGGTTAGATAAAACAACAACTTAGATCAAATAAACACGCAAATCTACCAACTTTGAAATCGGTTTGGACAACTTTGCACGCTGTTTCAACAGCTTAGACTGCAAAAAAACTCACCGGCTGGTTTTCTCCAGTAGTCTCCCATGCAAGTACTAACCTCGACCGATTTAACTTTACTTTTGGAACAGGTGTATCACCTGACCACTCATCTATCAGAGACATTTGAAATTTATTGTAATTGGCGACCATTTCATGTTTGGAAATATTTCAAAATTCTACATCCTTCGAGGGCCACTACGAGATTCCATCGGCCTTTTATGATATATTTATTCACTTTCGCAAACTTTTAACTACTGGTCTCGATAATGTAACAACATAGGTAACATTTCCATGTAAATCTGTCAACTTTGCACGGGATTTTCACAACTTTGTATGCACTTTGTTAATCACTTTGCGCCTGGGCAGTGGTACAATGTACTAACATAAATAGTATTTTTAGACTTTTACATATTTTTGTTCTAAATTTAACTGCGGGGTTCTTTACGAAATGACTTAGGGGGGAATATACACGCAAATCCACCGAATTTTCAAGAGCTTTTCACATTCTCAGGGTGTGTTTGTTCATTTTACAGCCGGCTCATATGGCAGTCTGCTAACATGGGAGGCTTCGAATGGATTTTATTCATTTTTCATACTTTATAACAGCAGGGTTAGATATAACAACAACTTAGATCAAATAAACACGCAAATCTACCAACTTTGAAATCGGTTTGGACAACTTTGCACGCTGTTTCAACAACTTAGACCAAAGAGATGCAGACTGCAAAAAAAAACTCACCGGCTGCTTTTCTCCGGTAGTCTCCCATGCAAGTACTAACCTCGACCGATTTAACTTTACTTTTGGAACTGGTATATCACCTGACCACTCATCTGTCAGAGACATTTGAAATTTATTGTAATTGGCGACCATTTCATGTTTGGAAATATTTCAAAATTCTACATCCTTCGAGGGCCACTACGAGATTCCATCGGCCTTTTATGATATATTTATGCACTTTCGCAAACTTTTAACTACTGGTCTCGATAATGTAACAACATAGGTGACATTTCCATGTAAATCTGTCAACTTTGCACGGGATTTTCACAACTTTGTATGCACTTTGTTAATCACTTTGCGCCTGGGCAGTGGTACAATGTACTAACATAAATAGTATTTTTAGACTTTTACATATTTTTGTTCTAAATTTAACTGCGGGGTTCTTTACGAAATGACTTAGGGGGGAATATACACGCAAATCCACCGAATTTTCAAGAGCTTTTCACATTCTCAGGGTGTGTTTGTTCATTTTACAGCCGGCTCATATGACAGTCTGTAAACATGGGAGGCTTCGAATGGATTTTATTGATTTTTCATACTTTATAACAGCAGGGTTAGATATAACAACAACTTAGATCAAATAAACACGCAAATCTACCAACTTTGAAATCGGTTTGGACAACTTTGCACGCTGTTTCAACAGCTTAGACCAAAGAGATGCAGACTGCAAAAAAACCTAACCGGCTGCTTTTCTCCGGTAGTCTCCCATGCAAGTACTAACCTCGACCGATTTAACTTTACTTTTGGAACTGGTGTATCACCTGACCACTCATCTATCAGAGACATTTGAAATTTGTTGTAATTGGCGACCATTTCATGTTTGGAAATATTTCAAAATTCTACATCCTTCGAGGGCTACTACGAGATTCCATCGGCCTTTTATGATATATTTATTCACTTTCGCAAACTTTTAACTACTGGTCTTGATAATGTAACAACATAGGGAACATTTCCATGTAAATCTGTCAACTTTGCACGGGATTTTCACAACTTTGTATGCACTTTGTTAATCACTTTGCGCCTGGGCAGTGGTACAATGTACTAACATAAATAGTATTTTTAGACTTTTACATATTTTTTTCTAAATTGAACTGCGGGGTTCTTTACGAAATGACTTAGGGGGGAATATACACGCAAATCCACCGAATTTTCAAGAGTTTTTTACATTCTCAGGGTGTGTTTGTTCATTTTACAGCCGGCTCATATGACAGTCTGCTAACATGGGAGGCTTTGAATGGATTTTATTCATTTTTCATACTTTATAATAGCAGGGTTAGATAAAACAACAACTTAGATCAAATAAACACGCAAATCTACCAACTTTGAAATCGGTTTGGACAACTTTGCACGCTGTTTCAACAGCTTAGACCAAAAAGATGCAGACTGCCAAAAAAAAACTCACCGGCTGCTTTTCTCCGGTAGTCTCCCATGCAAGTACTTACCTCGACCTATTTAACTTTACTTTTGGAACTGGTGTATCTCCTGACCACTCATCTGTCAGAGACATTTGAAATTTATTGTAATTGGCGACCATTTCATGTTTGTAAATATTTCAAAATTCTACATCCTTCGAGGGCCACTACGAGATTCCATCGGCCTTTTATGATATATTTATTCACTTTCGCAAACTTTTAACTACTGGTCTCGATAATGTAACAACATAGGTAACATTTCCATGTAAATCTGTCAACTTTGCACGGGATTTTCATAACTTTGTATGCACTTTGTTAATCACTTTGCGCCTGGGCAGTGGTACAATGTACTAACATAAATAGTATTTTTAGACTTTTACATATTTTTGTTCTAAATTTAACTGCGGGGTTCTTTACGAAATGACTTAGGGGGGAATATACACGCAAATCCACCGAATTTTCAAGAGCTTTTCACATTCTCAGGGTGTGTTTGTTCATTTTACAGCCGGCTCATATGACAGTCTGCAAACATGGGAGGCTTCGAATGGATTTTATTCATTTTTCATACTTTATAACAGCAGGGTTAGATATAACAACAACTTAGATCAAATAAACACGCAAATCTACCAACTTTGAAATCGGTTTGGGCAACTTTGCACGCTGTTTCAACAGCTTAGACCAAAGAGATGCAGACTGCAAAAAAAAAACTCACCGGCTGCTTTTCTCCGATAGTCTCCCATGCAAGTACTAACCTCGACCGATTTAACTTTACTTTTGGAACTGGTGCATCACCTGACCACTCATCTGTCAGAGACATTTGAAATTTATTGTAATTGGCGACCATTTCATGTTTGGAAATATTTCAAAATTCTACATCCTTCGAGGGCCACTACGAGATTCCATCGGCCTTTTATGACACATTTATTCACTTTCGCAAACTTTTAACTACTGGTCTCGATAATGTAACAACATAGGTAACATTTCCATGTAAATCTGTCAACTTTGCACGGGATTTTCACAACTTTGTATGCACTTTGTTAATCACTTTGCGCCTGGGCAGTGGTACAATGTACTAACATAAATAGTATTTTTAGACTTTTACATATTTTTGTTCTAAATTTAACTGCGGGGTTCTTTACGAAATGACTTAGGGGGGAATATACACGCAAATCCACCGAATTTTCAAGAGCTTTTCACATTCTCAGGGTGTGTTTGTTCATTTTACAGCCGGCTCATATGACAGTCTGTAAACATGGGAGGCTTCGAATGGATTTTATTGATTTTTCATACTTTATAACAGCAGGGTTAGATATAACAACAACTTAGATCAAATAAACACGCAAATCTACCAACTTTGAAATCGGTTTGGACAACTTTGCACGCTGTTTCAACAGCTTAGACCAAAGAGATGCAGACTGCAAAAAAAACCTAACCGGCTGCTTTTCTCCGGTAGTCTCCCATGCAAGTACTAACCTCGACCGATTTAACTTTACTTTTGGAACTGGTGTATCACCTGACCACTCATCTATCAGAGACATTTGAAATTTGTTGTAATTGGCGACCATTTCATGTTTGGAAATATTTCAAAATTCTACATCCTTCGAGGGCTACTACGAGATTCCATCGGCCTTTTATGATATATTTATTCACTTTCGCAAACTTTTAACTACTGGTCTTGATAATGTAACAACATAGGGAACATTTCCATGTAAATCTGTCAACTTTGCACGGGATTTTCACAACTTTGTATGCACTTTGTTAATCACTTTGCGCCTGGGCAGTGGTACAATGTACTAACATAAATAGTATTTTTAGACTTTTACATATTTTTTTCTAAATTGAACTGCGGGGTTCTTTACGAAATGACTTAGGGGGGAATATACACGCAAATCCACCGAATTTTCAAGAGTTTTTTACATTCTCAGGGTGTGTTTGTTCATTTTACAGCCGGCTCATATGACAGTCTGCTAACATGGGAGGCTTTGAATGGATTTTATTCATTTTTCATACTTTATAATAGCAGGGTTAGATAAAACAACAACTTAGATCAAATAAACACGCAAATCTACCAACTTTGAAATCGGTTTGGACAACTTTGCACGCTGTTTCAACAGCTTAGACCAAAAAGATGCAGACTGCCAAAAAAAAACTCACCGGCTGCTTTTCTCCGGTAGTCTCCCATGCAAGTACTTACCTCGACCTATTTAACTTTACTTTTGGAACTGGTGTATCTCCTGACCACTCATCTGTCAGAGACATTTGAAATTTATTGTAATTGGCGACCATTTCATGTTTGGAAATATTTCAAAATTCTACATCCTTCGAGGGCCACTACGAGATTCCATCGGCCTTTTATGATATATTTATTCACTTTCGCAAACTTTTAACTACTGGTCTCGATAATGTAACAACATAGGTAACATTTCCATGTAAATCTGTCAACTTTGCACGGGATTTTCACAACTTTGTATGCACTTTGTTAATCACTTTGCGCCTGGGCAGTGGTACAATGTACTAACATAAATAGTATTTTTAGACTTTTACATATTTTTGTTCTAAATTTAACTGCGGGGTTCTTTACGAAATGACTTAGGGGGGAATATACACGCAAATCCACCGAATTTTCAAGAGCTTTTCACATTCTCAGGGTGTGTTTGTTCATTTTACAGCCGGCTCATATGACAGTCTGCAAACATGGGAGGCTTCGAATGGATTTTATTCATTTTTCATACTTTATAACAGCAGGGTTAGATATAACAACAACTTAGATCAAATAAACACGCAAATCTACCAACTTTGAAATCGGTTTGGGCAACTTTGCACGCTGTTTCAACAGCTTAGACCAAAGAGATGCAGACTGCAAAAAAAAAACTCACCGGCTGCTTTTCTCCGGTAGTCTCCCATGCAAGTACTAACCTCGACCGATTTAACTTTACTTTTGGAACTGGTGTATCACCTGACCACTCATCTGTCAGAGACATTTGAAATTTATTGTAATTGGCGACCATTTCATGTTTGGAAATATTTCAAAATTCTACATCCTTCGAGGGCCACTACGAGATTCCATCGGCCTTTTATGATACATTTATTCACTTTCGCAAACTTTTAACTACTGGTCTCGATAATGTAACAACATAGGTAACATTTCCATGTAAATCTGTCAACTTTGCACGGGATTTTCACAACTTTGTATGCACTTTGTTAATCACTTTACGCCTGGGCAGTGGTACAATGTACTAACATAAATAGTATTTTTAGACTTTTACATATTTTTGTTCTAAATTTAACTGCGGGGTTCTTTACGAAATGACTTAGGGGGGAATATACACGCAAATCCACCGAATTTTCAAGAGCTTTTCACATTCTCAGGGTGTGTTTGTTCATTTTACAGCCGGCTCATATGGCAGTCTGCTAACATGGGAGGCTTCGAATGGATTTTATTCATTTTTCATACTTTATAACAGCAGGGTTAGATATAACAACAACTTAGATCAAATAAACACGCAAATCTACCAACTTTGAAATCGGTTTGGACAACTTTGCACGCTGTTTCAACAGCTTAGACTGCAAAAAAACTCACCGGCTGGTTTTCTCCAGTAGTCTCCCATGCAAGTACTAACCTCGACCGATTTAACTTTACTTTTGGAACAGGTGTATCACCTGACCACTCATCTATCAGAGACATTTGAAATTTATTGTAATTGGCGACCATTTCATGTTTGGAAATATTTCAAAATTCTACATCCTTCGAGGGCCACTACGAGATTCCATCGGCCTTTTATGATATATTTATTCACTTTCGCAAACTTTTAACTACTGGTCTCGATAATGTAACAACATAGGTAACATTTCCATGTAAATCTGTCAACTTTGCACGGGATTTTCACAACTTTGTATGCACTTTGTTAATCACTTTGCGCCTGGGCAGTGGTACAATGTACTAACATAAATAGTATTTTTAGACTTTTACATATTTTTGTTCTAAATTTAACTGCGGGGTTCTTTACGAAATGACTTAGGGGGAATATACACGCAAATCCACCGAATTTTCAAGAGCTTTTCACATTCTCAGGGTGTGTTTGTTCATTTTACAGCCGGCTCATATGGCAGTCTGCTAACATGGGAGTCTTCGAATGGATTTTATTCATTTTTCATACTTTATAACAGCAGGGTTAGATATAACAGCAACTTAGATCAAATAAACACGCAAATCTACCAACTTTGAAATCGGTTTGGACAACTTTGCACGCTGTTTCAACAGCTTAGACCAAAGAGATGCAGACTGCAAAAAAAAACTCACCGGCTGCTTTTCTCCGGTAGTCTCCCATGCAAGTACTAACCTCGACCGATTTAACTTTACTTTTGGAACTGGTATATCACCTGACCACTCATCTGTCAGAGACATTTGAAATTTATTGTAATTGGCGACCATTTCATGTTTGGAAATATTTCAAAATTCTACATCCTTCGAGGGCCACTACGAGATTCCATCGGCCTTTTATGATATATTTATGCACTTTCGCAAACTTTTAACTACTGGTCTCGATAATGTAACAACATAGGTGACATTTCCATGTAAATCTGTCAACTTTGCACGGGATTTTCACAACTTTGTATGCACTTTGTTAATCACTTTGCGCCTGGGCAGTGGTACAATGTACTAACATAAATAGTATTTTTAGACTTTTACATATTTTTGTTCTAAATTTAACTGCGGGGTTCTTTACGAAATGACTTAGGGGGGAATATACACGCAAATTCACCGAATTTTCAAGAGCTTTTCATATTCTCATGGTGTGTTTGTTCATTTTACAGCCGGCTCATATGACAGTCTGCTAACATGGGAGGCTTCGAATGGATTTTATTCATTTTTCATACTTTATAACAGCAGGGTTAGATATAACAACAACTTAGATCAAATAAACACGCAAATCTACCAACTTTGAAATCGGTTTGGACAACTTTGCACGCTGTTTCAACAGCTTAGACCAAAAAGATGCAGACTGCCAAAAAAAAACTCACCGGCTGCTTTTCTCCGGTAGTCTCCCATGCAAGTACTTACCTCGACCTATTTAACTTTACTTTTGGAACTGGTGTATCACCTGACCACTCATCTATCAGAGACATTTGAAATTTATTGTAATTGGCGACCATTTCATGTTTGGAAATATTTCAAAATTCTACATCCTTCGAGGGCCACTACGAGATTCCATCGGCCTTTTATGATATATTTATTCACTTTCGCAAACTTTTAACTACTGGTCTCGATAATGTAACAACATAGGTAACATTTCCATGTAAATCTGTCAACTTTGCACGGGATTTTCACAACTTTGTATGCACTTTGTTAATCACTTTGCGCCTGGGCAGTGGTACAATGTACTAACATAAATAGTATTTTTAGACTTTTACATATTTTTGTTCTAAATTTAACTGCGGGGTTCTTTACGAAATGACTTAGGGGGAATATACACGCAAATCCACCGAATTTTCAAGAGCTTTTCACATTCTCAGGGTGTGTTTGTTCATTTTACAGCCGGCTCATATGGCAGTCTGCTAACATGGGAGTCTTCGAATGGATTTTATTCATTTTTCATACTTTATAACAGCAGGGTTAGATATAACAGCAACTTAGATCAAATAAACACGCAAATCTACCAACTTTGAAATCGGTTTGGACAACTTTGCACGCTGTTTCAACAGCTTAGACCAAAGAGATGCAGACTGCAAAAAAAAACTCACCGGCTGCTTTTCTCCGGTAGTCTCCCATGCAAGTACTAACCTCGACCGATTTAACTTTACTTTTGGAACTGGTATATCACCTGACCACTCATCTGTCAGAGACATTTGAAATTTATTGTAATTGGCGACCATTTCATGTTTGGAAATATTTCAAAATTCTACATCCTTCGAGGGCCACTACGAGATTCCATCGGCCTTTTATGATATATTTATGCACTTTCGCAAACTTTTAACTACTGGTCTCGATAATGTAACAACATAGGTGACATTTCCATGTAAATCTGTCAACTTTGCACGGGATTTTCACAACTTTGTATGCACTTTGTTAATCACTTTGCGCCTGGGCAGTGGTACAATGTACTAACATAAATAGTATTTTTAGACTTTTACATATTTTTGTTCTAAATTTAACTGCGGGGTTCTTTACGAAATGACTTAGGGGGGAATATACACGCAAATTCACCGAATTTTCAAGAGCTTTTCATATTCTCATGGTGTGTTTGTTCATTTTACAGCCGGCTCATATGACAGTCTGCTAACATGGGAGGCTTCGAATGGATTTTATTCATTTTTCATACTTTATAACAGCAGGGTTAGATATAACAACAACTTAGATCAAATAAACACGCAAATCTACCAACTTTGAAATCGGTTTGGACAACTTTGCACGCTGTTTCAACAGCTTAGACCAAAAAGATGCAGACTGCCAAAAAAAAACTCACCGGCTGCTTTTCTCCGGTAGTCTCCCATGCAAGTACTTACCTCGACCTATTTAACTTTACTTTTGGAACTGGTGTATCTCCTGACCACTCATCTGTCAGAGACATTTGAAATTTATTGTAATTGGCGACCATTTCATGTTTGGAAATATTTCAAAATTCTACATCCTTCGAGGGCCACTACGAGATTCCATCGGCCTTTTATGATATATTTATTCACTTTCGCAAACTTTTAACTACTGGTCTCGATAATGTAACAACATAGGTAACATTTCCATGTAAATCTGTCAACTTTGCACGGGATTTTCACAACTTTGTATGCACTTTGTTAATCACTTTGCGCCTGGGCAGTGGTACAATGTACTAACATAAATAGTATTTTTAGACTTTTACATATTTTTGTTCTAAATTTAACTGCGGGGTTCTTTACGAAATGACTTAGGGGGGAATATACACGCAAATCCACCGAATTTTCAAGAGCTTTTCACATTCTCAGGGTGTGTTTGTTCATTTTACAGCCGGCTCATATGACAGTCTGCAAACATGGGAGGCTTCGAATGGATTTTATTCATTTTTCATACTTTATAACAGCAGGGTTAGATATAACAACAACTTAGATCAAATAAACACGCAAATCTACCAACTTTGAAATCGGTTTGGGCAACTTTGCACGCTGTTTCAACAGCTTAGACCAAAGAGATGCAGACTGCAAAAAAAAAACTCACCGGCTGCTTTTCTCCGGTAGTCTCCCATGCAAGTACTAACCTCGACCGATTTAACTTTACTTTTGGAACTGGTGTATCACCTGACCACTCATCTGTCAGAGACATTTGAAATTTATTGTAATTGGCGACCATTTCATGTTTGGAAATATTTCAAAATTCTACATCCTTCGAGGGCCACTACGAGATTCCATCGGCCTTTTATGATACATTTATTCACTTTCGCAAACTTTTAACTACTGGTCTCGATAATGTAACAACATAGGTAACATTTCCATGTAAATCTGTCAACTTTGCACGGGATTTTCACAACTTTGTATGCACTTTGTTAATCACTTTGCGCCTGGGCAGTGGTACAATGTACTAACATAAATAGTATTTTTAGACTTTTACATATTTTTGTTCTAAATTTAACTGCGGGGTTCTTTACGAAATGACTTAGGGGGGAATATACACGCAAATCCACCGAATTTTCAAGAGCTTTTCACATTCTCAGGGTGTGTTTGTTCATTTTACAGCCGGCTCATATGACAGTCTGTAAACATGGGAGGCTTCGAATGGATTTTATTCATTTTTCATACTTTATAACAGCAGGGTTAGATATAACAACAACTTAGATCAAATAAACACGCAAATCTACCAACTTTGAAATCGGTTTGGACAACTTTGCACGCTGTTTCAACAGCTTAGACCAAAGAGATGCAGACTGCAAAAAAAACCTAACCGGCTGCTTTTCTCCGGTAGTCTCCCATGCAAGTACTAACCTCGACCGATTTAACTTTACTTTTGGAACTGGTATATCACCTGACCACTCATCTGTCAGAGACATTTGAAATTTATTGTAATTGGCGACCATTTCATGTTTGGAAATATTTCAAAATTCTACATCCTTCGAGGGCCACTACGAGATTCCATCGGCCTTTTATGATATATTTATTCACTTTCGCAAACTTTTAACTACTGGTCTCGATAATGTAACAACATAGGTAACATTTCCATGTAAATCTGTCAACTTTGCACGGGATTTTCACAACTTTGTATGCACTTTGTTAATCACTTTGCGCCTGGGCAGTGGTACAATGTACTAACATAAATAGTATTTTTAGACTTTTACATATTTTTGTTCTAAATTTAACTGCGGGGTTCTTTACGAAATGACTTAGGGGGGAATATACACGCAAATCCACCGAATTTTCAAGAGCTTTTCACATTCTCAGGGTGTGTTTGTTCATTTTACAGCCGGCTCATATGACAGTCTGCAAACATGGGAGGCTTCGAATGGATTTTATTCATTTTTCATACTTTATAACAGGAGGGATAGATATAACAACAACTTAGATCAAATAAACACGCAAATCTACCAACTTTGAAATCGGTTTGGACAACTTTGCACGCTGTTTCAACAGCTTAGACCAAAGAGATGCAGACTGCAAAAAAAAAACTCACCGGCTGCTTTTCTCCGGTAGTCTCCCATGCAAGTACTAACCTCGACCGATTTAACTTTACTTTTGGAACTGGTGTATCACCTGACCACTCGTCTGTCAGAGACATTTAAAATTTAATGTAATTGGCGACCATTTCATGTTTGGAAATATTTCAAAATTCTACATCCTTCGAGGGCCACTACGAGATTCCATCGGCCTTTTATGATATATTTATTCACTTTCGCAAACTTTTAACTACTGGTCTCGATAATGTAACAACATAGGTAACATTTCCATGTAAATCTGTCAACTTTGCACGGGATTTTCACAACTTTGTATGCACTTTGTTAATCACTTTGCGCCTGGGCAGTGGTACAATGTACTAACATAAATAGTATTTTTAGACTTTTACATATTTTTGTTCTAAATTTAACTGCGGGGTTCTTTACGAAATGACTTAGGGGGGAATATACACGCAAATCCACCGAATTTTCAAGAGCTTTTCACATTCTCAGGGTGTGTTTGTTCATTTTACAGCCGGCTCATATGACAGTCTGTAAACATGGGAGGCTTCGAATGGATTTTATTCATTTTTCATACTTTATAACAGCAGGGTTAGATATAACAACAACTTAGATCAAATAAACACGCAAATCTACCAACTTTGAAATCGGTTTGGACAACTTTGCACGCTGTTTCAACAGCTTAGACCAAAGAGATGCAGACTGCAAAAAAAACCTAACCGGCTGCTTTTCTCCGGTAGTCTCCCATGCAAGTACTAACCTCGACCGATTTAACTTTACTTTTGGAACTGGTATATCACCTGACCACTCATCTGTCAGAGACATTTGAAATTTATTGTAATTGGCGACCATTTCATGTTTGGAAATATTTCAAAATTCTACATCCTTCGAGGGCCACTACGAGATTCCATCGGCCTTTTATGATATATTTATTCACTTTCGCAAACTTTTAACTACTGGTCTCGATAATGTAACAACATAGGTGACATTTCCATGTAAATCTGTCAACTTTGCACGGGATTTTCACAACTTTGTATGCACTTTGTTAATCACTTTGCGCCTGGGCAGTGGTACAATGTACTAACATAAATAGTATTTTTAGACTTTTACATATTTTTGTTCTAAATTTAACTGCGGGGTTCTTTACGAAATGACTTAGGGGGGAATATACACGCAAATCCACCGAATTTTCAAGAGCTTTTAACATTCTCAGGGTGTGTTTGGTCATTTTACAGCCGGCTCATATGACAGTCTGTAAACATGGGAGGCTTCGAATGGATTTTATTCATTTTTCATACTTTATAACAGCAGGGTTAGATATAACAACAACTTAGATCAAATAAACACGCAAATCTACCAACTTTGAAATCGGTTTGGACAACTTTGCACGCTGTTTCAACAGCTTAGACTGCAAAAAAACTCACCGGCTGGTTTTCTCCGGTAGTCTCCCATGCAAGTACTAACCTCGACCGATTTAACTTTACTTTTGGAACAGGTGTATCACCTAACCACTCATCTATCAGAGACATTTGAAATTTATTGTAATTGGCGACCATTTCATGTTTGGAAATATTTCAAAATTCTACATCCTTCGAGGGCCACTACGAGATTCCATCGGCCTTTTATGATATATTTATTCACTTTCGCAAACTTTTAACTACTGGTCTCGATAATGTAACAACATAGGTAACATTTCCATGTAAATCTGTCAACTTTGCACGGGATTTTCACAACTTTGTATGCACTTTGTTAATCACTTTGCGCCTGGGCAGTGGTACAATGTACTAACATAAATAGTATTTTTAGACTTTTACATATTTTTGTTCTAAATTTAACTGCGGGGTTCTTTACGAAATGACTTAGGGGGGAATATACACGCAAATCCACCGAATTTTCAAGAGCTTTTCACATTCTCAGGGTGTGTTTGTTCATTTTACAGCCGGCTCATATGACAGTCTGCAAACATGGGAGGCTTCGAATGGATTTTATTCATTTTTCATACTTTATAACAGGAGGGTTAGATATAACAACAACTTAGATCAAATAAACACGCAAATCTACCAACTTTGAAATCGGTTTGGACAACTTTGCACGCTGTTTCAACAGCTTAGACCAAAGAGATGCAGACTGCAAAAAAAAAACTCACCGGCTGCTTTTCTCCGGTAGTCTCCCATGCAAGTACTAACCTCGACCGATTTAACTTTACTTTTGGAACTGGTGTATCACCTGACCACTCGTCTGTCAGAGACATTTAAAATTTAATGTAATTGGCGACCATTTCATGTTTGGAAATATTTCAAAATTCTACATCCTTCGAGGGCCACTACGAGATTCCATCGGCCTTTTATGATATATTTATTCACTTTCGCAAACTTTTAACTACTGGTCTCGATAATGTAACAACATAGGTAACATTTCCATGTAAATCTGTCAACTTTGCACGGGATTTTCACAACTTTGTATGCACTTTGTTAATCACTTTGCGCCTGGGCAGTGGTACAATGTACTAACATAAATAGTATTTTTAGACTTTTACATATTTTTGTTCTAAATTTAACTGCGGGGTTCTTTACGAAATGACTTAGGGGGGAATATACACGCAAATCCACCGAATTTTCAAGAGCTTTTCACATTCTCAGGGTGTGTTTGTTCATTTTACAGCCGGCTCATATGACAGTCTGTAAACATGGGAGGCTTCGAATGGATTTTATTCATTTTTCATACTTTATAACAGCAGGGTTAGATATAACAACAACTTAGATCAAATAAACACGCAAATCTACCAACTTTGAAATCGGTTTGGACAACTTTGCACGCTGTTTCAACAGCTTAGACCAAAGAGATGCAGACTGCAAAAAAAACCTAACCGGCTGCTTTTCTCCGGTAGTCTCCCATGCAATTACTAACCTCGACCGATTTAACTTTACTTTTGGAACTGGTATATCACCTGACCACTCATCTGTCAGAGACATTTGAAATTTATTGTAATTGGCGACCATTTCATGTTTGGAAATATTTCAAAATTCTACATCCTTCGAGGGCAACTACGAGATTCCATCGGCCTTTTATGATATATTTATTCACTTTCGCAAACTTTTAACTACTGGTCTCGATAATGTAACAACATAGGTGACATTTCCATGTAAATCTGTCAACTTTGCACGGGATTTTCACAACTTTGTATGCACTTTGTTAATCACTTTGCGCCTGGGCAGTGGCACAATGTACTAACATAAATAGTATTTTTAGACTTTTACATATTTTTGTTCTAAATTTAACTGCGGGGTTCTTTACGAAATGACTTAGGGGGGAATATACACGCAAATCCACCGAATTTTCAAGAGCTTTTCACATTCTCAGGGTGTGTTTGTTCATTTTACAGCCGGCTCATATGACAGTCTGCAAACATGGGAGGCTTCGAATGGATTTTATTCATTTTTCATACTTTATAACAGGAGGGTTAGATATAACAACAACTTAGATCAAATAAACACGCAAATCTACCAAGTTTGAAATCGGTTTGGACAACTTTGCACGCTGTTTCAACAGCTTAGACCAAAGAGATGCAGACTGCAAAAAAAAAACTCACCGGCTGCTTTTCTCCGGTAGTCTCCCATGCAAGTACTAACCTCGACCGATTTAACTTTACTTTTGGAACTGGTGTATCACCTGACCACTCGTCTGTCAGAGACATTTAAAATTTAATGTAATTGGCGACCATTTCATGTTTGGAAATATTTCAAAATTCTACATCCTTCGAGGGCCACTACGAGATTCCATCGGCCTTTTATGATATATTTATTCACTTTCGCAAACTTTTAACTACTGGTCTCGATAATGTAACAACATAGGTAACATTTCCATGTAAATCTGTCAACTTTGCACGGGATTTTCACAACTTTGTATGCACTTTGTTAATCACTTTGCGCCTGGGCAGTGGTACAATGTACTAACATAAATAGTATTTTTAGACTTTTACATATTTTTGTTCTAAATTTAACTGCGGGGTTCTTTACGAAATGACTTAGGGGGGAATATACACGCAAATCCACCGAATTTTCAAGAGCTTTTCACATTCTCAGGGTGTGTTTGTTCATTTTACAGCCGACTCATATGACAGTCTGTAAACATGGGAGGCTTCGAATGGATTTTATTCATTTTTCATACTTTATAACAGCAGGGTTAGATATAACAACAACTTAGATCAAATAAACACGCAAATCTACCAACTTTGAAATCGGTTTGGACAACTTTGCACGCTGTTTCAACAGCTTAGACCAAAGAGATGCAGACTGCAAAAAAAACCTAACCGGCTGCTTTTCTCCGGTAGTCTCCCATGCAATTACTAACCTCGACCGATTTAACTTTACTTTTGGAACTGGTATATCACCTGACCACTCATCTGTCAGAGACATTTGAAATTTATTGTAATTGGCGACCATTTCATGTTTGGAAATATTTCAAAATTCTACATCCTTCGAGGGCCACTACGAGATTCCATCGGCCTTTTATGATATATTTATTCACTTTCGCAAACTTTTAACTACTGGTCTCGATAATGTAACAACATAGGTGACATTTCCATGTAAATCTGTCAACTTTGCACGGGATTTTCACAACTTTGTATGCACTTTGTTAATCACTTTGCGCCTGGGCAGTGGTACAATGTACTAACATAAATAGTATTTTTAGACTTTTACATATTTGTGTTCTAAATTTAACTGCGGGGTTCTTTACGAAATGACTTAGGGGGGAATATACACGCAAATTCACCGAATTTTCAAGAGCTTTTCATATTCTCATGGTGTGTTTGTTCATTTTACAGCCGGCTCATATGACAGTCTGCTAACATGGGAGGCTTCGAATGGATTTTATTCATTTTTCATACTTTATAACAGCAGGGTTAGATATAACAACAACTTAGATCAAATAAACACGCAAATCTACCAACTTTGAAATCGGTTTGGACAACTTTGCACGCTGTTTCAACAGCTTAGACCAAAAAGATGCAGACTGCCAAAAAAAACTCACTGGCTGCTTTTCTCCGGTAGTCTCCCATGCAAGTACTAACCTCGACCTATTTAACTTTACTTTTGGAACTGGTGTATCTCCTGACCACTCATCTGTCAGAGACATTTGAAATTTATTGTAATTGGCGACCATTTCATGTTTGGAAATATTTCAAAATTCTACATCCTTCGAGGGCCACTACGAGATTCCATCGGCCTTTTATGATATATTTATTCACTTTCGCAAACTTTTAACTACTGGTCTCGATAATGTAACAACATAGGTAACATTTCCATGTAAATCTGTCAACTTTGCACGGGATTTTCACAACTTTGTATGCACTTTGTTAATCACTTTGCGCCTGGGCAGTGGTACAATGTACTAACATAAATAGTATTTTTAGACTTTTACATATTTTTGTTCTAAATTTAACTGCGGGGTTCTTTACGAAATGACTTAGGGGGGAATATACACGCAAATCCACCGAATTTTCAAGAGCTTTTCAC
Organism: Saccoglossus kowalevskii; assembly: GCF_978046115.1. Lineage (NCBI taxonomy): Eukaryota > Metazoa > Hemichordata > Enteropneusta > Harrimaniidae > Saccoglossus > Saccoglossus kowalevskii. Next base: position 30,182,302 of record NC_140651.1, on the reverse strand, counting down.
ATTCTCAGGGTGTGTTTGTTCATTTTACAGCCGGCTCATATGACAGTCTGTAAACATGGGAGGCTTCGAATGGATTTTATTCATTTTTCATACTTTATAACAGCAGGGTTAGATATAACAACAACTTAGATCAAATAAACACGCAAATCTACCAACTTTGAAATCGGTTTGGACAACTTTGCACGCTGTTTCAACAGCTTAGACCAAAGAGATGCAGACTGCAAAAAAAACCTAACCGGCTGCTTTTCTCCGGTAGTCTCCCATGCAAGTACTAACCTCGACCGATTTAACTTTACTTTTGGAACTGGTATATCACCTGACCACTCATCTGTCAGAGACATTTGAAATTTATTGTAATTGGCGACCATTTCATGTTTGGAAATATTTCAAAATTCTACATCCTTCGAGGGCCACTACGAGATTCCATCGGCCTTTTATGATATATTTATTCACTTTCGCAAACTTTTAACTACTGGTCTCGATAATGTAACAACATAGGTGACATTTCCATGTAAATCTGTCAACTTTGCACGGGATTTTCACAACTTTGTATGCACTTTGTTAATCACTTTGCGCCTGGGCAGTGGTACAATGTACTAACATAAATAGTATTTTTAGACTTTTACATATTTTTGTTCTAAATTTAACTGCGGGGTTCTTTACGAAATGACTTAGGGGGGAATATACACGCAAATCCACCGAATTTTCAAGAGCTTTTCACATTCTCAGGGTGTGTTTGTTCATTTTACAGCCGGCTCATATGACAGTCTGCAAACATGGGAGGCTTCGAATGGATTTTATTCATTTTTCATACTTTATAACAGCAGGGTTAGATATAACAACAACTTAGATCAAATAAACACGCAAATCTACCAACTTTGAAATCGGTTTGGACAACTTTGCACGCTGTTTCAACAGCTTAGACCAAAGAGATGCAGACTGCAAAAAAAAAACTCACCGGCTGCTTTTCTCCGGTAGTCTCCCATGCAAGTACTAACCTCGACCGATTTAACTTTACTTTTGGAACTGGTGTATCACCTGACCACTCATCTGTCAGAGACATTTAAAATTTATTGTAATTGGCGACCATTTCATGTTTGGAAATATTTCAAAATTCTACATCCTTCGAGGGCCACTACGAGATTCCATCGGCCTTTTATGATATATTTATTCACTTTCGCAAACTTTTAACTACTGGTCTCGATAATGTAACAACATAGGTAACATTTCCATGTAAATCTGTCAACTTTGCACGGGATTTTCACAACTTTGTATGCACTTTGTTAATCACTTTGCGCCTGGGCAGTGGTACAATGTACTAACATAAATAGTATTTTTAGACTTTTACATATTTTTGTTCTAAATTTAACTGCGGGGTTCTTTACGAAATGACTTAGGGGGGAATATACACGCAAATCCACCGAATTTTCAAGAGCTTTTCACATTCTCAGGGTGTGTTTGTTCATTTTACAGCCGGCTCATATGACAGTCTGTAAACATGGGAGGCTTCGAATGGATTTTATTCATTTTTCATACTTTATAACAGCAGGGTTAGATATAACAACAACTTAGATCAAATAAACACGCAAATCTACCAACTTTGAAATCGGTTTGGACAACTTTGCACGCTGTTTCAACAGCTTAGACCAAAGAGATGCAGACTGCAAAAAAAACCTAACCGGCTGCTTTTCTCCGGTAGTCTCCCATGCAAGTACTAACCTCGACCGATTTAACTTTACTTTTGGAACTGGTATATCACCTGACCACTCATCTGTCAGAGACATTTGAAATTTATTGTAATTGGCGACCATTTCATGTTTGGAAATATTTCAAAATTCTACATCCTTCGAGGGCCACTACGAGATTCCATCGGCCTTTTATGATATATTTATTCACTTTCGCAAACTTTTAACTACTGGTCTCGATAATGTAACAACATAGGTAACATTTCCATGTAAATCTGTCAACTTTGCACGGGATTTTCACAACTTTGTATGCACTTTGTTAATCACTTTGCGCCTGGGCAGTGGTACAATGTACTAACATAAATAGTATTTTTAGACTTTTACATATTTTTGTTCTAAATTTAACTGCGGGGTTCTTTACGAAATGACTTAGGGGGGAATATACACGCAAATCCACCGAATTTTCAAGAGCTTTTCACATTCTCAGGGTGTGTTTGTTCATTTTACAGCCGGCTCATATGACAGTCTGTAAACATGGGAGGCTTCGAATGGATTTTATTCATTTTTCATACTTTATAACAGCAGGGTTAGATATAACAACAACTTAGATCAAATAAACACGCAAATCTACCAACTTTGAAATCGGTTTGGACAACTTTGCACGCTGTTTCAACAGCTTAGACCAAAGAGATGCAGACTGCAAAAAAAACCTAACCGGCTGCTTTTCTCCGGTAGTCTCCCATGCAATTACTAACCTCGACCGATTTAACTTTACTTTTGGAACTGGTATATCACCTGACCACTCATCTGTCAGAGACATTTGAAATTTATTGTAATTGGCGACCATTTCATGTTTGGAAATATTTCAAAATTCTACATCCTTCGAGGGCCACTACGAGATTCCATCGGCCTTTTATGATATATTTATTCACTTTCGCAAACTTTTAACTACTGGTCTCGATAATGTAACAACATAGGTGACATTTCCATGTAAATCTGTCAACTTTGCACGGGATTTTCACAACTTTGTATGCACTTTGTTAATCACTTTGCGCCTGGGCAGTGGTACAATGTACTAACATAAATAGTATTTTTAGACTTTTACATATTTGTGTTCTAAATTTAACTGCGGGGTTCTTTACGAAATGACTTAGGGGGGAATATACACGCAAATTCACCGAATTTTCAAGAGCTTTTCATATTCTCATGGTGTGTTTGTTCATTTTACAGCCGGCTCATATGACAGTCTGCTAACATGGGAGGCTTCGAATGGATTTTATTCATTTTTCATACTTTATAACAGCAGGGTTAGATATAACAACAACTTAGATCAAATAAACACGCAAATCTACCAACTTTGAAATCGGTTTGGACAACTTTGCACGCTGTTTCAACAGCTTAGACCAAAAAGATGCAGACTGCCAAAAAAAACTCACTGGCTGCTTTTCTCCGGTAGTCTCCCATGCAAGTACTAACCTCGACCTATTTAACTTTACTTTTGGAACTGGTGTATCTCCTGACCACTCATCTGTCAGAGACATTTGAAATTTATTGTAATTGGCGACCATTTCATGTTTGGAAATATTTCAAAATTCTACATCCTTCGAGGGCCACTACGAGATTCCATCGGCCTTTTATGATATATTTATTCACTTTCGCAAACTTTTAACTACTGGTCTCGATAATGTAACAACATAGGTAACATTTCCATGTAAATCTGTCAACTTTGCACGGGATTTTCACAACTTTGTATGCACTTTGTTAATCACTTTGCGCCTGGGCAGTGGTACAATGTACTAACATAAATAGTATTTTTAGACTTTTACATATTTTTGTTCTAAATTTAACTGCGGGGTTCTTTACGAAATGACTTAGGGGGGAATATACACGCAAATCCACCGAATTTTCAAGAGCTTTTCACATTCTCAGGGTGTGTTTGTTCATTTTACAGCCGGCTCATATGACAGTCTGTAAACATGGGAGGCTTCGAATGGATTTTATTCATTTTTCATACTTTATAACAGCAGGGTTAGATATAACAACAACTTAGATCAAATAAACACGCAAATCTACCAACTTTGAAATCGGTTTGGACAACTTTGCACGCTGTTTCAACAGCTTAGACCAAAGAGATGCAGACTGCAAAAAAAACCTAACCGGCTGCTTTTCTCCGGTAGTCTCCCATGCAATTACTAACCTCGACCGATTTAACTTTACTTTTGGAACTGGTATATCACCTGACCACTCATCTGTCAGAGACATTTGAAATTTATTGTAATTGGCGACCATTTCATGTTTGGAAATATTTCAAAATTCTACATCCTTCGAGGGCCACTACGAGATTCCATCGGCCTTTTATGATATATTTATTCACTTTCGCAAACTTTTAACTACTGGTCTCGATAATGTAACAACATAGGTGACATTTCCATGTAAATCTGTCAACTTTGCACGGGATTTTCACAACTTTGTATGCACTTTGTTAATCACTTTGCGCCTGGGCAGTGGTACAATGTACTAACATAAATAGTATTTTTAGACTTTTACATATTTGTGTTCTAAATTTAACTGCGGGGTTCTTTACGAAATGACTTAGGGGGGAATATACACGCAAATTCACCGAATTTTCAAGAGCTTTTCATATTCTCATGGTGTGTTTGTTCATTTTACAGCCGGCTCATATGACAGTCTGCTAACATGGGAGGCTTCGAATGGATTTTATTCATTTTTCATACTTTATAACAGCAGGGTTAGATATAACAACAACTTAGATCAAATAAACACGCAAATCTACCAACTTTGAAATCGGTTTGGACAACTTTGCACGCTGTTTCAACAGCTTAGACCAAAAAGATGCAGACTGCCAAAAAAAACTCACTGGCTGCTTTTCTCCGGTAGTCTCCCATGCAAGTACTAACCTCGACCTATTTAACTTTACTTTTGGAACTGGTGTATCTCCTGACCACTCATCTGTCAGAGACATTTGAAATTTATTGTAATTGGCGACCATTTCATGTTTGGAAATATTTCAAAATTCTACATCCTTCGAGGGCCACTACGAGATTCCATCGGCCTTTTATGATATATTTATTCACTTTCGCAAACTTTTAACTACTGGTCTCGATAATGTAACAACATAGGTAACATTTCCATGTAAATCTGTCAACTTTGCACGGGATTTTCACAACTTTGTATGCACTTTGTTAATCACTTTGCGCCTGGGCAGTGGTACAATGTACTAACATAAATAGTATTTTTAGACTTTTACATATTTTTGTTCTAAATTTAACTGCGGGGTTCTTTACGAAATGACTTAGGGGGGAATATACACGCAAATCCACCGAATTTTCAAGAGCTTTTCACATTCTCAGGGTGTGTTTGTTCATTTTACAGCCGGCTCATATGACAGTCTGTAAACATGGGAGGCTTCGAATGGATTTTATTCATTTTTCATACTTTATAACAGCAGGGTTAGATATAACAACAACTTAGATCAAATAAACACGCAAATCTACCAACTTTGAAATCGGTTTGGACAACTTTGCACGCTGTTTCAACAGCTTAGACCAAAGAGATGCAGACTGCAAAAAAAACCTAACCGGCTGCTTTTCTCCGGTAGTCTCCCATGCAAGTACTAACCTCGACCGATTTAACTTTACTTTTGGAACTGGTATATCACCTGACCACTCATCTGTCAGAGACATTTGAAATTTATTGTAATTGGCGACCATTTCATGTTTGGAAATATTTCAAAATTCTACATCCTTCGAGGGCCACTACGAGATTCCATCGGCCTTTTATGATATATTTATTCACTTTCGCAAACTTTTAACTACTGGTCTCGATAATGTAACAACATAGGTAACATTTCCATGTAAATCTGTCAACTTTGCACGGGATTTTCACAACTTTGTATGCACTTTGTTAATCACTTTGCGCCTGGGCAGTGGTACAATGTACTAACATAAATAGTATTTTTAGACTTTTACATATTTTTGTTCTAAATTTAACTGCGGGGTTCTTTACGAAATGACTTAGGGGGGAATATACACGCAAATTCACCGAATTTTCAAGAGCTTTTCATATTCTCATGGTGTGTTTGTTCATTTTACAGCCGGCTCATATGACAGTCTGCTAACATGGGAGGCTTCGAATGGATTTTATTCATTTTTCATACTTTATAACAGCAGGGTTAGATATAACAACAACTTAGATCAAATAAACACGCAAATCTACCAACTTTGAAATCGGTTTGGACAACTTTGCACGCTGTTTCAACAGCTTAGACCAAAGAGATGCAGACTGCCAAAAAAAAACTCACCGGCTGCTTTTCTCCGGTAGTCTCCCATGCAAGTACTAACCTCGACCTATTTAACTTTACTTTTGGAACTGGTGTATCTCCTGACCACTCATCTGTCAGAGACATTTGAAATTTATTGTAATTGGCGACCATTTCATGTTTGGAAATATTTCAAAATTCTACATCCTTCGAGGGCCACTACGAGATTCCATCGGCCTTTTATGATATATTTATTCACTTTCGCAAACTTTTAACTACTGGTCTCGATAATGTAACAACATAGGTAACATTTCCATGTAAATCTGTCAACTTTGCACGGGATTTTCACAACTTTGTATGCACTTTGTTAATCACTTTGCGCCTGGGCAGTGGTACAATGTACTAACATAAATAGTATTTTTAGACTTTTACATATTTTTGTTCTAAATTTAACTGCGGGGTTCTTTACGAAATGACTTAGGGGGGAATATACACGCAAATCCACCGAATTTTCAAGAGCTTTTCACATTCTCAGGGTGTGTTTGTTCATTTTACAGCCGGCTCATATGACAGTCTGTAAACATGGGAGGCTTCGAATGGATTTTATTCATTTTTCATACTTTATAACAGCAGGGTTAGATATAACAACAACTTAGATCAAATAAACACGCAAATCTACCAACTTTGAAATCGGTTTGGACAACTTTGCACGCTGTTTCAACAGCTTAGACCAAAGAGATGCAGACTGCAAAAAAAACCTAACCGGCTGCTTTTCTCCGGTAGTCTCCCATGCAAGTACTAACCTCGACCGATTTAACTTTACTTTTGGAACTGGTATATCACCTGACCACTCATCTGTCAGAGACATTTGAAATTTATTGTAATTGGCGACCATTTCATGTTTGGAAATATTTCAAAATTCTACATCCTTCGAGGGCCACTACGAGATTCCATCGGCCTTTTATGATATATTTATTCACTTTCGCAAACTTTTAACTACTGGTCTCGATAATGTAACAACATAGGTAACATTTCCATGTAAATCTGTCAACTTTGCACGGGATTTTCACAACTTTGTATGCACTTTGTTAATCACTTTGCGCCTGGGCAGTGGTACAATGTACTAACATAAATAGTATTTTTAGACTTTTACATATTTTTGTTCTAAATTTAACTGCGGGGTTCTTTACGAAATGACTTAGGGGGGAATATACACGCAAATTCACCGAATTTTCAAGAGCTTTTCATATTCTCATGGTGTGTTTGTTCATTTTACAGCCGGCTCATATGACAGTCTGCTAACATGGGAGGCTTCGAATGGATTTTATTCATTTTTCATACTTTATAACAGCAGGGTTAGATATAACAACAACTTAGATCAAATAAACACGCAAATCTACCAACTTTGAAATCGGTTTGGACAACTTTGCACGCTGTTTCAACAGCTTAGACCAAAGAGATGCAGACTGCCAAAAAAAAACTCACCGGCTGCTTTTCTCCGGTAGTCTCCCATGCAAGTACTAACCTCGACCTATTTAACTTTACTTTTGGAACTGATGTATCTCCTGACCACTCATCTGTCAGAGACATTTGAAATTTATTGTAATTGGCGACCATTTCATGTTTGGAAATATTTCAAAATTCTACATCCTTCGAGGGCCACTACGAGATTCCATCGGCCTTTTATGATATATTTATTCACTTTCGCAAACTTTTAACTACTGGTCTCGATAATGTAACAACATAGGTAACATTTCCATGTAAATCTGTCAACTTTGCACGGGATTTTCACAACTTTGTATGCACTTTGTTAATCACTTTGCGCCTGGGCAGTGGTACAATGTACTAACATAAATAGTATTTTTAGACTTTTACATATTTTTGTTCTAAATTTAACTGCGGGGTTCTTTACGAAATGACTTAGGGGGGAATATACACGCAAATTCACCGAATTTTCAAGAGCTTTTCATATTCTCATGGTGTGTTTGTTCATTTTACAGCCGGCTCATATGACAGTCTGCTAACATGGGAGGCTTCGAATGGATTTTATTCATTTTTCATACTTTATAACAGCAGGGTTAGATATAACAACAACTTAGATCAAATAAACACGCAAATCTACCAACTTTGAAATCGGTTTGGACAACTTTGCACGCTGTTTCAACAGCTTAGACCAAAGAGATGCAGACTGCCAAAAAAAAACTCACCGGCTGCTTTTCTCCGGTAGTCTCCCATGCAAGTACTAACCTCGACCTATTTAACTTTACTTTTGGAACTGGTGTATCTCCTGACCACTCATCTGTCAGAGACATTTGAAATTTATTGTAATTGGCGATCATTTCATGTTTGGAAATATTTCAAAATTCTACATCCTTCGAGGGCCACTACGAGATTCCATCGGCCTTTTATGATATATTTATTCACTTTCGCAAACTTTTAACTACTGGTCTCGATAATGTAACAACATAGGTAACATTTCCATGTAAATCTGTCAACTTTGCACGGGATTTTCACAACTTTGTATGCACTTTGTTAATCACTTTGCGCCTGGGCAGTGGTACAATGTACTAACATAAATAGTATTTTTAGACTTTTACATATTTTTGTTCTAAATTTAACTGCGGGGTTCTTTACGAAATGACTTAGGGGGGAATATACACGCAAATCCACCGAATTTTCAAGAGCTTTTCACATTCTCAGGGTGTGTTTGTTCATTTTACAGCCGGCTCATATGACAGTCTGTAAACATGGGAGGCTTCGAATGGATTTTATTCATTTTTCATACTTTATAACAGCAGGGTTAGATATAACAACAACTTAGATCAAATAAACACGCAAATCTACCAACTTTGAAATCGGTTTGGACAACTTTGCACGCTGTTTCAACAGCTTAGACCAAAGAGATGCAGACTGCAAAAAAAACCTAACCGGCTGCTTTTCTCCGGTAGTCTCCCATGCAAGTACTAACCTCGACCGATTTAACTTTACTTTTGGAACTGGTATATCACCTGACCACTCATCTGTCAGAGACATTTGAAATTTATTGTAATTGGCGACCATTTCATGTTTGGAAATATTTCAAAATTCTACATCCTTCGAGGGCCACTACGAGATTCCATCGGCCTTTTATGATATATTTATTCACTTTCGCAAACTTTTAACTACTGGTCTCGATAATGTAACAACATAGGTGACATTTCCATGTAAATCTGTCAACTTTGCACGGGATTTTCACAACTTTGTATGCACTTTGTTAATCACTTTGCGCCTGGGCAGTGGTACAATGTACTAACATAAATAGTATTTTTAGACTTTTACATATTTTTGTTCTAAATTTAACTGCGGGGTTCTTTACGAAATGACTTAGGGGGGAATATACACGCAAATCCACCGAATTTTCAAGAGCTTTTCACATTCTCAGGGTGTGTTTGTTCATTTTACAGCCGGCTCATATGACAGTCTGCAAACATGGGAGGCTTCGAATGGATTTTATTCATTTTTCATACTTTATAACAGCAGGGTTAGATATAACAACAACTTAGATCAAATAAACACGCAAATCTACCAACTTTGAAATCGGTTTGGACAACTTTGCACGCTGTTTCAACAGCTTAGACCAAAGAGATGCAGACTGCAAAAAAAAAACTCACCGGCTGCTTTTCTCCGGTAGTCTCCCATGCAAGTACTAACCTCGACCGATTTAACTTTACTTTTGGAACTGGTGTATCACCTGACCACTCATCTGTCAGAGACATTTAAAATTTATTGTAATTGGCGACCATTTCATGTTTGGAAATATTTCAAAATTCTACATCCTTCGAGGGCCACTACGAGATTCCATCGGCCTTTTATGATATATTTATTCACTTTCGCAAACTTTTAACTACTGGTCTCGATAATGTAACAACATAGGTAACATTTCCATGTAAATCTGTCAACTTTGCACGGGATTTTCACAACTTTGTATGCACTTTGTTAATCACTTTGCGCCTGGGCAGTGGTACAATGTACTAACATAAATAGTATTTTTAGACTTTTACATATTTGTGTTCTAAATTTAACTGCGGGGTTCTTTACGAAATGACTTAGGGGGGAATATACACGCAAATCCACCGAATTTTCAAGAGCTTTTCACATTCTCAGGGTGTGTTTGTTCATTTTACAGCCGGCTCATATGACAGTCTGTAAACATGGGAGGCTTCGAATGGATTTTATTCATTTTTCATACTTTATAACAGCAGGGTTAGATATAACAACAACTTAGATCAAATAAACACGCAAATCTACCAACTTTGAAATCGGTTTGGACAACTTTGCACGCTGTTTCAACAGCTTAGACCAAAGAGATGCAGACTGCAAAAAAAACCTAACCGGCTGCTTTTCTCCGGTAGTCTCCCATGCAAGTACTAACCTCGACCGATTTAACTTTACTTTTGGAACTGGTATATCACCTGACCACTCATCTGTCAGAGACATTTGAAATTTATTGTAATTGGCGACCATTTCATGTTTGGAAATATTTCAAAATTCTACATCCTTCGAGGGCCACTACGAGATTCCATCGGCCTTTTATGATATATTTATTCACTTTCGCAAACTTTTAACTACTGGTCTCGATAATGTAACAACATAGGTGACATTTCCATGTAAATCTGTCAACTTTGCACGGGATTTTCACAACTTTGTATGCACTTTGTTAATCACTTTGCGCCTGGGCAGTGGTACAATGTACTAACATAAATAGTATTTTTAGACTTTTACATATTTTTGTTCTAAATTTAACTGCGGGGTTCTTTACGAAATGACTTAGGGGGGAATATACACGCAAATCCACCGAATTTTCAAGAGCTTTTCACATTCTCAGGGTGTGTTTGTTCATTTTACAGCCGGCTCATATGACAGTCTGCAAACATGGGAGGCTTCGAATGGATTTTATTCATTTTTCATACTTTATAACAGCAGGGTTAGATATAACAACAACTTAGATCAAATAAACACGCAAATCTACCAACTTTGAAATCGGTTTGGACAACTTTGCACGCTGTTTCAACAGCTTAGACCAAAGAGATGCAGACTGCAAAAAAAAAACTCACCGGCTGCTTTTCTCCGGTAGTCTCCCATGCAAGTACTAACCTCGACCGATTTAACTTTACTTTTGGAACTGGTGTATCACCTGACCACTCATCTGTCAGAGACATTTAAAATTTATTGTAATTGGCGACCATTTCATGTTTGGAAATATTTCAAAATTCTACATCCTTCGAGGGCCACTACGAGATTCCATCGGCCTTTTATGATATATTTATTCACTTTCGCAAACTTTTAACTACTGGTCTCGATAATGTAACAACATAGGTAACATTTCCATGTAAATCTGTCAACTTTGCACGGGATTTTCACAACTTTGTATGCACTTTGTTAATCACTTTGCGCCTGGGCAGTGGTACAATGTACTAACATAAATAGTATTTTTAGACTTTTACATATTTGTGTTCTAAATTTAACTGCGGGGTTCTTTACGAAATGACTTAGGGGGGAATATACACGCAAATCCACCGAATTTTCAAGAGCTTTTCACATTCTCAGGGTGTGTTTGTTCATTTTACAGCCGGCTCATATGACAGTCTGTAAACATGGGAGGCTTCGAATGGATTTTATTCATTTTTCATACTTTATAACAGCAGGGTTAGATATAACAACAACTTAGATCAAATAAACACGCAAATCTACCAACTTTGAAATCGGTTTGGACAACTTTGCACGCTGTTTCAACAGCTTAGACCAAAGAGATGCAGACTGCAAAAAAAAAACTCACCGGCTGCTTTTCTCCGGTAGTCTCCCATGCAAGTACTAACCTCGACCGATTTAACTTTACTTTTGGAACTGGTGTATCACCTGACCACTCATCTGTCAGAGACATTTAAAATTTATTGTAATTGGCGACCATTTCATGTTTGGAAATATTTCAAAATTCTACATCCTTCGAGGGCCACTACGAGATTCCATCGGCCTTTTATGATATATTTATTCACTTTCGCAAACTTTTAACTACTGGTCTCGATAATGTAACAACATAGGTAACATTTCCATGTAAATCTGTCAACTTTGCACGGGATTTTCACAACTTTGTATGCACTTTGTTAATCACTTTGCGCCTGGGCAGTGGTACAATGTACTAACATAAATAGTATTTTTAGACTTTTACATATTTGTGTTCTAAATTTAACTGCGGGGTTCTTTACGAAATGACTTAGGGGGGAATATACACGCAAATCCACCGAATTTTCAAGAGCTTTTCACATTCTCAGGGTGTGTTTGTTCATTTTACAGCCGGCTCATATGACAGTCTGTAAACATGGGAGGCTTCGAATGGATTTTATTCATTTTTCATACTTTATAACAGCAGGGTTAGATATAACAACAACTTAGATCAAATAAACACGCAAATCTACCAACTTTGAAATCGGTTTGGACAACTTTGCACGCTGTTTCAACAGCTTAGACCAAAGAGATGCAGACTGCAAAAAAAACCTAACCGGCTGCTTTTCTCCGGTAGTCTCCCATGCAAGTACTAACCTCGACCGATTTAACTTTACTTTTGGAACTGGTATATCACCTGACCACTCATCTGTCAGAGACATTTGAAATTTATTGTAATTGGCGACCATTTCATGTTTGGAAATATTTCAAAATTCTACATCCTTCGAGGGCCACTACGAGATTCCATCGGCCTTTTATGATATATTTATTCACTTTCGCAAACTTTTAACTACTGGTCTCGATAATGTAACAACATAGGTGACATTTCCATGTAAATCTGTCAACTTTGCACGGGATTTTCACAACTTTGTATGCACTTTGTTAATCACTTTGCGCCTGGGCAGTGGTACAATGTACTAACATAAATAGTATTTTTAGACTTTTACATATTTTTGTTCTAAATTTAACTGCGGGGTTCTTTACGAAATGACTTAGGGGGGAATATACACGCAAATCCACCGAATTTTCAAGAGCTTTTCACATTCTCAGGGTGTGTTTGTTCATTTTACAGCCGGCTCATATGACAGTCTGCAAACATGGGAGGCTTCGAATGGATTTTATTCATTTTTCATACTTTATAACAGCAGGGTTAGATATAACAACAACTTAGATCAAATAAACACGCAAATCTACCAACTTTGAAATCGGTTTGGACAACTTTGCACGCTGTTTCAACAGCTTAGACCAAAGAGATGCAGACTGCAAAAAAAAAACTCACCGGCTGCTTTTCTCCGGTAGTCTCCCATGCAAGTACTAACCTCGACCGATTTAACTTTACTTTTGGAACTGGTGTATCACCTGACCACTCATCTGTCAGAGACATTTAAAATTTATTGTAATTGGCGACCATTTCATGTTTGGAAATATTTCAAAATTCTACATCCTTCGAGGGCCACTACGAGATTCCATCGGCCTTTTATGATATATTTATTCACTTTCGCAAACTTTTAACTACTGGTCTCGATAATGTAACAACATAGGTAACATTTCCATGTAAATCTGTCAACTTTGCACGGGATTTTCACAACTTTGTATGCACTTTGTTAATCACTTTGCGCCTGGGCAGTGGTACAATGTACTAACATAAATAGTATTTTTAGACTTTTACATATTTGTGTTCTAAATTTAACTGCGGGGTTCTTTACGAAATGACTTAGGGGGGAATATACACGCAAATCCACCGAATTTTCAAGAGCTTTTCATATTCTCATGGTGTGTTTGTTCATTTTACAGCCGGCTCATATGACAGTCTGCTAACATGGGAGGCTTCGAATGGATTTTATTCATTTTTCATACTTTATAACAGCAGGGTTAGATATAACAACAACTTAGATCAAATAAACACGCAAATCTACCAACTTTGAAATCGGTTTGGACAACTTTGCACGCTGTTTCAACAGCTTAGACCAAAGAGATGCAGACTGCAAAAAAAAAACTCACCGGCTGCTTTTCTCCGGTAGTCTCCCATGCAAGTACTAACCTCGACCGATTTAACTTTACTTTTGGAACTGGTGTATCACCTGACCACTCATCTGTCAGAGACATTTAAAATTTATTGTAATTGGCGACCATTTCATGTTTGGAAATATTTCAAAATTCTACATCCTTCGAGGGCCACTACGAGATTCCATCGGCCTTTTATGATATATTTATTCACTTTCGCAAACTTTTAACTACTGGTCTCGATAATGTAACAACATAGGTAACATTTCCATGTAAATCTGTCAACTTTGCACGGGATTTTCACAACTTTGTATGCACTTTGTTAATCACTTTGCGCCTGGGCAGTGGTACAATGTACTAACATAAATAGTATTTTTAGACTTTTACATATTTGTGTTCTAAATTTAACTGCGGGGTTCTTTACGAAATGACTTAGGGGGGAATATACACGCAAATCCACCGAATTTTCAAGAGCTTTTCACATTCTCAGGGTGTGTTTGTTCATTTTACAGCCGGCTCATATGACAGTCTGTAAACATGGGAGGCTTCGAATGGATTTTATTCATTTTTCATACTTTATAACAGCAGGGTTAGATATAACAACAACTTAGATCAAATAAACACGCAAATCTACCAACTTTGAAATCGGTTTGGACAACTTTGCACGCTGTTTCAACAGCTTAGACCAAAGAGATGCAGACTGCAAAAAAAACCTAACCGGCTGCTTTTCTCCGGTAGTCTCCCATGCAAGTACTAACCTCGACCGATTTAACTTTACTTTTGGAACTGGTATATCACCTGACCACTCATCTGTCAGAGACATTTGAAATTTATTGTAATTGGCGACCATTTCATGTTTGGAAATATTTCAAAATTCTACATCCTTCGAGGGCCACTACGAGATTCCATCGGCCTTTTATGATATATTTATTCACTTTCGCAAACTTTTAACTACTGGTCTCGATAATGTAACAACATAGGTGACATTTCCATGTAAATCTGTCAACTTTGCACGGGATTTTCACAACTTTGTATGCACTTTGTTAATCACTTTGCGCCTGGGCAGTGGTACAATGTACTAACATAAATAGTATTTTTAGACTTTTACATATTTTTGTTCTAAATTTAACTGCGGGGTTCTTTACGAAATGACTTAGGGGGGAATATACACGCAAATCCACCGAATTTTCAAGAGCTTTTCACATTCTCAGGGTGTGTTTGTTCATTTTACAGCCGGCTCATATGACAGTCTGCAAACATGGGAGGCTTCGAATGGATTTTATTCATTTTTCATACTTTATAACAGCAGGGTTAGATATAACAACAACTTAGATCAAATAAACACGCAAATCTACCAACTTTGAAATCGGTTTGGACAACTTTGCACGCTGTTTCAACAGCTTAGACCAAAGAGATGCAGACTGCAAAAAAAAAACTCACCGGCTGCTTTTCTCCGGTAGTCTCCCATGCAAGTACTAACCTCGACCGATTTAACTTTACTTTTGGAACTGGTGTATCACCTGACCACTCATCTGTCAGAGACATTTAAAATTTATTGTAATTGGCGACCATTTCATGTTTGGAAATATTTCAAAATTCTACATCCTTCGAGGGCCACTACGAGATTCCATCGGCCTTTTATGATATATTTATTCACTTTCGCAAACTTTTAACTACTGGTCTCGATAATGTAACAACATAGGTAACATTTCCATGTAAATCTGTCAACTTTGCACGGGATTTTCACAACTTTGTATGCACTTTGTTAATCACTTTGCGCCTGGGCAGTGGTACAATGTACTAACATAAATAGTATTTTTAGACTTTTACATATTTTTGTTCTAAATTTAACTGCGGGGTTCTTTACGAAATGACTTAGGGGGGAATATACACGCAAATCCACCGAATTTTCAAGAGCTTTTCACATTCTCAGGGTGTGTTTGTTCATTTTACAGCCGGCTCATATGACAGTCTGTAAACATGGGAGGCTTCGAATGGATTTTATTCATTTTTCATACTTTATAACAGCAGGGTTAGATATAACAACAACTTAGATCAAATAAACACGCAAATCTACCAACTTTGAAATCGGTTTGGACAACTTTGCACGCTGTTTCAACAGCTTAGACCAAAGAGATGCAGACTGCAAAAAAAACCTAACCGGCTGCTTTTCTCCGGTAGTCTCCCATGCAATTACTAACCTCGACCGATTTAACTTTACTTTTGGAACTGGTATATCACCTGACCACTCATCTGTCAGAGACATTTGAAATTTATTGTAATTGGCGACCATTTCATGTTTGGAAATATTTCAAAATTCTACATCCTTCGAGGGCCACTACGAGATTCCATCGGCCTTTTATGATATATTTATTCACTTTCGCAAACTTTTAACTACTGGTCTCGATAATGTAACAACATAGGTGACATTTCCATGTAAATCTGTCAACTTTGCACGGGATTTTCACAACTTTGTATGCACTTTGTTAATCACTTTGCGCCTGGGCAGTGGTACAATGTACTAACATAAATAGTATTTTTAGACTTTTACATATTTTTGTTCTAAATTTAACTGCGGGGTTCTTTACGAAATGACTTAGGGGGGAATATACACGCAAATTCACCGAATTTTCAAGAGCTTTTCATATTCTCATGGTGTGTTTGTTCATTTTACAGCCGGCTCATATGACAGTCTGCTAACATGGGAGGCTTCGAATGGATTTTATTCATTTTTCATACTTTATAACAGCAGGGTTAGATATAACAACAACTTAGATCAAATAAACACGCAAATCTACCAACTTTGAAATCGGTTTGGACAACTTTGCACGCTGTTTCAACAGCTTAGACCAAAAAGATGCAGACTGCCAAAAAAACTCACCGGCTGCTTTTCTCCAGTAGTCTCCCATGCAAGTACTAACCTCGACCTATTTAACTTTATTTTTGGAACTGGTGTATCACCTGACCACTCATCTGTCAGAGACATTTGAAATTTATTGTAATTGGCGACCATTTCATGTTTGGAAATATTTCAAAATTCTACATCCTTCGAGGGCCACTACGAGATTCCATCGGCCTTTTATGATATATTTATTCACTTTCGCAAACTTTTAACTACTGGTCTCGATAATGTAACAACATAGGTAACATTTCCATGTAAATCTGTCAACTCTGCACGGGATTTTCACAACTTTGTATGCACTTTGTTAATAACTTTGCGCCTGGGCAGTGGTACAATGTACTAACATAAATAGTATTTTTAGACTTTTACATATTTTTATTCTAAATTTAACTGCGGGGTTCTTTACGAAATGACTTAGGGGGGAATATACACGCAAATTCACCGAATTTTCAAGAGCTTTTCATATTCTCATGGTGTGTTTGTTCATTTTACAGCCGGCTCATATGACAGTCTGCTAACATGGGAGGCTTCGAATGGATTTTATTCATTTTTCATACTTTATAACAGCAGGGTTAGATATAACAACAACTTAGATCAAATAAACACGCAAATCTACCAACTTTGAAATCGGTTTGGACAACTTTGCACGCTGTTTCAACAGCTTAGACCAAAAAGATGCAGACTGCCAAAAAAACTCACCGGCTGCTTTTCTCCAGTAGTCTCCCATGCAAGTACTAACCTCGACCTATTTAACTTTACTTTTGGAACTGGTGTATCACCTGACCACTCATCTGTCAGAGACATTTGAAATTTATTGTAATTGGCGACCATTTCATGTTTGGAAATATTTCAAAATTCTACATCCTTCGAGGGCCACTACGAGATTCCATCGGCCTTTTATGATATATTTATTCACTTTCGCAAACTTTTAACTACTGGTCTCGATAATGTAACAACATAGGTAACATTTCCATGTAAATCTGTCAACTCTGCACGGGATTTTCACAACTTTGTATGCACTTTGTTAATAACTTTGCGCCTGGGCAGTGGTACAATGTACTAACATAAATAGTATTTTTAGACTTTTACATATTTTTATTCTAAATTTAACTGCGGGGTTCTTTACGAAATGACTTAGGGGGGAATATACACGCAAATTCACCGAATTTTCAAGAGCTTTTCATATTCTCATGGTGTGTTTGTTCATTTTACAGCCGGCTCATATGACAGTCTGCTAACATGGGAGGCTTCGAATGGATTTTATTCATTTTTCATACTTTATAACAGCAGGGTTAGATATAACAACAACTTAGATCAAATAAACACGCAAATCTACCAACTTTGAAATCGGTTTGGACAACTTTGCACGCTGTTTCAACAGCTTAGACCAAAAAGATGCAGACTGCCAAAAAAACTCACCGGCTGCTTTTCTCCAGTAGTCTCCCATGCAAGTACTAACCTCGACCTATTTAACTTTACTTTTGGAACTGGTGTATCACCTGACCACTCATCTGTCAGAGACATTTGAAATTTATTGTAATTGGCGACCATTTCATGTTTGGAAATATTTCAAAATTCTACATCCTTCGAGGGCCACTACGAGATTCCATCGGCCTTTTATGATATATTTATTCACTTTCGCAAACTTTTAACTACTGGTCTCGATAATGTAACAACATAGGTAACATTTCCATGTAAATCTGTCAACTCTGCACGGGATTTTCACAACTTTGTATGCACTTTGTTAATAACTTTGCGCCTGGGCAGTGGTACAATGTACTAACATAAATAGTATTTTTAGACTTTTACATATTTTTGTTCTAAATTTAACTGCGGGGTTCTTTACGAAATGACTTAGGGGGGAATATACACGCAAATCCACCGAATTTTCAAGAGCTTTTCACATTCTCAGGGTGTGTTTGTTCATTTTACAGACGGCTCATATGACAGTCTGCTAACATGGGAGGCTTCGAATGGATTTTATTCATTTTTCATACTTTATAACAGCAGGGTTAGATATAACAACAACTTAGATCAAATAAACACGCAAATCTACCAACTTTGAAATCGGTTTGGACAACTTTGCACGCTGTTTCAACAGCTTAGACCAAAAAGATGCAGACTGCCAAAAAAACTCACCGGCTGCTTTTCTCCAGTAGTCTCCCATGCAAGTACTAACCTCGACCTATTTAACTTTACTTTTGGAACTGGTGTATCACCTGACCACTCATCTGTCAGAGACATTTGAAATTTATTGTAATTGGCGACCATTTCATGTTTGGAAATATTTCAAAATTCTACATCCTTCGAGGGCCACTACGAGATTCCATCGGCCTTTTATGATATATTTATTCACTTTCGCAAACTTTTAACTACTGGTCTCGATAATGTAACAACATAGGTAACATTTCCATGTAAATCTGTCAACTTTGCACGGGATTTTCACAACTTTGTATGCACTTTGTTAATCACTTTGCGCCTGGGCAGTGGTACAATGTACTAACATAAATAGTATTTTTAGACTTTTACATATTTTTGTTCTAAATTTAACTGCGGGGTTCTTTACGAAATAACTTAGGGGTGAATATACACGCAAATCCACCGAATTTTCAAGAGCTTTTCACATTCTCAGGGTGTGTTTGTTCATTGTACAGCCGGCTCATATGACAGTCTGCTAACATGGGAGGCTTCGAATGGATTTTATTCATTTTTCATACTTTATAACAGCAGGGTTAGATATAACAACAACTTAGATCAAATAAACACGCAAATCTACCAACTTTGAAATCGGTTTGGACAACTTTGCACGCTGTTTCAACAGCTTAGACCAAAGAGATGCAGACTGCAAAAAAAACCTAACCGGCTGCTTTTCTCCGGTAGTCTCCCATGCAATTACTAACCTCGACCGATTTAACTTTACTTTTGGAACTGGTATATCACCTGACCACTCATCTGTCAGAGACATTTGAAATTTATTGTAATTGGCGACCATTTCATGTTTGGAAATATTTCAAAATTCTACATCCTTCGAGGGCCACTACCAGATTCCATCGGCCTTTTATGATATATTTATTCACTTTCGCAAACTTTTAACTACTGGTCTCGATAATGTAACAACATAGGTGACATTTCCATGTAAATCTGTCAACTTTGCACGGGATTTTCACAACTTTGTATGCACTTTGTTAATCACTTTGCGCCTGGGCAGTGGTACAATGTACTAACATAAATAGTATTTTTAGACTTTTACATATTTTTGTTCTAAATTTAACTGCGGGGTTCTTTACGAAATGACTTAGGGGGGAATATACACGCAAATTCACCGAATTTTCAAGAGCTTTTCATATTCTCATGGTGTGTTTGTTCATTTTACAGCCGGCTCATATGACAGTCTGCTAACATGGGAGGCTTCGAATGGATTTTATTCATTTTTCATACTTTATAACAGCAGGGTTAGATATAACAACAACTTAGATCAAATAAACACGCAAATCTACCAACTTTGAAATCGGTTTGGACAACTTTGCACGCTGTTTCAACAGCTTAGACCAAAAAGATGCAGACTGCCAAAAAAACTCACCGGCTGCTTTTCTCCAGTAGTCTCCCATGCAAGTACTAACCTCGACCTATTTAACTTTACTTTTGGAACTGGTGTATCACCTGACCACTCATCTGTCAGAGACATTTGAAATTTATTGTAATTGGCGACCATTTCATGTTTGGAAATATTTCAAAATTCTACATCGTTCGAGGGCCACTACGAGATTCCATCGGCCTTTTATGATATATTTATTCACTTTCGCAAACTTTTAACTACTGGTCTCGATAATGTAACAACATAGGTGACATTTCCATGTAAATCTGTCAACTTTGCACGGGATTTTCACAACTTTGTATGCACTTTGTTAATCACTTTGCGCCTGGGCAGTGGTACAATGTACTAACATAAATAGTATTTTTAGACTTTTACATATTTTTGTTCTAAATTTAACTGCGGGGTTCTTTACGAAATGACTTAGGGGGGAATATACACGCAAATTCACCGAATTTTCAAGAGCTTTTCATATTCTCATGGTGTGTTTGTTCATTTTACAGCCGGCTCATATGACAGTCTGCTAACATGGGAGGCTTCGAATGGATTTTATTCATTTTTCATACTTTATAACAGCAGGGTTAGATATAACAACAACTTAGATCAAATAAACACGCAAATCTACCAACTTTGAAATCGGTTTGGACAACTTTGCACGCTGTTTCAACAGCTTAGACCAAAAAGATGCAGACTGCCAAAAAAACTCACCGGCTGCTTTTCTCCAGTAGTCTCCCATGCAAGTACTAACCTCGACCTATTTAACTTTACTTTTGGAACTGGTGTATCACCTGACCACTCATCTGTCAGAGACATTTGAAATTTATTGTAATTGGCGACCATTTCATGTTTGGAAATATTTCAAAATTCTACATCCTTCGAGGGCCACTACGAGATTCCATCGGCCTTTTATGATATATTTATTCACTTTCGCAAACTTTTAACTACTGGTCTCGATAATGTAACAACATAGGTAACATTTCCATGTAAATCTGTCAACTTTGCACGGGATTTTCACAACTTTGTATGCACTTTGTTAATCACTTTGCGCCTGGGCAGTGGTACAATGTACTAACATAAATAGTATTTTTAGACTTTTACATATTTTTGTTCTAAATTTAACTGCGGGGTTCTTTACGAAATGACTTAGGGGTGAATATACACGCAAATCCACCGAATTTTCAAGAGCTTTTCACATTCTCAGGGTGTGTTTGTTCATTGTACAGCCGGCTCATATGACAGTCTGCTAACATGGGAGGCTTCGAATGGATTTTATTCATTTTTCATACTTTATAACAGCAGGGTTAGATATAACAACAACTTAGATCAAATAAACACGCAAATCTACCAACTTTGAAATCGGTTTGGACAACTTTGCACGCTGTTTCAACAGCTTAGACCAAAAAGATGCAGACTGCCAAAAAAACTCACCGGCTGCTTTTCTCCAGTAGTCTCCCATGCAAGTACTAACCTCGACCTATTTAACTTTACTTTTGGAACTGGTGTATCACCTGACCACTCATCTGTCAGAGACATTTGAAATTTATTGTAATTGGCGACCATTTCATGTTTGGAAATATTTCAAAATTCTACATCCTTCGAGGGCCACTACGAGATTCCATCGGCATTTTATGATATATTTATTCACTTTCGCAAACTTTTAACTACTGGTCTCGATAATGTAACAACATAGGTAACATTTCCATGTAAATCTGTCAACTTTGCACGGGATTTTCACAACTTTGTATGCACTTTGTTAATCACTTTGCGCCTGGGCAGTGGTACAATGTACTAACATAAATAGTATTTTTAGACTTTTACATATTTTTGTTCTAAATTTAACTGCGGGGTTCTTTACGAAATGACTTAGGGGTGAATATACACGCAAATCCACCGAATTTTCAAGAGCTTTTCACATTCTCAGGGTGTGTTTGTTCATTGTACAGCCGGCTCATATGACAGTCTGCTAACATGGGAGGCTTCGAATGGATTTTATTCATTTTTCATACTTTATAACAGCAGGGTTAGATATAACAACAACTTAGATCAAATAAACACGCAAATCTACCAACTTTGAAATCGGTTTGGACAACTTTGCACGCTGTTTCAACAGCTTAGACCAAAGAGATGCAGACTGCAAAAAAAACCTAACCGGCTGCTTTTCTCCGGTAGTCTCCCATGCAATTACTAACCTCGACCGATTTAACTTTACTTTTGGAACTGGTATATCACCTGACCACTCATCTGTCAGAGACATTTGAAATTTATTGTAATTGGCGACCATTTCATGTTTGGAAATATTTCAAAATTCTACATCCTTCGAGGGCCACTACCAGATTCCATCGGCCTTTTATGATATATTTATTCACTTTCGCAAACTTTTAACTACTGGTCTCGATAATGTAACAACATAGGTGACATTTCCATGTAAATCTGTCAACTTTGCACGGGATTTTCACAACTTTGTATGCACTTTGTTAATCACTTTGCGCCTGGGCAGTGGTACAATGTACTAACATAAATAGTATTTTTAGACTTTTACATATTTTTGTTCTAAATTTAACTGCGGGGTTCTTTACGAAATGACTTAGGGGGGAATATACACGCAAATTCACCGAATTTTCAAGAGCTTTTCATATTCTCATGGTGTGTTTGTTCATTTTACAGCCGGCTCATATGACAGTCTGCTAACATGGGAGGCTTCGAATGGATTTTATTCATTTTTCATACTTTATAACAGCAGGGTTAGATATAACAACAACTTAGATCAAATAAACACGCAAATCTACCAACTTTGAAATCGGTTTGGACAACTTTGCACGCTGTTTCAACAGCTTAGACCAAAAAGATGCAGACTGCCAAAAAAACTCACTGGCTGCTTTTCTCCAGTAGTCTCCCATGCAAGTACTAACCTCGACCTATTTAACTTTACTTTTGGAACTGGTGTATCACCTGACCACTCATCTGTCAGAGACATTTGAAATTTATTGTAATTGGCGACCATTTCATGTTTGGAAATATTTCAAAATTCTACATCCTTCGAGGGCCACTACGAGATTCCATCGGCCTTTTATGATATATTTATTCACTTTCGCAAACTTTTAACTACTGGTCTCGATAATGTAACAACATAGGTAACATTTCCATGTAAATCTGTCAACTTTGCACGGAATTTTCACAACTTTGTATGCACTTTGTTAATCACTTTGCGCCTGGGCAGTGGTACAATGTACTAACATAAATAGTATTTTTAGACTTTTACATATTTTTGTTCTAAATTTAACTGCGGGGTTCTTTACGAAATGACTTAGGGGTGAATATACACGCAAATCCACCGAATTTTCAAGAGCTTTTCACATTCTCAGGGTGTGTTTGTTCATTGTACAGCCGGCTCATATGACAGTCTGCTAACATGGGAGGCTTCGAATGGATTTTATTCATTTTTCATACTTTATAACAGCAGGGTTAGATATAACAACAACTTAGATCAAATAAACACGCAAATCTACCAACTTTGAAATCGGTTTGGACAACTTTGCACGCTGTTTCAACAGCTTAGACCAAAGAGATGCAGACTGCAAAAAAAACCTAACCGGCTGCTTTTCTCCGGTAGTCTCCCATGCAATTACTAACCTCGACCGATTTAACTTTACTTTTGGAACTGGTATATCACCTGACCACTCATCTGTCAGAGACATTTGAAATTTATTGTAATTGGCGACCATTTCATGTTTGGAAATATTTCAAAATTCTACATCCTTCGAGGGCCACTACCAGATTCCATCGGCCTTTTATGATATATTTATTCACTTTCGCAAACTTTTAACTACTGGTCTCGATAATGTAACAACATAGGTGACATTTCCATGTAAATCTGTCAACTTTGCACGGGATTTTCACAACTTTGTATGCACTTTGTTAATCACTTTGCGCCTGGGCAGTGGTACAATGTACTAACATAAATAGTATTTTTAGACTTTTACATATTTTTGTTCTAAATTTAACTGCGGGGTTCTTTACGAAATGACTTAGGGGGGAATATACACGCAAATTCACCGAATTTTCAAGAGCTTTTCATATTCTCATGGTGTGTTTGTTCATTTTACAGCCGGTTCATATGACAGTCTGCTAACATGGGAGGCTTCGAATGGATTTTATTCATTTTTCATGCTTTATAACAGCAGGGTTAGATATAACAACAACTTAGATCAAATAAACACGCAAATCTACCAACTTTGAAATCGGTTTGGACAACTTTGCACGCTGTTTCAACAGCTTAGACTGCAAAAAAACTCACCGGCTGGTTTTCTCCGGTAGTCTCCCATGCAAGTACTAACCTCGACCGATTTAACTTTACTTTTGGAACTGGTGTATCACCTGACCACTCATCTGTCAGAGACATTAGAAATTTATTGTAATTGGCGACCATTTCATGTTTAAAAATATTTCAAAATTCTACATCCTTCGAGGGCCACTACCAGATTCCATCGGCCTTTTATGATATATTTATTCACTTTCGCAAACTTTTAACTACTGGTCTCGATAATGTAACAACATAGGTAACATTTCCATGTAAATATGTCAACTTTGCACGGGATTTTCACAACTTTGTATGCACTTTGTTAATCACTTTGCGCCTGGGCAGTGGTACAATGTACTAACATAAATAGTATTTTTAGACTTTTACATATTTTTGTTCTAAATTTAACTGCGGGGTTCCTTACGAAATGACTTAGGGGGGAATATACACGCAAATCCACCGAATTTTCAAGAGCTTTTCACATTCTCAGGGTGTGTTTGTTCATTTTACAGCCAGCTCATATGACAGTTTGCTAACATGGAAGGCTTCGAATGGATTTTATTCATTTTTCATACTTTATAATAGCAGGGTTAGATAAAACAACAACTTAGATCAAATAAACACGCAAATCTACCAACTGTGAAATCGGTTTGGACAACTTTGCACGCTGTTTCAACAGCTTAGACTGCAAAAAAACTCACCGGCTGGTTTTCTCCGGTAGTCTCCCATGCAAGTACTAACCTCGACCGATTTAACTTTACTTTTGGAACAGGTGTATCACCTGACCACTCATCTATCAGAGACATTTGAAATTTATTGTAATTGGCGACCATTTCATGTTTGGAAATATTTCAAAATTCTACATCCTTCGAGGGCCACTACGAGATTCCATCGGCCTTTTATGATATATTTATTCACTTTCGCAAACTTTTAACTACTGGTCTCGATAATGTAACAACATAGGTAACATTTCCATGTAAATCTGTCAACTTTGCACGGGATTTTCACAACTTTGTATGCACTTTGTTAATCACTTTGCGCCAGGGCAGTGGTACAATGTACTAACATAAATAGTATTTTTAGACTTTTACATATTTTTGTTCTAAATTTAACTGCGGGGTTCTTTACGAAATGACTTAGGGGGGAATATACACGCAAATCCACCGAATTTTCAAGAGCTTTTCACATTCTCAGGGTGTGTTCATTTTACAGCCGGCTCATATGACAGTCTGCTAGCATGGGAGGCTTCGAATGGATTTTATTCATTTTTCATACTTTATAACAGCAGGGTTAGATATAACAACAACTTAGATCAAATAAACACGCAAATCTACCAACTTTGAAAACGGTTTGGACAACTTTGCACGCTGTTTCAACAGCTTAGACCAAAGAGATGCAGACTGCAAAAAAAAACTCACCGGCTGCTTTTCTCCGGTAGTCTCCCATGCAAGTACTAACCTCGACCGATTTAACTTTACTTTTGGAACTGGTGTATCACCTGACCACTCATCTATCAGAGACATTTGAAATTTATTGTAATTGGCGACCATTTCATGTTTGGAAATATTTCAAAATTCTACATCCTTCGAGGGCTACTACGAGATTCCATCGGCCTTTTATGATATATTTATTCACTTTCGCAAACATTTAACTACTGGTCTCGATAATGTAACAACATAGGAAACATTTCCATGTAAATCTGTCAACTTTGCACGGGATTTTCACAACTTTGTATGCACTTTGTTAATCACTTTGCGCCTGGGCAGTGGTACAATGTACTAACATAAATAGTATTTTTAGACTTTTACATATTTTTTTCTAAATTGAACTGCGGGGTTCTTTACGAAATGACTTAGGGGGGAATATACACGTAAATCCACCGAATTTTCAAGAGCTTTTCACATTCTCAGGGTGTGTTTGTTCATTTTACAGCCGGCTCATATGACAGTCTGCTAACATGGGAGGCTTCGAATGGATTTTATTCATTTTTCATACTTTATAATAGCAGGGTTAGATAAAACAACAACTTAGATCAAATAAACACGCAAATCTACCAACTTTGAAATCGGTTTGGACAACTTTGCACGCTGTTTCAAAAGCTTAGACCAAAGAGATGCAGACTGCAAAAAAAAACTCACCGGCTGCTTTTCTCCGGTAGTCTCCCATGCAAGTACTAACCTCGACCGATTTAACTTTACTTTTGTAACTGGTGTATCACCTGACCACTCATCTGTCAGAGACATTAGAAATTTATTGTAATTGGCGACCGTTTCATGTTTGGAAATATTTCAAAATTCTACATCCTTCGAGGGCCACTACGAGATTCCATCGGCCTTTTATGATATATTTATTCACTTTCGCAAACTTTTAACTACTGGTCTCGATAATGTAACAACATAGGTAACATTTCCATGTAAATCTGTCAACTTTGCACGGGATTTTCACAACTTTGTATGCACTTTGTTAATCACTTTGCGCCTGGGCAGTGGTACAATGTACTAACATAAATAGTATTTTTAGACTTTTACATATTTTTGTTCTAAATTTAACTGCGGGGTTCCTTACGAAATGACTTAGGGGGGAATATACACGCAAATCCACCGAATTTTCAAGAGCTTTTCACATTCTCAGGGTGTGTTATTCATTTTACAGCCAGCTCATATGACAGTTTGCTAACATGGGAGGCTTCGAATGGATTTTATTCATTTTTCATACTTTATAACAGCAGGGTTAGATATAACAACAACTTAGATCAAATAAACACGCAAATCTACCAACTTTGAAATCGGTTTGGACAACTTTGCACGCTGTTTCAACAGCTTAGACTGCAAAAAAACTCACGGGCTGGTTTTCTCCAGTAGTCTCCCATGCAAGTACTAACCTCGGCCGATTCAACTTTACTTTTGGAACAGGTGTATCACCTGACCACTCATCTATCAGAGACATTTGAAATTTATTGTAATTGGCGACCATTTCATGTTTGGAAATATTTCAAAATTCTACATCCTTCGAGGGCCACTACGAGATTCCGTCGGCCTTTTATGATATATTTATTCACTTTCGCAAACTTTTAACTACTGGTCTCGATAATGTAACAACATAGGTAACATTTCCATGTAAATCTGTCAACTTTGCACGGGATTTTCACAACTTTGTATGCACTTTGTTAATCACTTTGCGCCTGGGCAGTGGTACAATGTACTAACATAAATAGTATTTTTAGACTTTTACATATTTTTGTTCTAAATTTAACTGCGGGGTTCTTTACGAAATGACTTAGGGGGGAATATACACGCAAATCCACCGAATTTTCAAGAGCTTTTCACATTCTCAATGTGTGTTTGTTCATTTTACAGCCGGCTCATATGGCAGTCTGCTAACATGGGAGGCTTCGAATGGATTTTATTCATTTTTCATACTTTATAATAGCAGGGTTAGATATAACAACAACTTAGATCAAATAAACACGCAAATCTACCAACTTTGAAATCTGTTTGGACAACTTTGCACGCTGTTTCAACAGCTTAGACTGCAAAAAAAACTCACCGGCTGGTTTTCTCCAGTAGTCTCCCATGCAAGTACTAACCTCGACCGATTTAACTTTACTTTTGGAACAGGTGTATCACCTGACCACTCATCTGTCAGAGACATTAGAAATTTATTGTAATTGGCGACCGTTTCATGTTTGGAAATATTTCAAAATTCTACATCCTTCGAGGGCCACTACGAGATTCCATCGGCCTTTTATGATATATTTATTCACTTTCGCAAACTTTTAACTACTGGTCTCGATAATGTAACAACATAGGTAACATTTCCATGTAAATCTGTCAACTTTGCACGGGATTTTCACAACTTTGTATGCACTTTGTTAATCACTTTGCGCCAGGGCAGTGGTACAATGTACTAACATAAATAGTATTTTTAGACTTTTACATATTTTTGTTCTAAATTTAACTGCGGGGTTCCTTACGAAATGACTTAGGGGGGAATATACACGCAAATCCACCGAATTTTCAAGAGCTTTTCACATTCTCAGGGTGTGTTATTCATTTTACAGCCAGCTCATATGACAGTTTGCTAACATGGGAGGCTTCGAATGGATTTTATTCATTTTTCATACTTTATAACAGCAGGGTTAGATATAACAACAACTTAGATCAAATAAACACGCAAATCTACCAACTTTGAAATCGGTTTGGACAACTTTGCACGCTGTTTCAACAGCTTAGACTGCAAAAAAACTCACGGGCTGGTTTTCTCCAGTAGTCTCCCATGCAAGTACTAACCTCGGCCGATTCAACTTTACTTTTGGAACAGGTGTATCACCTGACCACTCATCTATCAGAGACATTTGAAATTTATTGTAATTGGCGACCATTTCATGTTTGGAAATATTTCAAAATTCTACATCCTTCGAGGGCCACTACGAGATTCCGTCGGCCTTTTATGATATATTTATTCACTTTCGCAAACTTTTAACTACTGGTCTCGATAATGTAACAACATAGGTAACATTTCCATGTAAATCTGTCAACTTTGCACGGGATTTTCACAACTTTGTATGCACTTTGTTAATCACTTTGCGCCTGGGCAGTGGTACAATGTACTAACATAAATAGTATTTTTAGACTTTTACATATTTTTGTTCTAAATTTAACTGCGGGGTTCTTTACGAAATGACTTAGGGGGGAATATACACGCAAATCCACCGAATTTTCAAGAGCTTTTCACATTCTCAGGGTGTGTTTGTTCATTTTACAGCCGGCTCATATGGCAGTCTGCTAACATGGGAGGCTTCGAATGGATTTTATTCATTTTTCATACTTTATAATAGCAGGGTTAGATATAACAACAACTTAGATCAAATAAACACGCAAATCTACCAACTTTGAAATCTGTTTGGACAACTTTGCACGCTGTTTCAACAGCTTAGACTGCAAAAAAAACTCACCGGCTGGTTTTCTCCAGTAGTCTCCCATGCAAGTACTAACCTCGACCGATTTAACTTTACTTTTGGAACAGGTGTATCACCTGACCACTCATCTGTCAGAGACATTAGAAATTTATTGTAATTGGCGACCGTTTCATGTTTGGAAATATTTCAAAATTCTACATCCTTCGAGGGCCACTACGAGATTCCATCGGCCTTTTATGATATATTTATTCACTTTCGCAAACTTTTAACTACTGGTCTCGATAATGTAACAACATAGGTAACATTTCCATGTAAATCTGTCAACTTTGCACGGGATTTTCACAACTTTGTATGCACTTTGTTAATCACTTTGCGCCAGGGCAGTGGTACAATGTACTAACATAAATAGTATTTTTAGACTTTTACATATTTTTGTTCTAAATTTAACTGCGGGGTTCTTTACGAAATGACTTAGGGGGGAATATACACGCAAATCCACCGAATTTTCAAGAGCTTTTCACATTCTCAGGGTGTGTTCATTTTACAGCCGGCTCATATGACAGTCTGCTAGCATGGGAGGCTTCGAATGGATTTTATTCATTTTTCATACTTTATAACAGCAGGGTTAGATATAACAACAACTTAGATCAAATAAACACGCAAATCTACCAACTTTGAAAACGGTTTGGACAACTTTGCACGCTGTTTCAACAGCTTAGACCAAAGAGATGCAGACTGCAAAAAAAACTCACCGTCTGCTTTTCTCCGGTAGTCTCCCATGCAAGTACTAACCTCGACCGATTTAACTTTACTTTTGGAACTGGTGTATCACCTGACCACTCATCTATCAGAGACATTTGAAATTTATTGTAATTGGCGACCATTTCATGTTTGGAAATATTTCAAAATTCTACATCCTTCGAGGGCTACTACGAGATTCCATCGGCCTTTTATGATATATTTATTCACTTTCGCAAACATTTAACTACTGGTCTCGATAATGTAACAACATAGGAAACATTTCCATGTAAATCTGTCAACTTTGCACGGGATTTTCACAACTTTGTATGCACTTTGTTAATCACTTTGCGCCTGGGCAGTGGTACAATGTACTAACATAAATAGTATTTTTAGACTTTTACATATTTTTTTCTAAATTGAACTGCGGGGTTCTTTACGAAATGACTTAGGGGGGAATATACACGTAAATCCACCGAATTTTCAAGAGCTTTTCACATTCTCAGGGTGTGTTTGTTCATTTTACAGCCGGCTCATATGACAGTCTGCTAACATGGGAGGCTTCGAATGGATTTTATTCATTTTTCATACTTTATAATAGCAGGGTTAGATAAAACAACAACTTAGATCAAATAAACACGCAAATCTACCAACTTTGAAATCGGTTTGGACAACTTTGCACGCTGTTTCAAAAGCTTAGACCAAAGAGATGCAGACTGCAAAAAAAAACTCACCGGCTGCTTTTCTCCGGTAGTCTCCCATGCAAGTACTAACCTCGACCGATTTAACTTTACTTTTGTAACTGGTGTATCACCTGACCACTCATCTGTCAGAGACATTAGAAATTTATTGTAATTGGCGACCGTTTCATGTTTGGAAATATTTCAAAATTCTACATCCTTCGAGGGCCACTACGAGATTCCATCGGCCTTTTATGATATATTTATTCACTTTCGCAAACTTTTAACTACTGGTCTCGATAATGTAACAACATAGGTAACATTTCCATGTAAATCTGTCAACTTTGCACGGGATTTTCACAACTTTGTATGCACTTTGTTAATCACTTTGCGCCTGGGCAGTGGTACAATGTACTAACATAAATAGTATTTTTAGACTTTTACATATTTTTGTTTTAAATTTAACTGCGGGGTTCCTTACGAAATGACTTAGGGGGGAATATACACGCAAATCCACCGAATTTTCAAGAGCTTTTCACATTCTCAGGGTGTGTTATTCATTTTACAGCCAGCTCATATGACAGTTTGCTAACATGGGAGGCTTCGAATGGATTTTATTCATTTTTCATACTTTATAACAGCAGGGTTAGATATAACAACAACTTAGATCAAATAAACACGCAAATCTACCAACTTTGAAATAGGTTTGGACAACTTTGCACGCTGTTTCAACAGCTTAGACTGCAAAAAAACTCACGGGCTGGTTTTCTCCAGTAGTCTCCCATGCAAGTACTAACCTCGACCGATTTAACTTTACTTTTGGAACAGGTGTATCACCTGACCACTCATCTATCAGAGACATTTGAAATTTATTGTAATTGGCGACCATTTCATGTTTGGAAATATTTCAAAATTCTACATCCTTCGAGGGCCACAACGAGATTCCGTCGGCCTTTTATGATATATTTATTCACTTTCGCAAACTTTTAACTACTGGTCTCGATAATGTAACAACATAGGTAACATTTCCATGTAAATCTGTCAACTTTGCACGGGATTTTCACAACTTTGTATGCACTTTGTTAATCACTTTGCGCCTGGGCAGTGGTACAATGTACTAACATAAATAGTATTTTTAGACTTTTACATATTTTTGTTCTAAATTTAACTGCGGGGTTCTTTACGAAATGACTTAGGGGGGAATATACACGCAAATCCACCGAATTTTCAAGAGCTTTTCACATTCTCAGGGTGTGTTTGTTCATTTTACAGCCGGCTCATATGGCAGTCTGCTAACATGGGAGGCTTCGAATGGATTTTATTCATTTTTCATACTTTATAATAGCAGGGTTAGATATAACAACAACTTAGATCAAATAAACACGCAAATCTACCAACTTTGAAATCTGTTTGGACAACTTTGCACGCTGTTTCAACAGCTTAGACTGCAAAAAAAACTCACCGGCTGGTTTTCTCCAGTAGTCTCCCATGCAAGTACTAACCTCGACCGATTTAACTTTACTTTTGGAACAGGTGTATCACCTGACCACTCATCTGTCAGAGACATTAGAAATTTATTGTAATTGGCGACCGTTTCATGTTTGGAAATATTTCAAAATTCTACATCCTTCGAGGGCCACTACGAGATTCCATCGGCCTTTTATGATATATTTATTCACTTTCGCAAACTTTTAACTACTGGTCTCGATAATGTAACAACATAGGTAACATTTCTATATAAATCTGTCAACTTTGCACGGGATTTTCACAACTTTGTATGCACTTTGTTAATCACTTTGCGCCTGGGCAGTGGTACAATGTACTAACATAAATAGTATTTTTAGACTTTTACATATTTTTGTTCTAAATTTAACTGCGGGGTTCCTTACGAAATGACTTAGGGGGGAATATACACGCAAATCCACCGAATTTTCAAGAGCTTTTCACATTCTCAGGGTGTGTTATTCATTTTACAGCCAGCTCATATGACAGTTTGCTAACATGGGAGGCTTCGAATGGATTTTATTCATTTTTCATACTTTATAACAGCAGGGTTAGATATAACAACAACTTAGATCAAATAAACACGCAAATCTACCAACTTTGAAATCGGTTTGGACAACTTTGCACGCTGTTTCAACAGCTTAGACTGCAAAAAAACTCACCGGATGGTTTTCTCCAGTAGTCTCCCATGCAAGTACTAACCCCGACCGATTTAACTTTACTTTTGAAACAGGTGTATCACCTGACCACTCATCTATCAGAGACATTTGAAATTTATTGTAATTGGCGACCATTTCATGTTTGGAAATATTTCAAAATTCTACATCCTTCGAGGGCCACTACGAGATTCCATCGGCCTTTTATGATATATTTATTCACTTTCGCAAACTTTTAACTACTGGTCTCGATAATGTAACAACATAAGTAACATTTCCATGTAAATCTGTCAACTTTGCACGGGATTTTCACAACTTTGTATGCACTTTGTTAATCACTTTGCGCCTGGGCAGTGGTACAATGTACTAACATAAATAGTATTTTTAGACTTTTACATATTTTTGTTCTAAATTTAACTGCGGGGTTCTTTACGAAATGACTTAGGGGGAATATACACGCAAATTCACCGAATTTTCAAGAGCTTTTCACATTCTCAGGGTGTGTTTGTTCATTTTACAGCCGGCTCATATGGCAGTCTGCTAACATGGGAGGCTTCGAATGGATTTTATTCATTTTTCATACTTTATAACAGCAGGGTTAGATATAACAACAACTTAGATCAAATAAACACGCAAATCTACCAACTTTGAAATCGGTTTGGACAACTTTGCACGCTGTTTCAACAGCTTTGACCAAAGAGATGCAGACTGCAAAAAAAAAACTCACCGGCTGCTTTTCTCCGGTAGTCTCCCATGCAAGTACTAACCTCGACCGATTTAACTTTACTTTTGTAACTAGTGTATCACCTGACCACTCATCTGTCAGAGACATTAGAAATTTATTGTAATTGGCGACCGTTTCATGTTTGGAAATATTTCAAAATTCTACATCCTTCGAGGGCCACTACGAGATTCCATCGGCCTTTTATGATATATTTATTCACTTTCGCAAACTTTTACCTACTGGTCTCGATAATGTAACAACATAGGTAACATTTCCATGTAAATCTGTCAACTTTGCACGGGATTTTCACAACTTTGTATGCACTTTGTTAATCACTTTGCGCCTGGGCAGTGGTACAATGTACTAACATAAATAGTATTTTTAGACTTTTACATATTTTTGTTCTAAATTTAACTGCGGGGTTCCTTACGAAATGACTAGGGGGAATATACACGCAAATCCACCGAATTTTCAAGAGCTTTTCACATTCTCAGGGTGTGTTATTCATTTTACAGCCAGCTCATATGACAGTTTGCTAACATGGGAGGCTTCGAATGGATTTTATTCATTTTTCATACTTTATAACAGCAGGGTTAGATATAACAACAACTTAGATCAAATAAACACGCAAATCTACCAACTTTGAAATCGGTTTGGACAACTTTGCACGCTGTTTCAACAGCTTAGACCAAAGAGATGCAGACTGCCAAAAAAAACTCACCGGCTGCTTTTCTCCGGTAGTCTCCCATGCAAGTACTAACCTCCACCGATTTAACTTTACTTTTGGAACTGGTGTATCACCTGACCACTCATCTGTCAGAGACATTTGAAATTTATTGTAATTGGCGACCATTTCATGTTTGGAAATATTTCAAAATTCTACATCCTTCGAGGTCCACTACGAGATTCCATCGGCCTTTTATGATATATTTATTCACTTTCGCAAACTTTTAACTACTGGTCTCGATAATGTAACAACATAGGTAACATTTCCATGTAAATCTGTCAACTTTGCACGGGATTTTCACAACTTTGTATGCACTTTGTTAATCACTTTGCGCCTGGGCAGTGGTACAATGTACTAACATAAATAGTATTTTTAGACTTTTACATATTTTTGTTCTAAATTTAACTGCGGGGTTCTTTACGAAATGACTTAGGGGGGAATATACACGCAAATCCACCGAATTTTCAAGAGCTTTTCACATTCTCAGGGTGTGTTTGTTCATTTTACAGCCGGCTCATATGACAGTCTGCTAACATGGGAGGCTTCGAATGGATTTTATTCATTTTTCATACTTTATAACAGCAGGGTTAGATATAACAACAACTTAGATCAAATAAACACGCAAATCTACCAACTTTGAAATCGGTTTGGACAACTTTGCACGCTGTTTCAACAGCTTAGACTGCAAAAAAAAATTACCGGCTGGTTTTCTCCGGTAGTCTCCCATGCAAGTACTAACCTCGACCGATTTAACTTTACTTTTGGAACTGGTGTATCACCTGACCACTCATCTGTCAGAGACATTAGAAATGTATTGTAATTGGCGACCATTTCATGTTTGGAAATATTTCAAAATTCTACATCCTTCGAGGGCCACTACGAGATTCCATCGGCCTTTTATGATATATTTATTCACTTTCGCAAACTTTTAACTACTGGTCTCGATAATGTAACAACATAGGTAACATTTCCATGTAAATCTGTCAACTTTGCACGGGATTTTCACAACTTTGTATGCACTTTGTTAATCACTTTGCGCCTGGGCAGTGGTACAATGTACTAACATAAATAGTATTTTTAGACTTTTACATATTTTTGTTCTAAATTTAACTGCGGGGTTCCTTACGAAATGACTTAGGGGGGAATATACACGCAAATCCACCGAATTTTCAAGAGCTTTTCACATTCTCAGGGTGTGTTTGTTCATTTTACAGCCGGCTCATATGACAGTTTGCTAACATGGAAGGCTTCGAATGGATTTTATTCATTTTTCATACTTTATAATAGCTGGGTTAGATAAAACAACAACTTAGATCAAATAAACACGCAAATCTACCAACTTTGAAATCGGTTTGGACAACTTTGCACGCTGTTTCAACAGCTTAGACTGCAAAAAAACTCACCGGCTGGTTTTCTTCGGTAGTCTCCCATGCAAGTACTAACCTCGACCGATTTAACTTTACTTTTGGAACAGGTGTATCACCTGACCACTCATCTATCAGAGACATTTGAAATTTATTGTAATTGGCGACCATTTCATGTTTGGAAATATTTCAAAATTCTACATCCTTCGAGGGCCACTACGAGATTCCATCGGCCTTTTATGATATATTTATTAACTTTCGCAAACTTTTAACTACTGGTCTCGATAATGTAACAACATAGGTAACATTTCCATTTAAATCTGTCAACTTTGCACGGGATTTTCACAACTTTGTATGCACTTTGTTAATCACTTTGCGCCTGGGCAGTGGTACAATGTACTAACATAAATAGTATTTTTAGACTTTTACATATTTTTGTTCTAAATTTAACTGCGGGGTTCCTTACGAAATGACTAGGGGGAATATACACGCAAATCCACCGAATTTTCAAGAGCTTTTCACATTCTCAGGGTGTGTTATTCATTTTACAGCCAGCTCATATGACAGTTTGCTAACATGGGAGGCTTCGAATGGATTTTATTCATTTTTCATACTTTATAACAGCAGGGTTAGATATAACAACAACTTAGATCAAATAAACACGCAAATCTACCAACTTTGAAATCGGTTTGGACAACTTTGCACGCTGTTTCAACAGCTTAGACCAAAGAGATGCAGACTGCCAAAAAAAACTCACCGGCTGCTTTTCTCCGGTAGTCTCCCATGCAAGTACTAACCTCGACCTATTTAACTTTACTTTTGGAACTGGTGTATCACCTGACAACTCATCTGTCAGAGACATTTGAAATTTATTGTAATTGGCGACCATTTCATGTTTGGAAATATTTCAAAATTCTACATCCTTCGAGGTCCACTACGAGATTCCATCGGCCTTTTATGATATATTTATTCACTTTCGCAAACTTTTAACTACTGGTCTCGATAATGTAACAACATAGGTAACATTTCCATGTAAATCTGTCAACTTTGCACGGGATTTTCACAACTTTGTATGCACTTTGTTAATCACTTTGCGCCTGGGCAGTGGTACAATGTACTAACATAAATAGTATTTTTAGACTTTTACATATTTTTGTTCTAAATTTAACTGCGGGGTTCTTTACGAAATGACTTAGGGGGGAATATACACGCAAATCCACCGAATTTTCAAGAGCTTTTCACATTCTCAGGGTGTGTTTGTTCATTTTACAGCCGGCTCATATGACAGTCTGCTAACATGGGAGGCTTCGAATGGATTTTATTCATTTTTCATACTTTATAACAGCAGGGTTAGATATAACAACAACTTAGATCAAATAAACACGCAAATCTACCAAATTTGAAATCGGTTTGGACAACTTTGCACGCTGTTTCAACAGCTTAGACTGCAAAAAAAAATTACCGGCTGGTTTTCTCCGGTAGTCTCCCATGCAAGTACTAACCTCGACCGATTTAACTTTACTTTTGGAACTGGTGTATCACCTGACCACTCATCTGTCAGAGACATTAGAAATTTATTGTAATTGGCGACCATTTCATGTTTGGAAATATTTCAAAATTCTACATCCTTCGAGGGCCACTACGAGATTCCATCGGCCTTTTATGATATATTTATTCACTTTCGCAAACTTTTAACTACTGGTCTCGATAATGTAACAACATAGGTAACATTTCCATGTAAATCTGTCAACTTTGCACGGGATTTTCACAACTTTGTATGCACTTTGTTAATCACTTTGCGCCTGGGCAGTGGTACAATGTACTAACATAAATAGTAATTTTAGACTTTTACATATTTTTGTTCTAAATTTAACTGCGGGGTTCCTTACGAAATGACTTAGGGGGGAATATACACGCAAATCCACCGAATTTTCAAGAGCTTTTCACATTCTCAGGGTGTATTTGTTCATTTTACAGCCAGCTCATATGACAGTTTGCTAACATGGGAGGCTTCGAATGGATTTTATTCATTTTTCATACTTTATAACAGCAGGGTTAGATATAACAACAACTTAGATCAAATAAACACGCAAATCAACCAACTTTGAAATCGGTTTGGACAACTTTGCACGCTGTTTCAACAGATTAGACTGCAAAAAAACTCACCGGCTGGTTTTCTTCGGTAGTCTCCCATGCAAGTACTAACCTCGACCGATTTAACTTTACTTTTGGAACAGGTGTATCACCTGACCACTCATCTATCAGAGACATTTGAAATTTATTGTAATTGGCGACCATTTCATGTTTGGAAATATTTCAAAATTCTACATCCTTCGAGGGCCACTACGAGATTCCATCGGCCTTTTATGATATATTTATTAACTTTCGCAAACTTTTAACTACTGGTCTCGATAATGTAACAACATAGGTAACATTTCCATTTAAATCTGTCAACTTTGCACGGGATTTTCACAACTTTGTATGCACTTTGTTAATCACTTTGCGCCTGGGCAGTGGTACAATGTACTAGCATAAATAGTATTTTTAGACTTTTACATATTTTTGTTCTAAATTTAACTGCGGGGTTCTTTACGAAATGACTTAGGGGGAATATACACGCAAATCCACCGAATTTTCAAGAGCTTTTCACATTCTCAGGGTGTGTTCATTTTACAGCCGGCTCATATGACAGTCTGCTAACATGGGAGGCTTCGAATGGATTTTATTCATTTTTCATACTTTATAACAGCAGGGTTAGATATAACAACAACTTAGATCAAATAAACAGGCAAATCTACCAACTTTGAAATCAGTTTGGACAACTTTGCACGCTGTTTCAACAGCTTAGACCAAAGAGATGCAGACTGCAAAAAAAAACTCACCGGCTGCTTTTCTCCGGTAGTCTCCCATGCAAGTACTAACCTCGACCGATTTAACTTTACTTTTGGAACTGGTGTATCACCTGACCACTCATTTATCAGAGACATTTGAAATTTATTGTAATTGGCGACCATTTCATGTTTGGAAATATTTCAAAATTCTACATCCTTCGAGGGCTACTACGAGATTCCATCGGCCTTTTATGATATATTTATTCACTTTCGCAAACTTTTAACTACTGGTCTCGATAATGTAACAACATAGGAAACATTTCCATGTAAATCTGTCAACTTTGCACGGGATTTTCACAACTTTGTATGCACTTTGTTAATCACTTTGCGCCTGAGCAGTGGTACAATGTACTAACATAAATAGTATTTTTAGACTTTTACATATTTTTTTCTAAATTGAACTGCGGGGTTCTTTACGAAATGACTTAGGGGGGAATATACACGCAAATCCACCGAATTTTCAAGAGCTTTTCACATTCTCAGGGTGTGTTTGTTCATTTTACAGCCGGCTCATATGACAGT
This sequence comes from Saccoglossus kowalevskii, assembly GCF_978046115.1. Classification (NCBI taxonomy): domain Eukaryota; kingdom Metazoa; phylum Hemichordata; class Enteropneusta; family Harrimaniidae; genus Saccoglossus; species Saccoglossus kowalevskii. Next base: position 30,142,841 of record NC_140651.1, on the reverse strand, counting down.
CTGCTAACATGGGAGGCTTCGAATGGATTTTATTCATTTTTCATACTTTATAATAGCAGGGTTAGATAAAACAACAACTTAGATCAAATAAACACGCAAATCTACCAACTTTGAAATCGGTTTGGACAACTTTGCACGCTGTTTCAACAGCTTAGACCAAAGAGATGCAGACTGCAAAAAATAAACTCACCGGCTGCTTTTCTCCGGTAGTCTCCCATGCAAGTACTAACCTCGACCGATTTAACTTTACTTTTGGAACTGGTGTATCACCTGACCACTCATCTGTCAGAGACATTAGAAATTTATTGTAATTGGCGACCGTTTCATGTTTGGAAATATTTCAAAATTCTACATCCTTCGAGGGCCACTACGAGATTCCATCGGCCTTTTATGATATATTTATTCACTTTCGCAAACTTTTAACTACTGGTCTCGATAATGTAACAACATAGGTAACATTTCCATGTAAATCTGTCAACTTTGCACGGGATTTTCACAACTTTGTATGCACTTTGTTAATCACTTTGCGCCTGGGCAGTGGTACAATGTACTAACATAAATAGTATTTTTAGACTTTTACATATTTTTGTTCTAAATTTAACTGCGGGGTTCCTTACGAAATGACTTAGGGGGGAATATACACGCAAATCCACCAAATTTTCAAGAGCTTTTCACATTCTCAGGGTGTGTTATTCATTTTACAGCCAGCTCATATGACAGTTTGCTAACATGGGAGGCTTCGAATGGATTTTATTCATTTTTCATACTTTATAACAGCAGGGTTAGATATAACAACAACTTAGATCAAATAAACACGCAAATCTACCAACTTTGAAATCGGTTTGGACAACTTTGCACGCTGTTTCAACAGCTTAGACCAAAGAGATGCAGACTGCCAAAAAAAAACTCACCGGCTGCTTTTCTCCGGTAGTCTCCCATGCAAGTACTAACCTCGACCTATTTAACTTTACTTTTGGAACTGGTGTATCACCTGACCACTCATCTGTCAGAGACATTTGAAATTTATTGTAATTGGCGACCATTTCATGTTTGGAAATATTTCAAAATTCTACATCCTTCGAGGGCCACTACGAGATTCCATCGGCCTTTTATGATATATTTATTCACTTTCGCAAACTTTTAACTACTGGTCTCGATAATGTAACAACATAGGTAACATTTCCATGTAAATCTGTCAACTTTGCACGGGATTTTCACAACTTTGTATGCACTTTGTTAATCACTTTGCGCCTGGGCAGTGGTACAATGTACTAACATAAATAGTATTTTTAGACTTTTACATATTTTTGTTCTAAATTTAACTGCGGGGTTCTTTACGAAATGACTTAGGGGGGAATATACACGCAAATCCACCGAATTTTCAAGAGCTTTTCACATTCTCAGGGTGTGTTCATTTTACAGCCGGCTCATATGACAGTCTGCTAACATGGGAGGCTTCGAATGGATTTTATTCATTTTTCATACTTTATAACAGCAGGGTTAGATATAACAACAACTTAGATCAAATAAACACGCAAATCTACCAACTTTGAAATCGGTTTGGACAACTTTGCACGCTGTTTCAACAGCTTAGACCAAAGAGATGCAGACTGCAAAAAAAAACTCACCGGCTGCTTTTCTCCGGTAGTCTCCCATGCAAGTACTAACCTCTACCGATTTAACTTTACTTTTGGAACTGGTGTATCACCTGACCACTCATTTATCAGAGACATTTGAAATTTATTGTAATTGGCGACCATTTCATGTTTGGAAATATTTCAAAATTCTACATCCTTCGAGGGCTACTACGAGATTCCATCGGCCTTTTATGATATATTTATTCACTTTCGCAAACTTTTAACTACTGGTCTCGATAATGTAACAACATAGAAAACATTTCCATGTAAATCTGTCAACTTTGCACGGGATTTTCACAACTTTGTATGCACTTTGTTAATCACTTTGCGCCTGGGCAGTGGTACAATGTACTAACATAAATAGTATTTTTAGACTTTTACATATTTTTTTCTAAATTGAACTGCGGGGTTCTTTACGAAATGACAGGGGGAATATACACGCAAATCCACCGAATTTTCAAGAGCTTTTCACATTCTCAGGGTGTGTTTGTTCATTTTACAGCCGGCTCATATGACAGTCTGCTAACATGGGAGGCTTCGAATGGATTTTATTCATTTTTCATACTTTATAATAGCAGGGTTAGATAAAACAACAACTTAGATCAAATAAACACGCAAATCTACCAACTTTGAAATCGGTTTGGACAACTTTGCACGCTGTTTCAACAGCTTAGACTGCAAAAAAACTCACCGGCTGGTTTTCTCCAGTAGTCTCCCATGCAAGTACTAACCCCGACCGATTTAACTTTACTTTTGGAACAGGTGTATCACCTGACCACTCATCTATCAGAGACATTTAAAATTTATTGTAATTGGCGACCATTTCATGTTTGGAAATATTTCAAAATTCTACATCCTTCGAGGGCCACTACGAGATTCCATCGGCCTTTTATGATATATTTATTCACTTTCGCAAACTTTTAACTACTGGTCTCGATAATGTAACAACATAGGTAACATTTCCATGTAAATCTGTCAACTTTGCATGGGATTTTCACAACTTTGTATGCACTTTGTTAATCACTTTGCGCCTGGGCAGTGGTACAATGTACTAACATAAATAGTATTTTTAGACTTTTACATATTTTTGTTCTAAATTTAACTGCGGGGTTCTTTATGAAATGACTTAGGGGGGAATATACACGCAAATCCACCGAATTTTCAAGAGCTTTTCACATTCTCAGGGTGTGTTTGTTCATTTTACAGCCGGCTCATATGGCAGTCTGCTAACATGGGAGGCTTCGAATGGATTTTATTCATTTTTCATACTTTATAACAGCAGGGTTAGATATAACAACAACTTAGATCAAATAAACACGCAAATCTACCAACTTTGAAATCGGTTTGGACAACTTTGCACGCTGTTTCAACAGCTTAGACCAAAGAGATGCAGACTGCCAAAAAAAAACTCACCGGCTGCTTTTCTCCGGTAGTCTCCCATGCAAGTACAAACCTCGACCTATTTAACTTTACTTTTGGAACTGGTGTATCACCTGACCACTCATCTTTCAGAGACATATGAAATTTATTGTAATTGGCGACCATTTCATGTTTGGAAATATTTCAAAATTCTACATCTTTCGAGGGCCACTACGAGATTCCATCGGCCTTTTATGATATATTTATTCACTTTCGCAAACTTTTAACTACTGGTCTCGATAATGTAACAACATAGGTAACATTTCCATGTAAATCTGTCAACTTTGCACGGGATTTTCACAACTTTGTATGCACTTTGTTAATCACTTTGCGCCTGGGCAGTGGTACAATGTACTAACATAAATAGTATTTTTAGACTTTTACATATTTTTGTTCTAAATTTAACTGCGGGGTTCCTTACGAAATGACTTAGGGGGGAATATACACGCAAATCCACCAAATTTTCAAGAGCTTTTCACATTCTCAGGGTGTGTTTGTTCATTTTACAGCCGGCTCATATGACAGTCTGCTAACATGGGAGGCTTCGAATGGATTTTATTCATTTTTCATACTTTATAACAGCAGGGTTAGATATAACAACAACTTAGATCAAATAAACACGCAAATCTACCAACTTTGAAATCAGTTTGGACAACTTTGCACGCTGTTTCAACAGCTTAGACCAAAGAGATGCAGACTGCAAAAAAAAACTCACCGGCTGGTTTTCTCCGGTAGTCTCCCATGCAAGTACTAACCTCCACCGATTTAACTTTACTTTTGGAACTGGTGTATCACCTGACCACTCATCTATCAGAAAAATTTGAAATTTATTGTAATTGGCGACCATTTCATGTTTGGAAATATTTCAAAATTCTACTTCCTTCGAGGGTCACTACGAGATTCCATCGGCCTTTTATGATATATTTATTCACTTTCGCAAACTTTTAACTACTGGTCTCGATAATGTAACAACATAGGTAACATTTCCATGTAAATCTGTCAACTTTGCACGGGATTTTCACAACTTTGTATGCACTTTGTTAATCACTTTGCGCCTGGGCAGTGGGACAATGTACTAACATAAATAGTATTTTTAGACTTTTACATATTTGTGTTCTAAATTTAACTGCGGGGTTCTTTACGAAATGACTTAGGGGGGAATATACACGCAAATCCACCGAATTTTCAAGAGCTTTTCACATTCTCAGGGTGTGTTTGTTCATTTTACAGCCAGCTCATATGACAGTTTGCTAACATGGGAGGCTTCGAATGGATTTTATTCATTTTTCATACTTTATAACAGCAGGGTTAGATATGACAACAACTTAGATCAAATAAACACGCAAATCTACCAACTTTGAAATCGGTTTGGACAACTTTGCACGCTGTTTCAACAGCTTAGACTGCAAAAAAACTCACCGGCTGGTTTTCTCCGGTAGTCTCCCATGCAAGTACTATCCTCGACCGATTTAACTTTACTTTTGGAACTGGTGTATCACATGACCACTCATCTGTCAGAGACATTAGAAATTTATTGTAATTGGCGACCGTTTCATGTTTGGAAATATTTCAAAATTCTACATCCTTCGAGGGCCACTACGAGATTCCATCAGCCTTTTATGATATATTTATTCACTTTCGCAAACTTTTAACTACTGGTCTCGATAATGTAACAACATAGGTAACATTTCCATGTAAATCTGTCAACTTTGCACGGGATTTTCACAACTTTGTATGCACTTTGTTAATCACTTTGCGCCTGGGCAGTGGTACAATGTACTAACATAAATAGTATTTTTAGACTTTTACATATTTTTGTTCTAAATTTAACTGCGGGGTTCTTTACGAAATGACTTAGGGGGGAATATACACGCAAATCCACCGAATTTTCAAGAGCTTTTCACATTCTCAGGGTGTGTTTATTCATTTTACAGCCGGCTCATATGACAGTCTGCTAACATGGGAGGCTTCGAATGGATTTTATTCATTTTTCATACTTTATAACAGCAGGGTTAGATATAACAACAACTTAGATCAAATAAACACGCAAATCTACCAACTTTGAAATCGGTTTGGACAACTTTGCACGCTGTTTCAACAGCTTAGACTGCAAAAAAAATTACCGGCTGGTTTTCTCCGGTAGTCTCCCATGCAAGTACTAACCTCGACCGATTTAACTTTACTTTTGGAACTGGTGTATCACATGACCACTCATCTGTCAGAGACATTAGAAATTTATTGTAATTGGCGACCGTTTCATGTTTGGAAATATTTCAAAATTCTACATCCTTCGAGGGCCACTACGAGATTCCATCAGCCTTTTATGATATATTTATTCACTTTCGCAAACTTTTAACTACTGGTCTCGATAATGTAACAACATAGGTAACATTTCCATGTAAATCTGTCAACTTTGCACGGGATTTTCACAACTTTGTATGCACTTTGTTAATCACTTTGCGCCTGGGCAGTGGTACAATGTACTAACATAAATAGTATTTTTAGTCTTTTACATATTTTTGTTCTAAATTTAACTGCGGGGTTCCTTACGAAATGACTTAGGGGGGAATATACACGCAAATCCACCGAATTTTCAAGAGCTTTTCACATTCTCAGGGTGTGTTATTCATTTTACAGCCGGCTCATATGACAGTTTGCTAACATGGGAGGCTTCGAATGGATTTTATTCATTTTTCATACTTTATAACAGCAGGGTTAGATATAACAACAACTTAGATCAAATAAACACGCAAATCTACCAACTTTGAAATCGGTTTGGACAACTTTGCACGCTGTTTCAACAGCTTAGACCAAAGAGATGCAGACTGCCAAAAAAAAAAACTCACCGGCTGCTTTTCTCCGGTAGTCTCCCATGCAAGTACTAACCTCGACCTATTTAACTTTACTTTTGGAACTGGTGTATCACCTGACCACTCATCTGTCAGAGACATTTGAAATTTATTGTAATTGGCGACCATTTCATGTTTGGAAATATTTCAAAATTCTACATCTTTCGAGGGCCACTACGAGATTCCATCGGCCTTTTATGATATATTTATTCACTTTCGCAAACTTTTAACTACTGGTCTCGATAATGTAACAACATAGGTAACATTTCCATGTAAATCTGTCAACTTTGCACGGGATTTTCACAACTTTGTATGCACTTTGTTAGTCACTTTGCGCCTGGGCAGTGGTACAATGTACTAACATAAATAGTATTTTTAGACTTTTACATATTTTTGTTCTAAATTTAACTGCGGGGTTCTTTACGAAATGACTTATGGGGGAATATGCACGCAAATCCACCGAATTTTCAAGAGCTTTTCACATTCTCAGGGTGTGTTTGTTCATTTTACAGCCGGCTCATATGACAGTCTGCTAACATGGGAGGCTTCGAATGGATTTTATTCATTTTTCATACTTTATAACAGCAGGGTTAGATATAACAACAACTTAGATCAAATAAACACGCAAATCTACCAACTTTGAAATCGGTTTGGACAACTTTGCACGCTGTTTCAACAGCTTAGACTGCAAAAAAAATTACCGGCTGGTTTTCTCCGGTAGTCTCCCATGCAAGTACTAACCTCGACCGATTTAACTTTACTTTTGGAACTGGTGTATCACATGACCACTCATCTGTCAGAGACATTAGAAATTTATTGTAATTGGCGACCGTTTCATGTTTGGAAATATTTCAAAATTCTACATCCTTCGAGGGCCACTACGAGATTCCATCAGCCTTTTATGATATATTTATTCACTTTCGCAAACTTTTAACTACTGGTCTCGATAATGTAACAACATAGGTAACATTTCCATGTAAATCTGTCAACTTTGCACGGGATTTTCACAACTTTGTATGCACTTTGTTAATCACTTTGCGCCTGGGCAGTGGTACAATGTACTAACATAAATAGTATTTTTAGTCTTTTACATATTTTTGTTCTAAATTTAACTGCGGGGTTCCTTACGAAATGACTTAGGGGGGAATATACACGCAAATCCACCGAATTTTCAAGAGCTTTTCACATTCTCAGGGTGTGTTATTCATTTTACAGCCGGCTCATATGACAGTTTGCTAACATGGGAGGCTTCGAATGGATTTTATTCATTTTTCATACTTTATAACAGCAGGGTTAGATATAACAACAACTTAGATCAAATGAACACGCAAATCTACCAACTTTGAAATCGGTTTGGACAACTTTGCACGCTGTTTCAACAGCTTAGACCAAAGAGATGCAGACTGCCAAAAAAAAAACTCACCGGCTGCTTTTCTCCGGTAGTCTCCCATGCAAGTACTAACCTCGACCTATTTAACTTTACTTTTGGAACTGGTGTATCACCTGACCACTCATCTGTCAGAGACATTTGAAATTTATTGTAATTGGCGACCATTTCATGTTTGGAAATATTTCAAAATTCTACATCTTTCGAGGGCCACTACGAGATTCCATCGGCCTTTTATGATATATTTATTCACTTTCGCAAACTTTTAACTACTGGTCTCGATAATGTAACAACATAGGTAACATTTCCATGTAAATCTGTCAACTTTGCACGGGATTTTCACAACTTTGTATGCACTTTGTTAGTCACTTTGCGCCTGGGCAGTGGTACAATGTACTAACATAAATAGTATTTTTAGACTTTTACATATTTTTGTTCTAAATTTAACTGCGGGGTTCTTTACGAAATGACTTATGGGGGAATATGCACGCAAATCCACCGAATTTTCAAGAGCTTTTCACATTCTCAGGGTGTGTTTGTTCATTTTACAGCCGGCTCATATGACAGTCTGCTAACATGGGAGGCTTCGAATGGATTTTATTCATTTTTCATACTTTATAACAGCAGGGTTAGATATAACAACAACTTAGATCAAATAAACACGCAAATCTACCAACTTTGAAATCGGTTTGGACAACTTTGCACGCTGTTTCAACAGCTTAGACTGCAAAAAAAATTACCGGCTGGTTTTCTCCGGTAGTCTCCCATGCAAGTACTAACCTCGACCGATTTAACTTTACTTTTGGAACTGGTGTATCACATGACCACTCATCTGTCAGAGACATTAGAAATTTATTGTAATTGGCGACCGTTTCATGTTTGGAAATATTTCAAAATTCTACATCCTTCGAGGGCCACTACGAGATTCCATCAGCCTTTTATGATATATTTATTCACTTTCGCAAACTTTTAACTACTGGTCTCGATAATGTAACAACATAGGTAACATTTCCATGTAAATCTGTCAACTTTGCACGGGATTTTCACAACTTTGTATGCACTTTGTTAATCACTTTGCGCCTGGGCAGTGGTACAATGTACTAACATAAATAGTATTTTTAGTCTTTTACATATTTTTGTTCTAAATTTAACTGCGGGGTTCCTTACGAAATGACTTAGGGGGGAATATACACGCAAATCCACCGAATTTTCAAGAGCTTTTCACATTCTCAGGGTGTGTTATTCATTTTACAGCCGGCTCATATGACAGTTTGCTAACATGGGAGGCTTCGAATGGATTTTATTCATTTTTCATACTTTATAACAGCAGGGTTAGATATAACAACAACTTAGATCAAATAAACACGCAAATCTACCAACTTTGAAATCGGTTTGGACAACTTTGCACGCTGTTTCAACAGCTTAGACCAAAGAGATGCAGACTGCCAAAAAAAAACTCACCGGCTGCTTTTCTCCGGTAGTCTCCCATGCAAGTACTAACCTCGACCTATTTAACTTTACTTTTGGAACTGGTGTATCACCTGACCACTCATCTGTCAGAGACATTTGAAATTTATTGTAATTGGCGACCATTTCATGTTTGGAAATATTTCAAAATTCTACATCTTTCGAGGGCCACTACGAGATTCCATCGGCCTTTTATGATATATTTATTCACTTTCGCAAACTTTTAACTACTGGTCTCGATAATGTAACAACATAGGTAACATTTCCATGTAAATCTGTCAACTTTGCACGGGATTTTCACAACTTTGTATGCACTTTGTTAGTCACTTTGCGCCTGGGCAGTGGTACAATGTACTAACATAAATAGTATTTTTAGACTTTTACATATTTTTGTTCTAAATTTAACTGCGGGGTTCTTTACGAAATGACTTATGGGGGAATATGCACGCAAATCCACCGAATTTTCAAGAGCTTTTCACATTCTCAGGGTGTGTTTGTTCATTTTACAGCCGGCTCATATGACAGTCTGCTAACATGGGAGGCTTCGAATGGATTTTATTCATTTTTCATACTTTATAACAGCAGGGTTAGATATAACAACAACTTAGATCAAATAAACACGCAAATCTACCAACTTTGAAATCGGTTTAGACAACTTTGCACGCTGTTTCAACAGCTTAGACCAAAGAGATGCAGACTGCCAAAAAAAAACTCACCGGCTGCTTTTCTCCGGTAGTCTCCCATGCAAGTACTAACCTCGACCTATTTAACTTTACTTTTGGAACTGGTGTATCACCTGACCACTCATCTGTCAGAAACATTTGAAATTTATTGTAATTGGCGACCATTTCATGTTTGGAAATATTTCAAAATTCTACATCCTTCGAGGGCCACTACGAGATTCCATCGGCCATTTATGATATATTTATTCACTTTCGCAAACTTTTAACTACTGGTCTCGATAATGTAACAACATAGGTAACATTTCCATGTAAATCTGTCAACTTTGCACGGGATTTTCACAACTTTGTATGCACTTTGTTAATCACTTTGCGCCTGGGCAGTGGTACAATGTACTAACATAAATAGTATTTTTAGACTTTTACATATTTTTGTTCTAAATTTAACTGCGGGGTTCTTTACGAAATGACTTAGGGGGGAATATACACGCAAATCCACCGAATTTTCAAGAGCTTTTCACATTCTCAGGGTGTGTTTGTTCATTTTACAGCCGGCTCATATGACAGTCTGCTAACATGGGAGGCTTCGAATGGATTTTATTCATTTTTCATACTTTATAACAGCAGGGTTAGATATAACAACAACTTAGATCAAATAAACACGCAAATCTACCAACTTTGAAATCGGTTTGGACAACTTTGCACGCTGTTTCAACAGCTTAGACTGCAAAAAAAATTACCGGCTGGTTTTCTCCGGTAGTCTCCCATGCAAGTACTAACCTCGACCGATTTAACTTTACTTTTGGAACTGGTGTATCACATGACCACTCATCGGTCAGAGACATTTGAAATTTATTGTAATTGGCGACCATTTCATGTTTGGAAATATTTCAAAATTCTACATCTTTCGAGGGCCACTACGAGATTCCATCGGCCTTTTATGATATATTTATTCACTTTCGCAAACTTTTAACTACTGGTCTCGATAATGTAACAACATAGGTAACATTTCCATGTAAATCTGTCAACTTTGCACGGGATTTTCACAACTTTGTATGCACTTTGTTAATCATTTTGCGCCTGGGCAGTGGTACAATGTACTAACATAAATAGTATTTTTAGACTTTTACATATTTTTGTTCTAAATTTAACTGCGGGGTTCATTACGAAATGACTTAGGGGGGAATATACACGCAAATCCACCGAATTTTCAAGAGCTTTTCACATTCTCAGGGTGTGTTTGTTCATTTTACAGCCAGCTCATATGACAGTTTGCTAACATGGGAGGCTTCGAATGGATTTTATTCATTTTTCATACTTTATAACAGCAGGGTTAGATATAACAACAACTTAGATCAAATAAACACGCAAATCTACCAACTTTGAAATCGGTTTGGACCACTTTGCACGCTGTGTCAACAGCTTAGACTGCAAAAAAAAAATACCGGCTGGTTTTCTCCGGTAGTCTCCCATGCAAGTACTAACCTCGACCTATTTAACTTTACTTTTGGAACTGGTGTATCACCTGACCACTCATCTGTCAGAGACATTTGAAATTTATTGTAATTGGCGACCATTTCATGTTTGGAAATATTTCAAAATTCTACATCCTTCGAGGGCCACTACGAGATTCCATCGGCCTTTTATGATATATTTATTCACTTTCGCAAACTTTTAACTACTGGTCTCGATAATGTAACAACATAGGTAACATTTCCATGTAAATCTGTCAACTTTGCACGGGATTTTCACAACTTTGTATGCACTTTGTTAATCACTTTGCGCCTGGGCAGTGGTACAATGTACTAACATAAATAGTATTTTTAGACTTTTACATATTTTTGTTCTAAATTTAACTGCGGGGTTCTTTACGAAATGACTTAGGGGGGGATATACACGCAAATCCACCGAATTTTCAAGAGCTTTTCACATTCTCAGGGTGTGTTTGTTCATTTTACAGCCGGCTCATATGACAGTCTGCTAACATGGGAGGCTTCGAATGGATTTTATTCATTTTTCATACTTTATAACAGCAGGGTTAGATATAACAACAACTTAGATCAAATAAACACGCAAATCTACCAACTTTGAAATCGGTTTGGACAACTTTGCACGCTGTTTCAACAGCTTAGACCAAAGAGATGCAGACTGCCAAAAAAAAAACTCACCGGCTGCTTTTCTCCGGTAGTCTCCCATGCAAGTACTAACCTCGACCTATTTAACTTTACTTTTGGAACTGGTGTATCACCTGACCACTCATCTGTCAGAGACATTTGAAATTTATTGTAATTGGCGACCATTTCATGTTTGGAAATATTTCAAAATTCTACATCTTTCGAGGGCCACTACGAGATTCCATCGGCCTTTTATGATATATTTATTCACTTTCGCAAACTTTTAACTACTGGTCTCGATAATGTAACAACATAGGTAACATTTCCATGTAAATCTGTCAACTTTGCACGGGATTTTCACAACTTTGTATGCACTTTGTTAGTCACTTTGCGCCTGGGCAGTGGTACAATGTACTAACATAAATAGTATTTTTAGACTTTTACATATTTTTGTTCTAAATTTAACTGCGGGGTTCTTTACGAAATGACTTATGGGGGAATATGCACGCAAATCCACCGAATTTTCAAGAGCTTTTCACATTCTCAGGGTGTGTTTGTTCATTTTACAGCCGGCTCATATGACAGTCTGCTAACATGGGAGGCTTCGAATGGATTTTATTCATTTTTCATACTTTATAACAGCAGGGTTAGATATAACAACAACTTAGATCAAATAAACACGCAAATCTACCAACTTTGAAATCGGTTTGGACAACTTTGCACGCTGTTTCAACAGCTTAGACTGCAAAAAAAATTACCGGCTGGTTTTCTCCGGTAGTCTCCCATGCAAGTACTAACCTCGACCGATTTAACTTTACTTTTGGAACTGGTGTATCACATGACCACTCATCTGTCAGAGACATTAGAAATTTATTGTAATTGGCGACCGTTTCATGTTTGGAAATATTTCAAAATTCTACATCCTTCGAGGGCCACTACGAGATTCCATCAGCCTTTTATGATATATTTATTCACTTTCGCAAACTTTTAACTACTGGTCTCGATAATGTAACAACATAGGTAACATTTCCATGTAAATCTGTCAACTTTGCACGGGATTTTCACAACTTTGTATGCACTTTGTTAATCACTTTGCGCCTGGGCAGTGGTACAATGTACTAACATAAATAGTATTTTTAGTCTTTTACATATTTTTGTTCTAAATTTAACTGCGGGGTTCCTTACGAAATGACTTAGGGGGGAATATACACGCAAATCCACCGAATTTTCAAGAGCTTTTCACATTCTCAGGGTGTGTTATTCATTTTACAGCCGGCTCATATGACAGTTTGCTAACATGGGAGGCTTCGAATGGATTTTATTCATTTTTCATACTTTATAACAGTAGGGTTAGATATAACAACAACTTAGATCAAATAAACACGCAAATCTACCAACTTTGAAATCGGTTTGGACAACTTTGCACGCTGTTTCAACAGCTTAGACCAAAGAGATGCAGACTGCCAAAAAAAAACTCACCGGCTGCTTTTCTCCGGTAGTCTCCCATGCAAGTACTAACCTCGACCTATTTAACTTTACTTTTGGAACTGGTGTATCACCTGACCACTCATCTGTCAGAGACATTTGAAATTTATTGTAATTGGCGACCATTTCATGTTTGGAAATATTTCAAAATTCTACATCTTTCGAGGGCCACTACGAGATTCCATCGGCCTTTTATGATATATTTATTCACTTTCGCAAACTTTTAACTACTGGTCTCGATAATGTAACAACATAGGTAACATTTCCATGTAAATCTGTCAACTTTGCACGGGATTTTCACAACTTTGTATGCACTTTGTTAGTCACTTTGCGCCTGGGCAGTGGTACAATGTACTAACATAAATAGTATTTTTAGACTTTTACATATTTTTGTTCTAAATTTAACTGCGGGGTTCTTTACGAAATGACTTATGGGGGAATATGCACGCAAATCCACCGAATTTTCAAGAGCTTTTCACATTCTCAGGGTGTGTTTGTTCATTTTACAGCCGGCTCATATGACAGTCTGCTAACATGGGAGGCTTCGAATGGATTTTATTCATTTTTCATACTTTATAACAGCAGGGTTAGATATAACAACAACTTAGATCAAATAAACACGCAAATCTACCAACTTTGAAATCGGTTTAGACAACTTTGCACGCTGTTTCAACAGCTTAGACCAAAGAGATGCAGACTGCCAAAAAAAAACTCACCGGCTGCTTTTCTCCGGTAGTCTCCCATGCAAGTACTAACCTCGACCTATTTAACTTTACTTTTGGAACTGGTGTATCACCTGACCACTCATCTGTCAGAAACATTTGAAATTTATTGTAATTGGCGACCATTTCATGTTTGGAAATATTTCAAAATTCTACATCCTTCGAGGGCCACTACGAGATTCCATCGGCCATTTATGATATATTTATTCACTTTCGCAAACTTTTAACTACTGGTCTCGATAATGTAACAACATAGGTAACATTTCCATGTAAATCTGTCAACTTTGCACGGGATTTTCACAACTTTGTATGCACTTTGTTAATCACTTTGCGCCTGGGCAGTGGTACAATGTACTAACATAAATAGTATTTTTAGACTTTTACATATTTTTGTTCTAAATTTAACTGCGGGGTTCTTTACGAAATGACTTAGGGGGGAATATACACGCAAATCCACCGAATTTTCAAGAGCTTTTCACATTCTCAGGGTGTGTTTGTTCATTTTACAGCCGGCTCATATGACAGTCTGCTAACATGGGAGGCTTCGAATGGATTTTATTCATTTTTCATACTTTATAACAGCAGGGTTAGATATAACAACAACTTAGATCAAATAAACACGCAAATCTACCAACTTTGAAATCGGTTTGGACAACTTTGCACGCTGTTTCAACAGCTTAGACTGCAAAAAAAATTACCGGCTGGTTTTCTCCGGTAGTCTCCCATGCAAGTACTAACCTCGACCGATTTAACTTTACTTTTGGAACTGGTGTATCACATGACCACTCATCGGTCAGAGACATTTGAAATTTATTGTAATTGGCGACCATTTCATGTTTGGAAATATTTCAAAATTCTACATCTTTCGAGGGCCACTACGAGATTCCATCGGCCTTTTATGATATATTTATTCACTTTCGCAAACTTTTAACTACTGGTCTCGATAATGTAACAACATAGGTAACATTTCCATGTAAATCTGTCAACTTTGCACGGGATTTTCACAACTTTGTATGCACTTTGTTAATCATTTTGCGCCTGGGCAGTGGTACAATGTACTAACATAAATAGTATTTTTAGACTTTTACATATTTTTGTTCTAAATTTAACTGCGGGGTTCATTACGAAATGACTTAGGGGGGAATATACACGCAAATCCACCGAATTTTCAAGAGCTTTTCACATTCTCAGGGTGTGTTTGTTCATTTTACAGCCAGCTCATATGACAGTTTGCTAACATGGGAGGCTTCGAATGGATTTTATTCATTTTTCATACTTTATAACAGCAGGGTTAGATATAACAACAACTTAGATCAAATAAACACGCAAATCTACCAACTTTGAAATCGGTTTGGACAACTTTGCACGCTGTGTCAACAGCTTAGACTGCAAAAAAAAAATACCGGCTGGTTTTCTCCGGTAGTCTCCCATGCAAGTACTAACCTCGACCTATTTAACTTTACTTTTGGAACTGGTGTATCACCTGACCACTCATCTGTCAGAGACATTTGAAATTTATTGTAATTGGCGACCATTTCATGTTTGGAAATATTTCAAAATTCTACATCCTTCGAGGGCCACTACGAGATTCCATCGGCCTTTTATGATATATTTATTCACTTTCGCAAACTTTTAACTACTGGTCTCGATAATGTAACAACATAGGTAACATTTCCATGTAAATCTGTCAACTTTGCACGGGATTTTCACAACTTTGTATGCACTTTGTTAATCACTTTGCGCCTGGGCAGTGGTACAATGTACTAACATAAATAGTATTTTTAGACTTTTACATATTTTTGTTCTAAATTTAACTGCGGGGTTCTTTACGAAATGACTTAGGGGGGAATATACACGCAAATCCACCGAATTTTCAAGAGCTTTTCACATTCTCAGGGTGTGTTTGTTCATTTTACAGCCGGCTCATATGACAGTCTGCTAACATGGGAGGCTTCGAATGGATTTTATTCATTTTTCATACTTTATAACAGCAGGGTTAGATATAACAACAACTTAGATCAAATAAACACGCAAATCTACCAACTTTGAAATCGGTTTGGACAACTTTGCACGCTGTGTCAACAGCTTAGACTGCAAAAAAAAAAATACCGGCTGGTTTTCTCCGGTAGTCTCCCATGCAAGTACTAACCTCGACCTATTTAACTTTACTTTTGGAACTGGTGTATCACCTGACCACTCATCTGTCAGAGACATTTGAAATTTATTGTAATTGGCGACCATTTCATGTTTGGAAATATTTCAAAATTCTACATCCTTCGAGGGCCACTACGAGATTCCATCGGCCTTTTATGATATATTTATTCACTTTCGCAAACTTTTAACTACTGGTCTCGATAATGTAACAACATAGGTAACATTTCCATGTAAATCTGTCAACTTTGCACGGGATTTTCACAACTTTGTATGCACTTTGTTAATCACTTTGCGCCTGGGCAGTGGTACAATGTACTAACATAAATAGTATTTTTAGACTTTTACATATTTTTGTTCTAAATTTAACTGCGGGGTTCTTTACGAAATGACTTAGGGGGGAATATACACGCAAATCCACCGAATTTTCAAGAGCTTTTCACATTCTCAGGGTGTGTTTGTTCATTTTACAGCCGGCTCATATGACAGTCTGCTAACATGGGAGGCTTCGAATGGATTTTATTCATTTTTCATACTTTATAACAGCAGGGTTAGATATAACAACAACTTAGATCAAATAAACACGCAAATCTACCAACTTTGAAATCGGTTTGGACAACTTTGCACGCTGTTTCAACAGCTTAGACTGCAAAAAAAAATTACCGGCTGGTTTTCTCCGGTAGTCTCCCATGCAAGTACTAACCTCGACCGATTTAACTTTACTTTTGGAACTGGTGTATCACATGACCACTCATCTGTCAGAGACATTTGAAATTTATTGTAATTGGCGACCATTTCATGTTTGGAAATATTTCAAAATTCTACATCTTTCGAGGGCCAGTACGAGATTCCATCGGCCTTTTATGATATATTTATTCACTTTCGCAAACTTTTAACTACTGGTCTCGATAATGTAACAACATAGGTAACATTTCCATGTAAATCTGTCAACTTTGCACGGGATTTTCACAACTTTGTATGCACTTTGTTAATCATTTTGCGCCTGGGCAGTGGTACAATGTACTAACATAAATAGTATTTTTAGACTTTTACATATTTTTGTTCTAAATTTAACTGCGGGGTTCATTACGAAATGACTTAGGGGGGAATATACACGCAAATCCACCGAATTTTCAAGAGCTTTTCACATTCTCAGGGTGTTTTTGTTCATTTTACAGCCAGCTCATATGACAGTTTGCTAACAT
Source organism: Saccoglossus kowalevskii (assembly GCF_978046115.1). NCBI lineage: Eukaryota > Metazoa > Hemichordata > Enteropneusta > Harrimaniidae > Saccoglossus > Saccoglossus kowalevskii. The sequence continues at coordinate 30,125,725 of NC_140651.1, read as the reverse complement.
GGGAGGCTTCGAATGGATTTTATTCATTTTTCATACTTTATAACAGCAGGGTTAGATATAACAACAACTTAGATCAAATAAACACGCAAATCTACCAACTTTGAAATCGGTTTGGACAACTTTGCACGCTGTGTCAACAGCTTAGACTGCAAAAAAAAAAATACCGGCTGGTTTTCTCCGGTAGTCTCCCATGCAAGTACTAACCTCGACCTATTTAACTTTACTTTTGGAACTGGTGTATCACCTGACCACTCATCTGTCAGAGACATTTGAAATTTATTGTAATTGGCGACCATTTCATGTTTGGAAATATTTCAAAATTCTACATCCTTCGAGGGCCACTACGAGATTCCATCGGCCTTTTATGATATATTTATTCACTTTCGCAAACTTTTAACTACTGGTCTCGATAATGTAACAACATAGGTAACATTTCCATGTAAATCTGTCAACTTTGCACGGGATTTTCACAACTTTGTATGCACTTTGTTAATCACTTTGCGCCTGGGCAGTGGTACAATGTACTAACATAAATAGTATTTTTAGACTTTTACATATTTTTGTTCTAAATTTAACTGCGGGGTTCTTTACGAAATGACTTAGGGGGGAATATACACGCAAATCCACCGAATTTTCAAGAGCTTTTCACATTCTCAGGGTGCGTTTGTTCATTTTACAGCCGGCTCATATGACAGTCTGCTAACATGGGAGGCTTCGAATGGATTTTATTCATTTTTCATACTTTATAACAGCAGGGTTAATATAACAACAACTTAGATCAAATAAACACGCAAATCTACCAACTTTGAAATCGGTTTGGACAACTTTGCACGCTGTTTCAACAGCTTAGACTGCAAAAATAAATTACCGGCTGGTTTTCTCCGGTAGTCTCCCATGCAAGTACTAACCTCGACCGATTTAACTTTACTTTTGGAACTGGTGTATCACATGACCACTCATCTGTCAGAGACATTTGAAATTTATTGTAATTGGCGACCATTTTATGTTTGGAAATATTTCAAAATTCTACATCTTTCGAGGGCCACTACGAGATTCCATCGGCCTTTTATGATATATTTATTCACTTTCGCAAACTTTTAACTACTGGTCTCGATAATGTAACAACATAGGTAACATTTCCATGTAAATCTGTCAACTTTGCACGGGATTTTCACAACTTTGTATGCACTTTGTTAATCATTTTGCGCCTGGGCAGTGGTACAATGTACTAACATAAATAGTATTTTTAGACTTTTACATATTTTTGTTCTAAATTTAACTGCGGGGTTCATTACGAAATGACTTAGGGGGAAATATACACGCAAATCCACCGAATTTTCAAGAGCTTTTCACATTCTCAGGGTGTGTTTGTTCATTTTACAGCCAGCTCATATGACAGTTTGCTAACATGGGAGGCTTCGAATGGATTTTATTCATTTTTCATACTTTATAACAGCAGGGTTAGATATAACAACAACTTAGATCAAATAAACACGCAAATCTACCAACTTTGAAATCGGTTTGGACAACTTTGCACGCTGTTTCAACAGCTTAGACTGCAAAAAAAAAATTACCGGCTGGTTTTCTCCGGTAGTCTCCCATGCAAGTACTAACCTCGACCGATTTAACTTTACTTTTGGAACTGGTGTATCACCTGAACACTCATCTGTCAGAGACATTTGAAATTTATTGTAATTGGCGACCATTTCATGTTTGGAAATATTTCAAAATTCTACATCTTTCGAGGGCCACTACGAGATTCCATCGGCCTTTTATGATATATTTATTCACTTTCGCAAACTTTTAACTACTGGTCTCGATAATGTAACAACATAGGTAACATTACCATGTAAATCTGTCAACTTTGCACGGGATTTTCACAACTTTGTATGCACTTTGTTAATCACTTTGCGCCTGGGCATTGGTACAATGTACTAACATAAATAGTATTTCTATACTTTTACATATTTTTGTTCTAAATTTAACTGCGGGGTTCTTTACGAAATGACTTAGGGGGGAATATACACGCAAATCCACCGAATTTTCAAGAGCTTTTCACATTCTCAGGGTGTGTTTGTTCATTTTACAGCCGGCTCATATGACAGTCTGCTAACATGGGAGGCTTCAAATGGATTTTATTCATTTTTCTTACTTTATAACAGCAGGGTTAGATATAACAACAACTTAGATCAAATAAACACGCAAATCTACCAACTTTGAAATCGGTTTGGACAACTTTGCACGCTGTTTCAACAGCTTAGACTGCAAAAAAAATCACCGGATGCTTTTCCCCGGTAGTCTCCCATGCAAGTACTAACATCGACCGATTTACCTTTACGTTTGGAACTGGTGTATCACCTGACCACTCATCTATCATAGATTTTTGAAATTTATTGTAATTGGCGACCATTTCATGTTTGGAAATATTTCAAAATTCTACATCCTTCGAGGGCCACTACGAGATTCCATCGGCCTGTTATGATATATTTATTCACTTTCGCAAACTTTTAACTACTGGTCTCGATAATGTAGCAACATAGGTAACATTACCATGTAAATCTGTCAACTTTGCACGGGATTTTCACAACTTTGTATGCACTTTGTTAATCACTTTGCGCCTTGGCAGTGGTACAATGTACTAACATAAATAGTATTTTTAGACTTTTACATATTTTTGTTCTAAATTTAACTGCGGGGTTCTTTACGAAACGACTTGGGGGGGGGGGGAAATATACACGCAAATCCACCGAATTTTCAAGAGCTTTTCACATTCTCAGGGTGTGTTTGTTCATTTTACAGCCAGCTCATATGACAGTTTGCTAACATGGGAGGCTTCGAATGGATTTTATTCATTTTTCATACTTTATAACAGCAGGGTTAGATATAAAAACAACTTAGATCAAATAAACACGCAAATCGACCAACTTTGAAATCGGTTTGGACAACTTTGCACGCTGTTTCAACAGCTTAGACCAAAGAGATGCAGACTGCCAAAAAAAACTCACCGGGTGCTTTTCTCCGGTAGTCTCCCATGCAAGTACTAACCTCGACCTATTTAACTTTACTTTTGGAACTGGTGTATCACCTGACCACTCATCTGTTAGAGACATTTGAAATTTATTGTAATTGGCGACCATTTCATGTTTGGAAATATTTCAAAATTCTACATCCTTCGAGGGCCACTACGAGATTCCATCGGCCTTTTATGATATATTTATTCACTTTCGCAAACTTTTAACTACTGGTCTCGATAATGTAACAACATAGGTAACATTTCCATGTAAATCTGTCAACTTTGCACGGGATTTTCACAACTTTGTATGCACTTTGTTAATCACATTGCGCCTGGGCAGTGGTACAATGTACTAACATAAATAGTATTTTTAGACTTTTACATATTTTTGTTCTAAATTTAAATGCGGGGTTCCTTACGAAATGACTTAGGGGGAATATACACGCAAATCCACCGAATTTTCAAGAGCTTTTCACATTCTCAGGGTGTGTTTGTTCATTTTACAGCCAGCTCATATGACAGTTTGCTAACATGGGAGGCTTCGAATGGATTTTATTCATTTTTCATACTTTATAACAGCAGGGTTAGATATAACAACAACTTAGATCAAATAAACACGCAAATCTACCAACTTTGAAATCGGTTTGGACAACTTTGCACGCTGTTTCAACAGCTTAGACTGCAAACAAAAAATTACCGGCTGGTTTTCTCCGGTAGTCTCCCATGCAAGTACTAACCTCGACCGATTTAACTTTACTTTTGGAACTGGTGTATCACCTGACCACTCATCTGTCAGAGACATTTGAAATTTATTGTAATTGGCGACCATTTCATGTTTGGAAATATTTCAAAATTCTACATCTTTCGAGGGCCACTACGAGATTCCATCGGCCTTTTATGATATATTTATTCACTTTCGCAAACTTTTAACTACTGGTCTCGATAATGTAACAACATAGGTAACATTTCCATGTAAATCTGTCAACTTTGCACGGGATTTTCACAACTTTGTATGCACTTTGTTAATCACATTGCGCCTGGGCAGTGGTACAATGTACTAACATAAATAGTATTTTTAGACTTTTACATATTTTTGTTCTAAATTTAAATGCGGGGTTCCTTACGAAATGACTTAGGGGGAATATACACGCAAATCCACCGAATTTTCAAGAGCTTTTCACATTCTCAGGGTGTGTTTGTTCATTTTACAGCCAGCTCATATGACAGTTTGCTAACATGGGAGGCTTCGAATGGATTTTATTCATTTTTCATACTTTATAACAGCAGGGTTAGATATAACAACAACTTAGATCAAATAAACACGCAAATCTACCAACTTTGAAATCGGTTTGGACAACTTTGCACGCTGTTTCAACAGCTTAGACTGCAAACAAAAAATTACCGGCTGGTTTTCTCCGGTAGTCTCCCATGCAAGTACTAACCTCGACCGATTTAACTTTACTTTTGGAACTGGTGTATCACCTGACCACTCATCTGTCAGAGACATTTGAAATTTATTGTAATTGGCGACCATTTCATGTTTGGAAATATTTCAAAATTCTACATCTTTCGAGGGCCACTACGAGATTCCATCGGCCTTTTATGATATATTTATTCACTTTCGCAAACTTTTAACTACTGGTCTCGATAATGTAACAACATAGGTAACATTTCCATGTAAATCTGTCAACTTTGCACGGGATTTTCACAACTTTGTATGCACTTTGTTAATCATTTTGCGCCTGGGCAGTGGTACAATGTACTAACATAAATAGTATTTTTAGACTTTTACATATTTTTGTTCTAAATTTAACTGCGGGGTTCTTTACGAAATGACTTAGGGGGGAATATACACGCAAATCCACCGAATTTTCAAGAGCTTTTCACATTCTCAGGGTGTGTTTGTTCATTTTAAAGCCGGCTCATATGACAGTTTGCTAACATGGGAGGCTTCGAATGGATTTTATTCATTTTTCATACTTTATAACAGCAGGGTTAGATATAACAACAACTTAGATCAAATAAACACGCAAATCTACCAACTTTGAAATCGGTTTGGACAACTTTGCACGCTGTTTCAACAGCTTAGACCAAAGAGATGCAGACTGCCAAAAAAAACTCACCGGGTGCTTTTCTCTGGTAGTCTCCCATGCAAGTACTAACCTCGACCTATTTAACTTTACTTTTGGAACTGGTGTATCACCTGACCACTCATCTGTCAGAGACATTTGAAATTTATTGTAATTAGCGACCATTTCATGTTTGGAAATATTTCAAAATTCTACATCCTTCGAGGGCCACTACGAGATTCCATCGGCCTTTTATGATATATTTATTCACTTTCGCAAACTTTTAACTACTGGTCTCGATAATGTAACAACATAGGTAACATTTCCATGTAAATCTGTCAACTTTGCACGGGATTTTCACAACTTTGTATGCACTTTGTTAATCACTTTGCGCCTGGGCAGTGGTACAATGTACTAACATAAATAGTATTTTTAGACTTTTACATATTTTTGTTCTAAATTTAACTGCGGGGTTCTTTACGAAATGACTTAGGGGGGAATATACACGCAAATCCACCGAATTTTCATGAGCTTTTCACATTCTCAGGGTGTGTTTGTTCATTTTACAGCCGGCTCATATGACAGTCTGCTAACATGGGAGGCTTCGAATGGATTTTATTCATTTTTCATACTTTATAACAGCAGGGTTAGATATAACAACAACTTAGATCAAATAAACACGCAAATCTACCAACTTTGAAATCGGTTTGGACAACTTTGCACGCTGTTTCAACAGCTTAGACTGCAAAAAAACTCACCGGCTGGTTTTCTCCGGTAGTCTCCCATGCAAGTACTAACCTCGACCGATTTAACTTTACTTTTGGAACAGGTGTATCACCTAACCACTCATCTATCAGAGACATTTGAAATTTATTGTAATTGGCGACCATTTCATGTTTGGAAATATTTCAAAATTCTACATCCTTCGAGGGCCACTACGAGATTCCATCGGCCTTTTATGATATATTTATTCACTTTCGCAAACTTTTAACTACTGGTCTCGATAATGTAACAACATAGGTAACATTTCCATGTAAATCTGTCAACTTTGCACGGGATTTTCACAACTTTGTATGCACTTTGTTAATCACTTTGCGCCTGGGCAGTGGTACAATGTACTAACATAAATAGTATTTTTAGACTTTTACATATTTTTGTTCTAAATTTAACTGCGGGGTTCTTTACGAAATGACTTAGGGGGGAATATACACGCAAATCCACCGAATTTTCAAGAGCTTTTCACATTCTCAGGGTGTGTTTGTTCATTTTACAGCCGGCTCATATGGCAGTCTGCTAACATGGGAGGCTTCGAATGGATTTTGTTCATTTTTCATACTTTATAACAGCAGGGTTAGATATAACAACAACTTAGATCAAATAAACACGCAAATCTACCAACTTTGAAATCGGTTTGGACAACTTTGCACGCTGTTTCAACAGCTTAGACCAAAGAGATGCAGACTGCCAAAAAAAACTCACCGGGTGCTTTTCTCTGGTAGTCTCCCATGCAAGTACTAACCTCGACCTATTTAACTTTACTTTTGGAACTGGTGTATCACCTGACCACTCATCTGTCAGAGACATTTGAAATTTATTGTAATTAGCGACCATTTCATGTTTGGAAATATTTCAAAATTCTACATCCTTCGAGGGCCACTACGAGATTCCATCGGCCTTTTATGATATATTTATTCACTTTCGCAAACTTTTAACTACTGGTCTCGATAATGTAACAACATAGGTAACATTTCCATGTAAATCTGTCAACTTTGCACGGGATTTTCACAACTTTGTATGCACTTTGTTAATCACTTTGCGCCTGGGCAGTGGTACAATGTACTAACATAAATAGTATTTTTAGACTTTTACATATTTTTGTTCTAAATTTAACTGCGGGGTTCTTTACGAAATGACTTAGGGGGGAATATACACGCAAATCCACCGAATTTTCAAGAGCTTTTCACATTCTCAGGGTGTGTTTGTTCATTTTACAGCCGGCTCATATGACAGTCTGCTAACATGGGAGGCTTCGAATGGATTTTATTCATTTTTCATACTTTATAACAGCAGGGTTAGATATAACAACAACTTAGATCAAATAAACACGCAAATCTACCAACTTTGAAATCGGTTTGGACAACTTTGCACGCTGTTTCAACAGCTTAGACTGCAAAAAAACTCACCGGCTGGTTTTCTCCGGTAGTCTCCCATGCAAGTACTAACCTCGACCGATTTAACTTTACTTTTGGAACAGGTGTATCACCTAACCACTCATCTATCAGAGACATTTGAAATTTATTGTAATTGGCGACCATTTCATGTTTGGAAATATTTCAAAATTCTACATCTTTCGAGGGCCACTACGAGATTCCATCGGCCTTTTATGATATATTTATTCACTTTCGCAAACTTTTAACTACTGGTCTCGATAATGTAACAACATAGGTAACATTTCCATGTAAATCTGTCAACTTTGCACGGGATTTTCACAACTTTGTATGCACTTTGTTAATCATTTTGCGCCTGGGCAGTGGTACAATGTACTAACATAAATAGTATTTTTAGACTTTTACATATTTTTGTTCTAAATTTAACTGCGGGGTTCTTTACGAAATGACTTAGGGGGGAATATACACGCAAATCCACCGAATTTTCAAGAGCTTTTCACATTCTCAGGGTGTGTTTGTTCATTTTAAAGCCGGCTCATATGACAGTTTGCTAACATGGGAGGCTTCGAATGGATTTTATTCATTTTTCATACTTTATAACAGCAGGGTTAGATATAACAACAACTTAGATCAAATAAACACGCAAATCTACCAACTTTGAAATCGGTTTGGACAACTTTGCACGCTGTTTCAACAGCTTAGACCAAAGAGATGCAGACTGCCAAAAAAAACTCACCGGGTGCTTTTCTCTGGTAGTCTCCCATGCAAGTACTAACCTCGACCTATTTAACTTTACTTTTGGAACTGGTGTATCACCTGACCACTCATCTGTCAGAGACATTTGAAATTTATTGTAATTAGCGACCATTTCATGTTTGGAAATATTTCAAAATTCTACATCCTTCGAGGGCCACTACGAGATTCCATCGGCCTTTTATGATATATTTATTCACTTTCGCAAACTTTTAACTACTGGTCTCGATAATGTAACAACATAGGTAACATTTCCATGTAAATCTGTCAACTTTGCACGGGATTTTCACAACTTTGTATGCACTTTGTTAATCACTTTGCGCCTGGGCAGTGGTACAATGTACTAACATAAATAGTATTTTTAGACTTTTACATATTTTTGTTCTAAATTTAACTGCGGGGTTCTTTACGAAATGACTTAGGGGGGAATATACACGCAAATCCACCGAATTTTCATGAGCTTTTCACATTCTCAGGGTGTGTTTGTTCATTTTACAGCCGGCTCATATGACAGTCTGCTAACATGGGAGGCTTCGAATGGATTTTATTCATTTTTCATACTTTATAACAGCAGGGTTAGATATAACAACAACTTAGATCAAATAAACACGCAAATCTACCAACTTTGAAATCGGTTTGGACAACTTTGCACGCTGTTTCAACAGCTTAGACTGCAAAAAAACTCACCGGCTGGTTTTCTCCGGTAGTCTCCCATGCAAGTACTAACCTCGACCGATTTAACTTTACTTTTGGAACAGGTGTATCACCTAACCACTCATCTATCAGAGACATTTGAAATTTATTGTAATTGGCGACCATTTCATGTTTGGAAATATTTCAAAATTCTACATCCTTCGAGGGCCACTACGAGATTCCATCGGCCTTTTATGATATATTTATTCACTTTCGCAAACTTTTAACTACTGGTCTCGATAATGTAACAACATAGGTAACATTTCCATGTAAATCTGTCAACTTTGCACGGGATTTTCACAACTTTGTATGCACTTTGTTAATCACTTTGCGCCTGGGCAGTGGTACAATGTACTAACATAAATAGTATTTTTAGACTTTTACATATTTTTGTTCTAAATTTAACTGCGGGGTTCTTTACGAAATGACTTAGGGGGGAATATACACGCAAATCCACCGAATTTTCAAGAGCTTTTCACATTCTCAGGGTGTGTTTGTTCATTTTACAGCCGGCTCATATGGCAGTCTGCTAACATGGGAGGCTTCGAATGGATTTTGTTCATTTTTCATACTTTATAACAGCAGGGTTAGATATAACAACAACTTAGATCAAATAAACACGCAAATCTACCAACTTTGAAATCGGTTTGGACAACTTTGCACGCTGTTTCAACAGCTTAGACCAAAGAGATGCAGACTGCCAAAAAAAACTCACCGGGTGCTTTTCTCTGGTAGTCTCCCATGCAAGTACTAACCTCGACCTATTTAACTTTACTTTTGGAACTGGTGTATCACCTGACCACTCATCTGTCAGAGACATTTGAAATTTATTGTAATTAGCGACCATTTCATGTTTGGAAATATTTCAAAATTCTACATCCTTCGAGGGCCACTACGAGATTCCATCGGCCTTTTATGATATATTTATTCACTTTCGCAAACTTTTAACTACTGGTCTCGATAATGTAACAACATAGGTAACATTTCCATGTAAATCTGTCAACTTTGCACGGGATTTTCACAACTTTGTATGCACTTTGTTAATCACTTTGCGCCTGGGCAGTGGTACAATGTACTAACATAAATAGTATTTTTAGACTTTTACATATTTTTGTTCTAAATTTAACTGCGGGGTTCTTTACGAAATGACTTAGGGGGGAATATACACGCAAATCCACCGAATTTTCAAGAGCTTTTCACATTCTCAGGGTGTGTTTGTTCATTTTACAGCCGGCTCATATGACAGTCTGCTAACATGGGAGGCTTCGAATGGATTTTATTCATTTTTCATACTTTATAACAGCAGGGTTAGATATAACAACAACTTAGATCAAATAAACACGCAAATCTACCAACTTTGAAATCGGTTTGGACAACTTTGCACGCTGTTTCAACAGCTTAGACTGCAAAAAAACTCACCGGCTGGTTTTCTCCGGTAGTCTCCCATGCAAGTACTAACCTCGACCGATTTAACTTTACTTTTGGAACAGGTGTATCACCTAACCACTCATCTATCAGAGACATTTGAAATTTATTGTAATTGGCGACCATTTCATGTTTGGAAATATTTCAAAATTCTACATCCTTCGAGGGCCACTACGAGATTCCATCGGCCTTTTATGATATATTTATTCACTTTCGCAAACTTTTAACTACTGGTCTCGATAATGTAACAACATAGGTAACATTTCCATGTAAATCTGTCAACTTTGCACGGGATTTTCACAACTTTGTATGCACTTTGTTAATCACTTTGCGCCTGGGCAGTGGTACAATGTACTAACATAAATAGTATTTTTAGACTTTTACATATTTTTGTTCTAAATTTAACTGCGGGGTTCTTTACGAAATGACTTAGGGGGGAATATACACGCAAATCCACCGAATTTTCAAGAGCTTTTCACATTCTCAGGGTGTGTTTGTTCATTTTACAGCCGGCTCATATGGCAGTCTGCTAACATGGGAGGCTTCGAATGGATTTTGTTCATTTTTCATACTTTATAACAGCAGGGTTAGATATAACAACAACTTAGATCAAATAAACACGCAAATCTACCAACTTTGAAATCGGTTTGGACAACTTTGCACGCTGTTTCAACAGCTTAGACCAAAGAGATGCAGACTGCAAAAAAAAAAACTCACCGGCTGCTTTTCTCCGGTAGTCTCCCATGCAAGTACTAACCTCGACCTATTTAACTTTACTTTTGGAACTGGTGTATCACCTGACCACTCGTCTGTCAGAGATATTAGAAATTTATTGTAATTGGCGACCATTTCATGTTTGGAAATATTTCAAAATTCTACATCCTTCGAGGGCCACTACGAGATTCCATCGGCCTTTTATGATATATTTATTCACTTTCGCAAACTTTTAACTACTGGTCTCGATAATGTAACAACATAGGAAACATTTCCATGTAAATCTGTCAACTTTGCACGGGATTTTCACAACTTTGTATGCACTTTGTTAATCACTTTGCGCCTGGGCAGTGGTACAATGTACTAACATAACTAGTATTTTTAGACTTTTACATATTTTTGTTCTAAATTTAACTGCGGGGTTCTTTACGAAATGACTTAGGGGGGAATATACACGCAAATCCACCGAATTTTCAAGAGCTTTTCACATTCTCAGGGTGTGTTTGTTCATTTTACAGCCGGCTCATATGACAGTCTGCTAACATGGGAGGCTTCGAATGGATTTTATTCATTTTTCATACTTTATAACAGCAGGGTTAGATATAACAACAACTTAGATCAAATAAACACGCAAATCTACCAACTTTGAAATCGGTTTGGACAACTTTGCACGCTGTTTCAACAGCTTAGACTGCAAAAAAACTCACAGGCTGGTTTTCTCTGGTAGTCTCCCATGCAAGTACTAACCTCGACCGATTTAACTTTACTTTTGGAACAGGTGTATCACCTAACCACTCATCTATCAGAGACATTTGAAATTTATTGTAATTGGCGACCATTTCATGTTTGGAAATATTTCAAAATTCTACATCCTTCGAGGGCCACTACGAGATTCCATCGGCCTTTTATGATATATTTATTCACTTTCGCAAACTTTTAACTACTGGTCTCGATAATGTAACAACATAGGTAACATTTCCATGTAAATCTGTCAACTTTGCACGGGATTTTCACAACTTTGTATGCACTTTGTTAATCACATTGCGCCTGGGCAGTGGTACAATGTACTAACATAAATAGTATTTTTAGACTTTTACATATTTTTGTTCTAAATTTAACTGCGGGGTTCTTTACGAAATGACTTAGGGGGGAATATACACGCAAATCCACCGAATTTTCAAGAGCTTTTCACATTCTCAGGGTGTGTTTGTTCATTTTACAGCCGGCTCATATGGCAGTCTGCTAACATGGGAGGCTTCGAATGGATTTTATTCATTGTTCATACTTTATAACAGCAGGGTTAGATATAACAACAACTTAGATCAAATAAACACGCAAATCTACCAACTTTGAAATCGGTTTGGACAACTTTGCACGCTGTTTCAACAGCTTAGACCAAAGAGATGCAGACTGCAAAAAAAACTCACCGGCTGCTTTTCTCCGGTAGTCTCCCATGCAAGTACTAACCTCGACCGATTTAACTTTACTTTTGGAACTGGTGTATCACCTGACCACTCATCTGTCAGAGACATTTGAAATTTATTGTAATTGGCGACCATTTCATGTTTGGAAATATTTCAAAATTCTACATCCTTCGAGGGCCACTACGAGATTCCATCGGCCTTTTATGATATATTTATTCACTTTCGCAAACTTTTAACTACTGGTCTCGATAATGTAACAACATAGGTAACATTTCTATGTAAATCTGTCAACTTTGCACGGGATTTTCACAACTTTGTATGCACTTTGTTAATCACTTTGCGCCTGGGCAGTGGTACAATGTACTAACATAGATAGTATTTTTAGACTTTTACATATTTTTGTTCTAAATTTAACTGCGGGGTTCCTTACGAAATGACTTAGGGGGGAATATACACGCAAATCCACCGAATTTTCAAGAGCTTTTCACATTCTCAGGGTGTGTTTGTTCATTTTACAGCCGGCTCATATGGCAGTCTGCTAACATGGGAGGCTTCGAATGGATTTTATTCATTTTTCATACTTTATAACAGCAGGGTTAGATATAACAACAACTTAGATCAAATAAACACGCAAATCTACCAACTTTGAAATCGGTTTGGACAACTTTGCACGCTGTTTCAACAGCTTAGACCAAAGAGATGCAGACTGCAAAAAAAAACTCACCGGCTGCTTTTCTCCGGTAGTCTCCCATGCAAGTACTAACCTCGACCGATTTAACTTTACTTTTGGAACTGGTGTATCACCTGACCACTCATCTGTCAGAGATATTAGAAATTTATTGTAATTGGCGACCATTTCATGTTTGGAAATATTTCAAAATTCTACATCCTTCGAGGGCCACTACGAGATTCCATCGGCCTTTTATGATATATTTATTCACTTTCGCAAACTTTTAACTACTGGTCTCGATAATGTAACAACATAGGAAACATTTCCATGTAAATCTGTCAACTTTGCACGGCATTTTCACAACTTTGTATGCACTTTGTTAATCACTTTGCGCCAGGGCAGTGGTACAATGTACTAACATAATTATTATTTTTAGACTTTTACATATTTTTGTTCTAAATTTAACTGCGGGGTTCTTTACGAAATGACTTAGGGGGGAATATACACGCAAATCCACCGAATTTTCAAGAGCTTTTCACATTCTCAGGGAGTGTTTGTTCATTTTACAGCCGGCTCATATGACAGTCTGCTAACATGGGAGGCTTCGAATGGATTTTATTCATTTTTCATACTTTATAACAGCAGGGTTAGATATAACAACAACTTAGATCAAATAAACACGCAAATCTACCAACTTTGAAATCGGTTTGGACAACTTTGCACGCTGTTTCAACAGCTTAGACTGCAAAAAAACTCACCGGCTGGTTTTCTCCGGTAGTCTCCCATGCAAGTACTAACCTCGACCGATTTAACTTTACTTTTGGAACAGGTGTATCACCTGACCACTCATCTATCAGAGACATTTGAAATTTATTGTAATTGGCGACCATTTCATGTTTGGAAATATTTCAAAATTCTACATCCTTCGAGGGCCACTACGAGATTCCATCGGCCTTTTATGATATATTTATTCACTTTCGCAAACTTTTAACTACTGGTCTCGATAATGTAACAACATATGTAACATTTCCATGTAAATCTGTCAACTTTGCACGGGATTTTCACAACTTTGTATGCACTTTGTTAATCACTTTGCGCCTGGGCAGTGGTACAATGTACTAACATAAATAGTATTTTTAGACTTTTACATATTTTTGTTCTAAATTTAACTGCGGGGTTCTTTACGAAATGACTTAGGGGGGAATATACACGCAAATCCACCGAATTTTCAAGAGCTTTTCACATTCTCAGGGTGTGTTTGTTCATTTTACAGCCGGCTCATATGGCAGTCTGCTAACATGGGAGGCTTCGAATGGATTTTATTCATTGTTCATACTTTATAACAGCAGGGTTAGATATAACAACAACTTAGATCAAATAAACACGCAAATCTACCAACTTTGAAATCGGTTTGGACAACTTTGCACGCTGTTTCAACAGCTTAGACCAAAGAGATGCAGACTGCAAAAAAAACTCACCGGCTGCTTTTCTCCGGTAGTCTCCCATGCAAGTACTAACCTCGACCGATTTAACTTTACTTTTGGAACTGGTGTATCACCTGACCACTCATCTGTCAGAGACATTTGAAATTTATTGTAATTGGCGACCATTTCATGTTTGGAAATATTTCAAAATTCTACATCCTTCGAGGGCCACTACGAGATTCCATCGGCCTTTTATGATATATTTATTCACTTTCGCAAACTTTTAACTACTGGTCTCGATAATGTAACAACATAGGTAACATTTCTATGTAAATCTGTCAACTTTGCACGGGATTTTCACAACTTTGTATGCACTTTGTTAATCACTTTGCGCCTGGGCAGTGGTACAATGTACTAACATAAATAGTATTTTTAGACTTTTACATATTTTTGTTCTAAATTTAACTGCGGGGTTCCTTACGAAATGACTTAGGGGGGAATATACACGCAAATCCACCGAATTTTCAAGAGCTTTTCACATTCTCAGGGTGTGTTTGTTCATTTTACAGCCAGCTCATATGACAGTTTGCTAACATGGGAGGCTTCGAATGGATTTTATTCATTTTTCATACTTTATAACAGCAGGGTTAGATATAACAACAACTTAGATCAAATAAACACGCAAATCTACCAACTTTGAAATCGGTTTGGACAATTTTGCACGCTGTTTCAACAGCTTAGACCAAAGAGATGCAGACTGCCAAAAAAAAACTCACCGGCTGCTTTTCTCCGGTAGTCTCCTATGCAAGTACTAACCTCGACCTATTTAACTTTACTTTTGGAACTGGTGTATCACCTGACCACTCATCTGTCAGAGACATTTGAAATTTATTGTAATTGGCGACTATTTCATGTTTGGAAATATTTCAAAATTCTACATCCTTCGAGGGCCACTACGAGATTCCATCGGCATTTTATGATATATTTATTCACTTTCGCAAACTTTTAACTACTGGTCTCGATAATGTAACAACATAGGTAACATTTCCATGTAAATCTGTCAACTTTGCACGGGATTTTCACAACTTTGTATGCACTTTGTTAATCACTTTGCGCCTGGGCAGTGGTACAATGTACTAACATAAATAGTATTTTTAGACTTTTACATATTTTTGTTCTAAATTTAACTGCGGGGTTCTTTACGAAATGACTTAGGGGGGAATATACACGCAAATCCACCGAATTTTCAAGAGCCTTTCACATTCTCAGGGTGTGTTTGTTCATTTTACAGCCGGCTCATATGGCAGTCTGCTAACATGGGAGGGTTCGAATGGATTTTATTCATTGTTCATACTTTATAACAGCAGGGTTAGATATAACAACAACTTAGATCAAATAAACACGCAAATCTACCAACTTTGAAATCGGTTTGGTCAACTTTGCACGCTGTTTCAACAGCTTAGACCAAAGAGATGCAGACTGCAAAAAAAAACTCACCGGCTGCTTTTCTCCGGTAGTCTCCCATGCAAGTACTAACCTCGACCGATTTAACTTTACTTTTGGAACAGGTGTATCACCTGACCACTCATCTATCAGAGACATTTGAAATTTATTGTAATTGGCGACCATTTCATGTTTGGAAATATTTCAAAATTCTACATCCTTCGAGGGCCACTACGAGATTCCATCGGCCTTTTATGATATATTTATTCACTTTCGCAAACTTTTAACTACTGGTCTCGATAATGTAACAACATATGTAACATTTCCATGTAAATCTGTCAACTTTGCACGGGATTTTCACAACTTTGTATGCACTTTGTTAATCACTTTGCGCCTGGGCAGTGGTACAATGTACTAACATAAATAGTATTTTTAGACTTTTACATATTTTTGTTCTAAATTTAACTGCGGGGTTCTTTACGAAATGACTTAGGGGGGAATATACACGCAAATCCACCGAATTTTCAAGAGCTTTTCACATTCTCAGGGTGTGTTTGTTCATTTTACAGCCGGCTCATATGGCAGTCTGCTAACATAGGAGGCTTCGAATGGATTTTATTCATTGTTCATACTTTATAACAGCAGGGTTAGATATAACAACAACTTAGATCAAATAAACACGCAAATCTACCAACTTTGAAATCGGTTTGGACAACTTTGCACGCTGTTTCAACAGCTTAGACCAAAGAGATGCAGACTGCAAAAAAAAACTCACCGGCTGCTTTTCTCCGGTAGTCTCCCATGCAAGTACTAACCTCGACCGATTTAACTTTACTTTTGGAACTGGTGTATCACCTGACCACTCATCTGTCAGAGACATTTGAAATTTATTGTAATTGGCGACCATTTCATGTTTGGAAATATTTCAAAATTCTACATCCTTCGAGGGCCACTACGAGATTCCATCGGCCTTTTATGATATATTTATTCACTTTCGCAAACTTTTAACTACTGGTCTCGATAATGTAACAACATAGGTAACATTTCTATGTAAATCTGTCAACTTTGCACGGGATTTTCACAACTTTGTATGCACTTTGTTAATCACTTTGCGCCTGGGCAGTGGTACAATGTACTAACATAAATAGTATTTTTAGACTTTTACATATTTTTGTTCTAAATTTAACTGCGGGGTTCCTTACGAAATGACTTAGGGGGGAATATACACGCAAATCCACCGAATTTTCAAGAGCTTTTCACATTCTCAGGGTGTGTTTGTTCATTTTACAGCCAGCTCATATGACAGTTTGCTAACATGGGAGGCTTCGAATGGATTTTATTCATTTTTCATACTTTATAACAGCAGGGTTAGATATAACAACAACTTAGATCAAATAAACACGCAAATCTACCAACTTTGAAATCGGTTTGGACAATTTTGCACGCTGTTTCAACAGCTTAGACCAAAGAGATGCAGACTGCCAAAAAAAAACTCACCGGCTGCTTTCCTCCGGTAGTCTCCTATGCAAGTACTAACCTCGACCTATTTAACTTTACTTTTGGAACTGGTGTATCACCTGACCACTCATCTGTCAGAGACATTAGAAATTTATTGTAATTGGCGACTATTTCATGTTTGGAAATATTTCAAAATTCTACATCCTTCGAGGGCCACTACGAGATTCCATCGGCCTTTTATGATATATTTATTCACTTTCGCAAACTTTTAACTACTGGTCTCGATAATGTAACAACATAGGTAACATTTCCATGTAAATCTGTCAACTTTGCACGGGATTTTCACAACTTTGTATGCACTTTGTTAATCACTTTGCGCCTGGGCAGTGGTACAATGTACTAACATAAATAGTATTTTTAGACTTTTACATATTTTTGTTCTAAATTTAACTGCGGGGTTCTTTACGAAATGACTTAGGGGGGAATATACACGCAAATCCACCGAATTTTCAAGAGCTTTTCACATTCTCAGGGTGTGTTTGTTCATTTCACAGCCGGCTCATATGGCAGTCTGCTAACATGGGAGGGTTCGAATGGATTTTATTCATTGTTCATACTTTATAACAGCAGGGTTAGATATAACAACAACTTAGATCAAATAAACACGCAAATCTACCAACTTTGAAATCGGTTTGGTCAACTTTGCACGCTGTTTCAACAGCTTAGACCAAAGAGATGCAGACTGCAAAAAAAAACTCACCGGCTGCTTTTCTCCGGTAGTCTCCCATGCAAGTACTAACCTCGACCGATTTAACTTTACTTTTGGAACTGGTGTATCACCTGACCACTCATCTGTCAGAGACATTAGAAATTTATTGTAATTGGCGACCATTTCATGTTTGGAAATATTTCAAAATTCTACATCCTTCGAGGGCCACTACGAGATTCCATCGGCCTTTTATGATATATTTATTCACTTTCGCAAACTTTTAACTACTGGTCTCGATAATGTAACAACATAGGTAACATTTCCATGTAAATCTGTCAACTTTGCACGGGATTTTCACAACTTTGTATGCACTTTGTTAATCACTTTGCGCCTGGGCAGTGGTACAATGTACTAACATAAATAGTATTTTTAGACTTTTACATATTTTTGTTCTAAATTTAACTGCGGGGTTCCTTACGAAATGACTTAGGGGGGAATATACACGCAAATCCACCGAATTTTCAAGAGCTTTTCACATTCTCAGGGTGTGTTTGTTCATTTTACAGCCAGCTCATATGACAGTTTGCTAACATGGGAGGCTTCGAATGGATTTTATTCATTTTTCATACTTTATAACAGCAGGGTTAGATATAACAACAACTTAGATCAAATAAACACGCAAATCTACCAACTTTGAAATCGGTTTGGACAACTTTGCACGCTGTTTCAACAGCTTAGACCAAAGAGATGCAGACTGCCAAAAAAAAACTCACCGGCTGCTTTTCTCCGGTAGTCTCCTATGCAAGTACTAACCTCGACCTATTTAACTTTACTTTTGGAACTGGTGTATCACCTGACCACTCATCTGTCAGAGACATTTGAAATTTATTGTAATTGGCGACCATTTCATGTTTGGAAATATTTCAAAATTCTACATCCTTCGAGGGCCACTACGAGATTCCATCGGCCTTTTATGATATATTTATTCACGTTCGCAAACTTTTAACTACTGGTCTCGATAATGTAACAACATAGGTAACATTTCCATGTAAATCTGTCAACTTTGCACGGGATTTTCACAACTTTGTATGCACTTTGTTAATAACTTTGCGCCTGGGCAGTGGTACAATGTACTAACATAAATAGTATTTTTAGACTTTTACATATTTTTGTTCTAAATTTAACTGCGGGGTTCTTTACGAAATGACTTAGGGGGGAATATACACGCAAATCCACCGAATTTTCAAGAGCTTTTCACATTCTCAGGGTGTGTTTGTTCATTTTACAGCCAGCTCATATGACAGTTTGCTAACATGGGAGGCTTCGAATGGATTTTATTCATTTTTCATACTTTATAACAGCAGGGTTAGATATAACAACAACTTAGATCAAATAAACACGCAAATCTACCAACTTTGAAATCGGTTTGGACAACTTTGCACGCTGTTTCAACAGCTTAGACTGCAAAAAAACTCACCGGCTGGTTTTCTCCGGTAGTCTCCCATGCAAGTACTAACCTCGACCGATTTAACTTTACTTTTGGAACAGGTGTATCACCTGACCACTCATCTATCAAAGACATTTGAAATTTATTGTAATTGACGACCATTTCATGTTTGGAAATATTTCAAAATTCTACATCCTTCGAGGGCCACTACGAGATTCCATCGGCCTTTTATGATATATTTATTCACTTTCGCAAACTTTTAACTACTGGTCTCGATAATGTAACAACATAGGTAACATTTCCATGTAAATCTGTCAACTTTGCACGGGATTTTCACAACTTTGTATGCACTTTGTTAATCACTTTGCGCCTGGGCAGTGGTACAATGTACTAACATAAATAGTATTTTTAGACTTTTACATATTTTTGTTCTAAATTTAACTGCGGGGTTCCTTACGAAATGACTTAGGGGGGAATATACACGCAAATCCACCGAATTTTCAAGAGCTTTTCACATTCTCAGGGTGTGTTTGTTCATTTTACAGCCAGCTCATATGACAGTTTGCTAACATGGGAGGCTTCGAATGGATTTTATTCATTTTTCATACTTTATAACAGCAGGGTTAGATATAACAACAACTTAGATCAAATAAACACGCAAATCTACCAACTTTGAAATCGGTTTGGACATTTTTGCACGCTGTTTCAACAGCTTAGACCAAAGAGATGCAGACTGCCAAAAAAAAAACTCACCGGCTGCTTTTCTCCGGTAGTCTCCTATGCAAGTACTAACCTCGACCTATTTAACTTTACTTTTGGAACTGGTGTATCACCTGACCACTCATCTGTCAGAGACATTTGAAATTTAATGTAATTGGCGACTATTTCATGTTTGGAAATATTTCAAAATTCTACATCCTTCGAGGGCCACTACGAGATTCCATCGGCCTTTTATGATATATTTATTCACTTTCGCAAACTTTTAACTACTGGTCTCGATAATGTAACAACATAGGTAACATTTCCATGTAAATCTGTCAACTTTGCACGGGATTTTCACAACTTTGTATGCACTTTGTTAATAACTTTGCGCCTGGGCAGTGGTACAATGTACTAACATAAATAGTATTTTTAGACTTTTACATATTTTTGTTCTAAATTTAACTGCGGGGTTCTTTACGAAATGACTTGGGGGGGGGGGAATATACACGCAAATCCACCGAATTTTCAAGAGCTTTTCACATTCTCAGGGTGTGTTTGTTCATTTTACAGCCAGCTCATATGACAGTTTGCTAACATGGGAGGCTTCGAATGGATTTTATTCATTTTTCATACTTTATAACAGCAGGGTTAGATATAACAACAACTTAGATCAAATAAACACGCAAATCTACCAACTTTGAAATCGGTTTGGACAACTTTGCACGCTGTTTCAACAGCTTAGACCAAAGAGATGCAGACTGCCAAAAAAAAACTCACCGGCTGCTTTTCTCCGGTAGTCTCCTATGCAAGTACTAACCTCGACCTATTTAACTTTACTTTTGGAACTGGTGTATCACCTGACCACTCATCTGTCAGAGACATTTGAAATTTATTGTAATTGGCGACCATTTCATGTTTGGAAATATTTCAAAATTCTACATCCTTCGAGGGCCACTACGAGATTCCATCGGCCTTTTATGATATATTTATTCACTTTCGCAAACTTTTAACTACTGGTCTCGATAATGTAACAACATAGGTAACATTTCCATGTAAATCTGTCAACTTTGCACGGGATTTTCACAACTTTGTATGCACTTTGTTAATAACTTTGCGCCTGGGCAGTGGTACAATGTACTAACATAAATAGTATTTTTAGACTTTTACATATTTTTGTTCTAAATTTAACTGCGGGGTTCTTTACGAAATGACTTAGGGGGGAATATACACGCAAATCCACCGAATTTTCAAGAGCTTTTCACATTCTCAGGGTGTGTTTGTTCATTTTACAGCCAGCTCATATGACAGTTTGCTAACATGGGAGGCTTCGAATGAATTTTATTCATTTTTCATACTTTATAACAGCAGGGTTAGATATAACAACAACTTAGATCAAATAAACACGCAAATCTACCAACTTTGAAATCGGTTTGGACAACTTTGCACGCTGTTTCAACAGCTTAGACTGCAAAAAAACTCACCGGCTGGTTTTCTCCGGTAGTCTCCCATGCAAGTACTAACCTCGACCGATTTAACTTTACTTTTGGAACAGGTGTATCACCTGACCACTCATCTATCAAAGACATTTGAAATTTATTGTAATTGACGACCATTTCATGTTTGGAAATATTTCAAAATTCTACATCCTTCGAGGGCCACTACGAGATTCCATCGGCCTTTTATGATATATTTATTCACTTTCGCAAACTTTTAACTACTGGTCTCGATAATGTAACAACATAGGTAACATTTCTATGTAAATCTGTCAACTTTGCACGGGATTTTCACAACTTTGTATGCACTTTGTTAATCACTTTGCGCCTGGGCAGTGGTACAATGTACTAACATAAATAGTATTTTTAGACTTTTACATATTTTTGTTCTAAATTTAACTGCGGGGTTCCTTACGAAATGACTTAGGGGGGAATATACACGCAAATCCACCGAATTTTCAAGAGCTTTTCACATTCTCAGGGTGTGTTTGTTCATTTTACAGCCAGCTCATATGACAGTTTGCTAACATGGGAGGCTTCGAATGGATTTTATTCATTTTTCATACTTTATAACAGCAGGGTTAGATATAACAACAACTTAGATCAAATAAACACGCAAATCTACCAACTTTGAAATCGGTTTGAACAACTTTGCACGCTGTTTCAACAGCTTAGACCAAAGAGATGCAGACTGCCAAAAAAAAACTCACCGGCTGCTTTTCTCCGGTAGTCTCCTATGCAAATACTAACCTCGACCTATTTAACTTTACTTTTGGAACTGGTGTATCACCTGACCACTCATCTGTCAGAGACATTTGAAATTTATTGTAATTGGCGACTATTTCATGTTTGGAAATATTTCAAAATTCTACATTCTTCGAGGGCCACTACGAGATTCCATCGGCCTTTTATGATATATTTATTCACTTTCGCAAACTTTTAACTACTGGTCTCGATAATGTAACAACATAGGTAACATTTCCATGTAAATCTGTCAACTTTGCACGGGATTTTCACAACTTTGTATGCACTTTGTTAATAACTTTGCGCCTGGGCAGTGGTACAATGTACTAACATAAATAGTATTTTTAGACTTTTACATATTTTTGTTCTAAATTTAACTGCGGGGTTCTTTACGAAATGACTTGGGGGGGGGGAATATACACGCAAATCCACCGAAATTTCAAGAGCTTTTCACATTCTCAGGGTGTGTTTGTTCATTTTACAGCCAGCTCATATGACAGTTTGCTAACATGGGAGGCTTCGAATGGATTTTATTCATTTTTCATACTTTATAACAGCAGGGTTAGATATAACAACAACTTAGATCAAATAAACACGCAAATCTACCAACTTTGAAATCGGTTTGGACAACTTTGCACGCTGTTTCAACAGCTTAGACCAAAGAGATGCAGACTGCCAAAAAAAAACTCACCGGCTGCTTTTCTCCGGTAGTCTCCTATGCAAGTAATAACCTCGACCTATTTAACTTTACTTTTGGAACTGGTGTATCACCTGACCACTCATCTGTCAGAGACATTTGAAATTTATTGTAATTGGCGACCATTTCATGTTTGGAAATATTTCAAAATTCTACATCCTTCGAGGGCCACTACGAGATTCCATCGGCCTTTTATGATATATTTATTCACTTTCGCAAACTTTTAACTACTGGTCTCGATAATGTAACAACATAGGTAACATTTCCATGTAAATCTGTCAACTTTGCACGGGATTTTCACAACTTTGTATGCACTTTGTTAATAACTTTGCGCCTGGGCAGTGGTACAATGTACTAACATAAATAGTATTTTTAGACTTTTACATATTTTTGTTCTAAATTTAACTGCGGGGTTCTTTACGAAATGACTTAGGGGGGAATATACACGCAAATCCACCGAATTTTCAAGAGCTTTTCACATTCTCAGGGTGTGTTTGTTCATTTTACAGACGGCTCATATGACAGTCTGCTAACATGGGAGGCTTCGAATGGATTTTATTCATTTTTCATACTTTATAACAGCAGGGTTAGATATAACAACAACTTAGATCAAATAAACACGCAAATCTACCAACTTTGAAATCGGTTTGGACAACTTTGCACGCTGTTTCAACAGCTTAGACCAAAGAGATGCAGACTGCCAAAAAAAAACTCACCGGCTGCTTTTCTCCGGTAGTCTCCTATGCAAGTACTAACCTCGACCTATTTAACTTTACTTTTGGAACTGGTGTATCACCTGACCACTCATCTGTCAGAGACATTTGAAATTTATTGTAATTGGCGACCATTTCATGTTTGGAAATATTTCAAAATTCTACATCCTTCGAGGGCCACTACGAGATTTCATCGGCCTTTTATGATATATTTATTCACTTTCGCAAACTTTTAACTACTGGTCTCGATAATGTAACAACATAGGTAACATTTCCATGTAAATCTGTCAACTTTGCACGGGATTTTCACAACTTTGTATGCACTTTGTTAATAACTTTGCGCCTGGGCAGTGGTACAATGTACTAACATAAATAGTATTTTTAGACTTTTACATATTTTTGTTCTAAATTTAACTGCGGGGTTCTTTACGAAATGACTTGGGGGGGGATATACACGCAAATCCACCGAATTTTCAAGAGCTTTTCACATTCTCAGGGTGTGTTTGTTCATTTTACAGCCAGCTCATATGACAGTTTGCTAACATGGGAGGCTTCGAATGGATTTTATTCATTTTTCATACTTTATAACAGCAGGGTTAGATATAACAACAACTTAGATCAAATAAACACGCAAATCAACCAACTTTGAAATCGGTTTGGACAACTTTGCACGCTGTTTCAACAGCTTAGACCAAAGAGATGCAGACAGCCAAAAAAAAACTCACCGGCTGTTTTTCTCCGGTAGTCTCCTATGCAAGTACTAACCTCGACCAATTTAACTTTACTTTTGGAACTGGTGTATCACCTGACCACTCATCTGTCAGAGACATTTGAAATTTATTGTAATTGGCGACCATTTCATGTTTGGAAATATTTCAAAATTCTACATCCTTCGAGGGCCACTACGAGATTCCATCGGCCTTTTATGATATATTTATTCACTTTCGCAAACTTTTAACTACTGGTCTCGATAATGTAACAACATAGGTAACATTTCCATGTAAATCTGTCAACTTTGCACGGGATTTTCACAACTTTGTATGCACTTTGTTAATAACTTTGCGCCTGGGCAGTGGTACAATGTACTAACATAAATAGTATTTTTAGACTTTTACATATTTTTGTTCTAAATTTAACTGCGGGGTTCTTTACGAAATGACTTAGGGGGGAATATACACGCAAATCCACCGAATTTTCAAGAGCTTTTCACATTCTCAGGGTGTGTTTGTTCATTTTACAGCCAGCTCATATGACAGTTTGCTAACATGGGAGGCTTCGAATGGATTTTATTCATTTTTCATACTTTATAACAGCAGGGTTAGATATAACAACAACTTAGATCAAATAAACACGCAAATCTACCAACTTTGAAATCGGTTTGGACAACTTTGCACGCTGTTTCAACAGCTTAGACTGAAAAAAAACTCACCGGCTGGTTTTCTCCGGTAGTCTCCCATGCAAGTACTAACCTCGACCGATTTAACTTTACTTTTGGAACAGGTGTATCACCTGACCACTCATCTATCAAAGACATTTGAAATTTATTGTAATTGACGACCGTTTCATGTTTGGAAATATTTCAAAATTCTACATCCTTCGAGGGCCACTACGAGATTCCATCGGCCTTTTATGATATATTTATTCACTTTCGCAAACTTTTAACTACTGGTCTCGATAATGTAACAACATAGGTAACAGTTCCATGTAAATCTGTCAACTTTGCACGGGATTTTCACAACTTTGTATTCACTTTGTTAATCACTTTGCGCCTGGGCAATGGTACAATGTACTAACATAAATAGTATTTTTAGACTTTTACATATTTTTGTTCTAAATTTAACTGCGGGGTTCTTTACGAAATGACTTAGGGGGGAATATACACGCAAATCCACCGAATTTTCAAGAGCTTTTCACATTCTCAGGGTGTGTTTGTTCATTTTACAGCC
This sequence comes from Saccoglossus kowalevskii, assembly GCF_978046115.1. Taxonomy (NCBI): domain Eukaryota; kingdom Metazoa; phylum Hemichordata; class Enteropneusta; family Harrimaniidae; genus Saccoglossus; species Saccoglossus kowalevskii. Next base: position 30,100,020 of record NC_140651.1, on the reverse strand, counting down.
GGCTCATATGGCAGTCTGCTAACATGGGAGGCTTCGAATGGATTTTATTCATTTTTCATACTTTATAACAGCAGGGTTAGATATAACAACAACTTAGATCAAATAAACACGCAAATCTACCAACTTTGAAATCGGTTTGGACAACTTTGCACGCTGTTTCAACAGCTTAGACCAAAGAGATGCAGACTGCAAAAAAAAAACTCACCGGCTGCTTTTCTCCGGTAGTCTCCCATGCAAGTACTAACCTCGACCGATTTAACTTTACTTTTGGAACTGGTGTAGCACCTGACCACTCATCTGTCAGAGACATTAGAAATTTATTGTATTTGGCGACCATTTCATGTTTGGAAATATTTCAAAATTCTACATCCTTCGAGGGCCACTACGAGATTCCATCGGCCTTTTATGATATATTTATTCACTTTCGCAAACTTTTAACTACTGGTCTCGATAATGTAACAACATAGGTAATATTTCCATGTAAATCTGTCAACTTTGCACGGGATTTTCACAACTTTGTATGCACTTTGTTAATCACTTTGCGCCTGGGCAGTGGTACAATGTACTAACATAAATAGTATTTTTAGACTTTTACATATTTTTGTTCTAAATTTAACTGCGGGGTTCCTTACGAAATGACTTAGGGGGGAATATACACGCAAATCCACCGAATTTTCAAGAGCTTTTCACATTCTCAGGGTGTGTTTGTTCATTTTACAGCCAGCTCATATGACAGTTTGCTAACATGGGAGGCTTCGAATGGATTTTATTCATTTTTCATACTTTATAACAGCAGGGATAGATATAACAACAACTTAGATCAAATAAACACGCAAATCTACCAACTTTGAAATCGGTTTGGACAACTTTGCACGCTGTTTCAACAGCTTAGACCAAAGAGATGCAGACTGCCAAAAAAAAACTCACCGGCTGCTTTTCTCCGGTAGTCTCCTATGCAAGTACTAACCTCGACCTATTTAACTTTACTTTTGGAACTGGTGTATCACCTGACCACTCATCTGTCAGAGACATTAGAAATTTATTGTAATTGGCGACCATTTCATGTTTGGAAATATTTCAAAATTCTACATCCTTCGAGGGCCACTACGAGATTCCATCGGCCTTTTATGATATATTTATTCACTTTCGCAAACTTTTAACTACTGGTCTCGATAATGTAACAACATAGGTAAAATTTCCATGTAAATCTGTCAACTTTGCACGGGATTTTCACAACTTTGTATGCACTTTGTTAATCACTTTGCGCCTGGGCAGTGGTACAATGTACTAACATAAATAGTATTTTTAGACTTTTACATATTTTTGTTCTAAATTTAACTGCGGGGTTCCTTACGAAATGACTTAGGGGGGAATATACACGCAAATCCACCGAATTTTCAAGAGCTTTTCACATTCTCAGGGTGTGTTATTCATTTTACAGCCAGCTCATATGACAGTTTGCTAACATGGGAGGCTTCGAATGGATTTTATTCATTTTTCATACTTTATAACAGCAGGGTTAGATATAACAACAACTTAGATCAAATAAACACGCAAATCTACCAACTTTGAAATCGGTTTGGACAACTTTGCACGCTGTTTCAACAGCTTAGACCAAAGAGATGCAGACTGCAAAAAAAAAACTCACCGGCTGCTTTTCTCCGGTAGTCTCCCATGCAAGTACTAACCTCGACCGATTTAACTTTACTTTTGGAACTGGTGTAGCACCTGACCACTCATCTGTCAGAGACATTAGAAATTTATTGTATTTGGCGACCATTTCATGTTTGGAAATATTTCAAAATTCTACATCCTTCGAGGGCCACTACGAGATTCCATCGGCCTTTTATGATATATTTATTCACTTTCGCAAACTTTTAACTACTGGTCTCGATAATGTAACAACATAGGTAATATTTCCATGTAAATCTGTCAACTTTGCACGGGATTTTCACAACTTTGTATGCACTTTGTTAATCACTTTGCGCCTGGGCAGTGGTACAATGTACTAACATAAATAGTATTTTTAGACTTTTACATATTTTTGTTCTAAATTTAACTGCGGGGTTCCTTACGAAATGACTTAGGGGGGAATATACACGCAAATCCACCGAATTTTCAAGAGCTTTTCACATTCTCAGGGTGTGTTTGTTCATTTTACAGCCAGCTCATATGACAGTTTGCTAACATGGGAGGCTTCGAATGGATTTTATTCATTTTTCATACTTTATAACAGCAGGGATAGATATAACAACAACTTAGATCAAATAAACACGCAAATCTACCAACTTTGAAATCGGTTTGGACAACTTTGCACGCTGTTTCAACAGCTTAGACCAAAGAGATGCAGACTGCCAAAAAAAAACTCACCGGCTGCTTTTCTCCGGTAGTCTCCTATGCAAGTACTAACCTCGACCTATTTAACTTTACTTTTGGAACTGGTGTATCACCTGACCACTCATCTGTCAGAGACATTAGAAATTTATTGTAATTGGCGACCATTTCATGTTTGGAAATATTTCAAAATTCTACATCCTTCGAGGGCCACTACGAGATTCCATCGGCCTTTTATGATATATTTATTCACTTTCGCAAACTTTTAACTACTGGTCTCGATAATGTAACAACATAGGTAAAATTTCCATGTAAATCTGTCAACTTTGCACGGGATTTTCACAACTTTGTATGCACTTTGTTAATCACTTTGCGCCTGGGCAGTGGTACAATGTACTAACATAAATAGTATTTTTAGACTTTTACATATTTTTGTTCTAAATTTAACTGCGGGGTTCCTTACGAAATGACTTAGGGGGGAATATACACGCAAATCCACCGAATTTTCAAGAGCTTTTCACATTCTCAGGGTGTGTTATTCATTTTACAGCCAGCTCATATGACAGTTTGCTAACATGGGAGGCTTCGAATGGATTTTATTCATTTTTCATACTTTATAACAGCAGGGTTAGATATAACAACAACTTAGATCAAATAAACACGCAAATCTACCAACTTTGAAATCGGTTTGGACAACTTTGCACGCTGTTTCAACAGCTTAGACCAAAGAGATGCAGACTGCAAAAAAAAAACTCACCGGCTGCTTTTCTCCGGTAGTCTCCCATGCAAGTACTAACCTCGACCGATTTAACTTTACTTTTGGAACTGGTGTAGCACCTGACCACTCATCTGTCAGAGACATTAGAAATTTATTGTATTTGGCGACCATTTCATGTTTGGAAATATTTCAAAATTCTACATCCTTCGAGGGCCACTACGAGATTCCATCGGCCTTTTATGATATATTTATTCACTTTCGCAAACTTTTAACTACTGGTCTCGATAATGTAACAACATAGGTAATATTTCCATGTAAATCTGTCAACTTTGCACGGGATTTTCACAACTTTGTATGCACTTTGTTAATCACTTTGCGCCTGGGCAGTGGTACAATGTACTAACATAAATAGTATTTTTAGACTTTTACATATTTTTGTTCTAAATTTAACTGCGGGGTTCCTTACGAAATGACTTAGGGGGGAATATACACGCAAATCCACCGAATTTTCAAGAGCTTTTCACATTCTCAGGGTGTGTTTGTTCATTTTACAGCCAGCTCATATGACAGTTTGCTAACATGGGAGGCTTCGAATGGATTTTATTCATTTTTCATACTTTATAACAGCAGGGATAGATATAACAACAACTTAGATCAAATAAACACGCAAATCTACCAACTTTGAAATCGGTTTGGACAACTTTGCACGCTGTTTCAACAGCTTAGACCAAAGAGATGCAGACTGCCAAAAAAAAACTCACCGGCTGCTTTTCTCCGGTAGTCTCCTATGCAAGTACTAACCTCGACCTATTTAACTTTACTTTTGGAACTGGTGTATCACCTGACCACTCATCTGTCAGAGACATTAGAAATTTATTGTAATTGGCGACCATTTCATGTTTGGAAATATTTCAAAATTCTACATCCTTCGAGGGCCACTACGAGATTCCATCGGCCTTTTATGATATATTTATTCACTTTCGCAAACTTTTAACTACTGGTCTCGATAATGTAACAACATAGGTAAAATTTCCATGTAAATCTGTCAACTTTGCACGGGATTTTCACAACTTTGTATGCACTTTGTTAATCACTTTGCGCCTGGGCAGTGGTACAATGTACTAACATAAATAGTATTTTTAGACTTTTACATATTTTTGTTCTAAATTTAACTGCGGGGTTCCTTACGAAATGACTTAGGGGGGAATATACACGCAAATCCACCGAATTTTCAAGAGCTTTTCACATTCTCAGGGTGTGTTATTCATTTTACAGCCAGCTCATATGACAGTTTGCTAACATGGGAGGCTTCGAATGGATTTTATTCATTTTTCATACTTTATAACAGCAGGGTTAGATATAACAACAACTTAGATCAAATAAACACGCAAATCTACCAACTTTGAAATCGGTTTGGACAACTTTGCACGCTGTTTCAACAGCTTAGACTGCAAAAAAACTCACCGGCTGGTTTTCTCCGGTAGTCTCCCATGCAAGTACTAACCTCGACCGATTTAACTTTACTTTTGGAACAGGTGTATCACCTGACCACTCATCTATCAAAGACATTTGAAATTTATTGTAATTGACGACCGTTTCATATTTGGAAATATTTCAAAATTCTACATCCTTCGAGGGCCACTACGAGATTCCATCGGCCTTTTATGATATATTTATTCACTTTCGCAAACTTTTAACTACTGGTCTCGATAATGTAACAACATAGGTAACAGTTCCATGTAAATCTGTCAACTTTGCACGGGATTTTCACAACTTTGTATGCACTTTGTTAATCATTTTGCGCCTGGGCAATGGTACAATGTACTAACATAAATAGTATTTTTAGACTTTTACATATTTTTGTTCTAAATTTAACTGCGGGGTTCTTTACGAAATGACTTAGGGGGGAATATACACGCAAATCCACCGAATTTTCAAGAGCTTTTCACATTCTCAGGGTGTGTTTGTTCATTTTACAGCCGGCTCATATGACAGTCTGCTAACATGGGAGGCTTCGAATGGATTTTATTCATTTTTCTTACTTTATAACAGCAGGGTTAGATATAACAACAACTTAGATCAAATAAACACGCAAATCTACCAACTTTGAAATCGGTTTGGACAACTTTGCACGCTGTTTCAACAGCTTAGACCAAAGAGATGCAGACTGCAAAAAAAAAACTCACCGGCTGCTTTTCTCCGGTAGTCTCCCATGCAAGTACTAACCTCGACCGATTTAACTTTACTTTTGGAACTGGTGTATCACCTGACCACTCATCTGTCAGAGACATTAGAAATTTATTGTATTTGGCGACCATTTCATGTTTGGAAATATTTCAAAATTCTACATCCTTCGAGGGCCACTACGAGATTCCATCGGCCTTTTATGATATATTTATTCACTTTCGCAAACTTTTAACTACTGGTCTCGATAATGTAACAACATAGGTAACATTTCTATGTAAATCTGTCAACTTTGCACGGGATTTTCACAACTTTGTATGCACTTTGTTAATCACTTTGCGCCTGGGCAGTGGTACAATGTACTAACATAAATAGTAATTTTAGACTTTTACATATTTTTGTTCTAAATTTAACTGCGGGGTTCCTTACGAAATGACTTAGGGGGGAATATACACGCAAATCCACCGAATTTTCAAGAGCTTTTCACATTCTCAGGGTGTATTTGTTCATTTTACAGCCAGCTCATATGACAGTTTGCTAACATGGGAGGCTTCGAATGGATTTTATTCATTTTTCATACTTTATAACAGCAGGGTTAGATATAACAACAACTTAGATCAAATAAACACGCAAATCTACCAACTTTGAAATCGGTTTGGACAACTTTGCACGCTGTTTCAACAGCTTAGACTGCAAAAAAACTCACCGGCTGGTTTTCTCCGGTAGTCTCCCATGCAAGTACTAACCTCGACCGATTTAACTTTACTTTTGGAACAGGTGTATCACCTGACCACTCATCTATCAAAGACATTTGAAATTTATTGTAATTGACGACCGTTTCATATTTGGAAATATTTCAAAATTCTACATCCTTCGAGGGCCACTACGAGATTCCATCGGCCTTTTATGATATATTTATTCACTTTCGCAAACTTTTAACTACTGGTCTCGATAATGTAACAACATAGGTAACATTTCCATGTAAATCTGTCAACTTTGCACGGGATTTTCACAACTTTGTATGCACTTTGTTAATCACTTTGCGCCTGGGCAATGGTACAATGTACTAACATAAATAGTATTTTTAGACTTTTACATATTTTTGTTCTAAATTTAACTGCGGGGTTCTTTACGAAATGACTTAGGGGGGAATATACACGCAAATCCACCGAATTTTCAAGAGCTTTTCACATTCTCAGGGTGTGTTTGTTCATTTTACAGCCGGCTCATATGGCAGTCTGCTAACATGTGAGGCTTCGAATGGATTTTATTCATTTTTCATACTTTATAACAGCAGGGTTAGATATAACAACAACTTAGATCAAATAAACACGCAAATCTACCAACTTTGAAATCGGTTTGGACAACTTTGCACGCTGTTTCAACAGCTTAGACCAAAGAGATGCAGACTGCAAAAAAAAAACTCACCGGCTGCTTTTCTCCGGTAGTCTCCCATGCAAGTACTAACCTCGACCGATTTAACTTTACTTTTGGAACTGGTGTATCACCTGACCACTCATCTGTCAGAGACATTAGAAATTTATTGTATTTGGCGACCATTTCATGTTTGGAAATATTTCAAAATTCTACATCCTTCGAGGGCCACTACGAGATTCCATCGGCCTTTTATGATATATTTATTCACTTTCGCAAACTTTTAACTACTGGTCTCGATAATGTAACAACATAGGTAACATTTCTATGTAAATCTGTCAACTTTGCACGGGATTTTCACAACTTTGTATGCACTTTGTTAATCACTTTGCGCCTGGGCAGTGGTACAATGTACTAACATAAATAGTAATTTTAGACTTTTACATATTTTTGTTCTAAATTTAACTGCGGGGTTCCTTACGAAATGACTTAGGGGGGAATATACACGCAAATCCACCGAATTTTCAAGAGCTTTTCACATTCTCAGGGTGTATTTGTTCATTTTACAGCCAGCTCATATGACAGTTTGCTAACATGGGAGGCTTCGAATGGATTTTATTCATTTTTCATACTTTATAACAGCAGGGTTAGATATAACAACAACTTAGATCAAATAAACACGCAAATCTACCAACTTTGAAATCGGTTTGAACAACTTTGCACGCTGTTTCAACAGCTTAGACCAAAGAGATGCAGACTGCCAAAAAATAACTCACCGGCTGCTTTTCTCCGGTAGTCTCCTATGCAAGTACTAACCTCGACCTATTTAACTTTACTTTTGGAACTGGTGTATCACCTGACCACTCATCTGTCAGAGACATTTGAAATTTATTGTAATTGGCGACCATTTCATGTTTGGAAATATTTCAAAATTCTACATCCTTCGAGGGCCACTACGAGATTCCATCGGCCTTTTATGATATATTTATTCACTTTCGCAAACTTTTAACTACTGGTCTCGATAATGTAACAACATAGGTAACATTTCTATGTAAATCTGTCAACTTTGCACGGGATTTTCACAACTTTGTATGCACTTTGTTAATCACTTTGCGCCTGGGCAGTGGTACAATGTACTAACATAAATAGTAATTTTAGACTTTTACATATTTTTGTTCTAAATTTAACTGCGGGGTTCCTTACGAAATGACTTAGGGGGGAATATACACGCAAATCCACCGAATTTTCAAGAGCTTTTCACATTCTCAGGGTGTATTTGTTCATTTTACAGCCAGCTCATATGACAGTTTGCTAACATGGGAGGCTTCGAATGGATTTTATTCATTTTTCATACTTTATAACAGCAGGGTTAGATATAACAACAACTTAGATCAAATAAACACGCAAATCTACCAACTTTGAAATCGGTTTGAACAACTTTGCACGCTGTTTCAACAGCTTAGACCAAAGAGATGCAGACTGCCAAAAAATAACTCACCGGCTGCTTTTCTCCGGTAGTCTCCTATGCAAGTACTAACCTCGACCTATTTAACTTTACTTTTGGAACTGGTGTATCACCTGACCACTCATCTGTCAGAGACATTTGAAATTTATTGTAATTGGCGACCATTTCATGTTTGGAAATATTTCAAAATTCTACATCCTTCGAGGGCCACTACGAGATTCCATCGGCCTTTTATGATATATTTATTCACTTTCACAAACTTTTAACTACTGGTCTCGATAATGTAACAACATAGGTAACATTTCCATGTAAATCTGTCAACTTTGCACGGGATTTTCACAACTTTGTATGCACTTTGTTAATCACTTTGCGCCTGGGTAGTAATACAATGTACTAACATAAATAGTATTTTTAGACTTTTACATATTTTTGTTCTAAATTTAACTGCGGGGTTCTTTACGAAATGACTTAGGAAGGAATATACACGCAAATCCACCGAATTTTCAAGAGCTTTTCACATTCTCAGGGTGTGTTATTCATTTTACAGCCAGCTCATATGACAGTTTGCTAACATGGGAGGCTTCGAATGGATTTTATTCATTTTTCATACTTTATAACAGCAGGGTTAGATATAACAACAACTTAGATCAAATAAACACGCAAATCTACCAACTTTGAAATCGGTTTGGACAACTTTGCACGCTGTTTCAACAGCTTAGACTGCAAAAAAACTCACCGGCTGGTTTTCTCCGGTAGTCTCCCATGCAAGTACTAACCTCGACCGATTTAACTTTACTTTTGGAACAGGTGTATCACCTGACCACTCATCTATCAAAGACATTTGAAATTTATTGTAATTGACGACCGTTTCATGTTTGGAAATATTTCAAAATTCTACATCCTTCGAGGGCCACTACGAGATTCCATCGGCCTTTTATGATATATTTATTCACTTTCGCAAACTTTTAACTACTGGTCTCGATAATGTAACAACATAGGTAACAGTTCCATGTAAATCTGTCAACTTTGCACGGGATTTTCACAACTTTGTATGCACTTTGTTAATCACTTTGCGCCTGGGCAATGGTACAATGTACTAACATAAATAGTATTTTTAGACTTTTACATATTTTTGTTCTAAATTTAACTGCGGGGTTCTTTACGAAATGACTTAGGGGGGAATATACACGCAAATCCACCGAATTTTCAAGAGCTTTTCACATTCTCAGGGTGTGTTTGTTCATTTTACAGCCGGCTCATATGGCAGTCTGCTAACATGTGAGGCTTCGAATGGATTTTATTCATTTTTCATACTTTATAACAGCAGGGTTAGATATAACAACAACTTAGATCAAATAAACACGCAAATCTACCAACTTTGAAATCGGTTTGGACAACTTTGCACGCTGTTTCAACAGCTTAGACCAAAGAGATGCAGACTGCAAAAAAAAAACTCACCGGCTGCTTTTCTCCGGTAGTCTCCCATGCAAGTACTAACCTCGACCGATTTAACTTTACTTTTGGAACTGGTGTATCACCTGACCACTCATCTGTCAGAGACATTAGAAATTTATTGTATTTGGCGACCATTTCATGTTTGGAAATATTTCAAAATTCTACATCCTTCGAGGGCCACTACGAGATTCCATCGGCCTTTTATGATATATTTATTCACTTTCGCAAACTTTTAACTACTGGTCTCGATAATGTAACAACATAGGTAACATTTCTATGTAAATCTGTCAACTTTGCACGGGATTTTCACAACTTTGTATGCACTTTGTTAATAACTTTGCGCCTGGGCAGTGGTACAATGTACTAACATAAATAGTATTTTTAGACTTTTACATATTTTTGTTCTAAATTTAACTGCGGGGTTCTTTACGAAATGACTTAGGGGGGAATATACACGCAAATCCACCGAATTTTCAAGAGCTTTTCACATTCTCAGGGTGTGTTTGTTCATTTTACAGACGGCTCATATGACAGTCTGCTAACATGGGAGGCTTCGAATGGATTTTATTCATTTTTCATACTTTATAACAGCAGGGTTAGATGTAACAACAACTTAGATCAAATAAACACGCAAATCTACCAACTTTGAAATCGGTTTGGACAACTTTGCACGCTGTTTCAACAGCTTAGACCAAAGAGATGCAGACTGCAAAAAAAAAACTCACCGGCTGCTTTTCTCCGGTAGTCTCCCATGCAAGTACTAACCTCGACCGATTTAACTTTACTTTTGGAACTGGTGTATCACCTGACCACTCATCTGTCAGAGACATTAGAAATTTATTGTAATTGGCGACCATTTCATGTTTGGAAATATTTCAAAATTCTACATCCTTCGAGGGCCACTACGAGATTCCATCGGCCTTTTATGATATATTTATTCACTTTCGCAAACTTTTAACTACTGGTCTCGATAATGTAACAACATAGGTAAAATTTCCATGTAAATCTGTCAACTTTGCACGGGATTTTCACAACTTTGTATGCACTTTGTTAATCACTTTGCGCCTGGGCAGTGGTACAATGTACTAACATAAATAGTATTTTTAGACTTTTACATATTTTTGTTCTAAATTTAACTGCGGGGTTCCTTACGAAATGACTTAGGGGGGAATATACACGCAAATCCACCGAATTTTCAAGAGCTTTTCACATTCTCAGGGTGTGTTTGTTCATTTTACAGCCAGCTCATGTGACAGTTTGCTAACATGGGAGGCTTCGAATGGATTTTATTCATTTTTCATACTTTATAACAGCAGGGTTAGATATAACAACAACTTAGATCAAATAAACACGCAAATCTACCAACTTTGAAATCGGTTTGGACAACTTTGCACGCTGTTTCAACAGCTTAGACCAAAGAGATGCAGACTGCCAAAAAAAAACTCACCGGCTGCTTTTCTCCGGTAGTCTCCTATGCAAGTACTAACCTCGACCTATTTAACTTTACTTTTGGAACTGGTGTATCACCTGACCACTCATCTGTCAGAGACATTTGAAATTTATTGTAATTGGCGACCATTTCATGTTTGGAAATATTTCAAAATTCTACATCCTTCGAGGGCCACTACGAGATTCCATCGGCCTTTTATGATATATTTATTCACTTTCGCAAACTTTTAACTACTGGTCTCGATAATGTAACAACATAGGTAACATTTCTATGTAAATCTGTCAACTTTGCACGGGATTTTCACAACTTTGTATGCACTTTGTTAATCACTTTGCGCCTGGGCAGTGGTACAATGTACTAACATAAATAGTATATTTAGACTTTTACATATTTTTGTTCTAAATTTAACTGCGGGGTTCCTTACGAAATGACTTAGGGGGGAATATACACGCAAATCCACCGAATTTTCAAGAGCTTTTCACATTCTCAGGGTGTGTTTGTTCATTTTACAGACGGCTCATATGACAGTCTGCTAACATGGGAGGCTTCGAATGGATTTTATTCATTTTTCATACTTTATAACAGCAGGGTTAGATATAACAACAACTTAGATCAAATAAACACGCAAATCTACCAACTTTGAAATCGGTTTGGACAACTTTGCACGCTGTTTCAACAGCTTAGACCAAAGAGATGCAGACTGCAAAAAAAAAACTCACCGGCTGCTTTTCTCCGGTAGTCTCCCATGCAAGTACTAACCTCGACCGATTTAACTTTACTTTTGGAACTGGTGTATCACCTGACCACTCATCTGTCAGAGACATTAGAAATTTATTGTATTTGGCGACCATTTCATGTTTGGAAATATTTCAAAATTCTACATCCTTCGAGGGCCACTACGAGATTCCATCGGCCTTTTATGATATATTTATTCACTTTCGCAAACTTTTAACTACTGGTCTCGATAATGTAACAACATAGGTAACATTTCTATGTAAATCTGTCAACTTTGCACGGGATTTTCACAACTTTGTATGCACTTTGTTAATCACTTTGCGCCTGGGCAGTGGTACAATGTACTAACATAAATAGTAATTTTAGACTTTTACATATTTTTGTTCTAAATTTAACTGCGGGGTTCCTTACGAAATGACTTAGGGGGGAATATACACGCAAATCCACCGAATTTTCAAGAGCTTTTCACATTCTCAGGGTGTATTTGTTCATTTTACAGCCAGCTCATATGACAGTTTGCTAACATGGGAGGCTTCGAATGGATTTTATTCATTTTTCATACTTTATAACAGCAGGGTTAGATATAACAACAACTTAGATCAAATAAACACGCAAATCTACCAACTTTGAAATCGGTTTGAACAACTTTGCACGCTGTTTCAACAGCTTAGACCAAAGAGATGCAGACTGCCAAAAAATAACTCACCGGCTGCTTTTCTCCGGTAGTCTCCTATGCAAGTACTAACCTCGACCTATTTAACTTTACTTTTGGAACTGGTGTATCACCTGACCACTCATCTGTCAGAGACATTTGAAATTTATTGTAATTGGCGACCATTTCATGTTTGGAAATATTTCAAAATTCTACATCCTTCGAGGGCCACTACGAGATTCCATCGGCCTTTTATGATATATTTATTCACTTTCACAAACTTTTAACTACTGGTCTCGATAATGTAACAACATAGGTAACATTTCCATGTAAATCTGTCAACTTTGCACGGGATTTTCACAACTTTGTATGCACTTTGTTAATAACTTTGCGCCTGGGCAGTGGTACAATGTACTAACATAATAGTATTTTTAGACTTTTACATATTTTTGTTCTAAATTTAACTGCGGGGTTCTTTACGAAATGACTTAGGGGAGAATATACACGCAAATCCACCGAATTTTCAAGAGCTTTTAACATTCTCAGGGTGTGTTTGTTCATTTTACAGCCGGCTTATATGACAATCTGCTAACATGGGAGGCTTCGAATGGATTTTATTCATTTTTCATACTTTATAACAGCAGGGTTAGATGTAACAACAACTTAGATCAAATAAACACGCAAATCTACCAACTTTGAAATCGGTTTGGACAACTTTGCACGCTGTTTCAACAGCTTAGACCAAAGAGATGCAGACTGCAAAAAAAAAACTCACCGGCTGCTTTTCTCCGGTAGTCTCCCATGCAAGTACTAACCTCGACCGATTTAACTTTACTTTTGGAACTGGTGTATCACCTGACCACTCATCTGTCAGAGACATTAGAAATTTATTGTAATTGGCGACCATTTCATGTTTGGAAATATTTCAAAATTCTACATCCTTCGAGGGCCACTACGAGATTCCATCGGCCTTTTATGATATATTTATTCACTTTCGCAAACTTTTAACTACTGGTCTCGATAATGTAACAACATAGGTAAAATTTCCATGTAAATCTGTCAACTTTGCACGGGATTTTCACAACTTTGTATGCACTTTGTTAATCACTTTGCGCCTGGGCAGTGGTACAATGTACTAACATAAATAGTATTTTTAGACTTTTACATATTTTTGTTCTAAATTTAACTGCGGGGTTCCTTACGAAATGACTTAGGGGGGAATATACACGCAAATCCACCGAATTTTCAAGAGCTTTTCACATTCTCAGGGTGTGTTTGTTCATTTTACAGCCAGCTCATGTGACAGTTTGCTAACATGGGAGGCTTCGAATGGATTTTATTCATTTTTCATACTTTATAACAGCAGGGTTAGATATAACAACAACTTAGATCAAATAAACACGCAAATCTACCAACTTTGAAATCGGTTTGGACAACTTTGCACGCTGTTTCAACAGCTTAGACCAAAGAGATGCAGACTGCCAAAAAAAAACTCACCGGCTGCTTTTCTCCGGTAGTCTCCTATGCAAGTACTAACCTCGACCTATTTAACTTTACTTTTGGAACTGGTGTATCACCTGACCACTCATCTGTCAGAGACATTTGAAATTTATTGTAATTGGCGACCATTTCATGTTTGGAAATATTTCAAAATTCTACATCCTTCGAGGGCCACTACGAGATTCCATCGGCCTTTTATGATATATTTATTCACTTTCGCAAACTTTTAACTACTGGTCTCGATAATGTAACAACATAGGTAACATTTCTATGTAAATCTGTCAACTTTGCACGGGATTTTCACAACTTTGTATGCACTTTGTTAATCACTTTGCGCCTGGGCAGTGGTACAATGTACTAACATAAATAGTATTTTTAGACTTTTACATATTTTTGTTCTAAATTTAACTGCGGGGTTCCTTACGAAATGACTTAGGGGGGAATATACACGCAAATCCACCGAATTTTCAAGAGCTTTTCACATTCTCAGGGTGTGTTTGTTCATTTTACAGACGGCTCATATGACAGTCTGCTAACATGGGAGGCTTCGAATGGATTTTATTCATTTTTCATACTTTATAACAGCAGGGTTAGATATAACAACAACTTAGATCAAATAAACACGCAAATCTACCAACTTTGAAATCGGTTTGGACAACTTTGCACGCTGTTTCAACAGCTTAGACCAAAGAGATGCAGACTGCAAAAAAAAAACTCACCGGCTGCTTTTCTCCGGTAGTCTCCCATGCAAGTACTAACCTCGACCGATTTAACTTTACTTTTGGAACTGGTGTATCACCTGACCACTCATCTGTCAGAGACATTAGAAATTTATTGTATTTGGCGACCATTTCATGTTTGGAAATATTTCAAAATTCTACATCCTTCGAGGGCCACTACGAGATTCCATCGGCCTTTTATGATATATTTATTCACTTTCGCAAACTTTTAACTACTGGTCTCGATAATGTAACAACATAGGTAACATTTCTATGTAAATCTGTCAACTTTGCACGGGATTTTCACAACTTTGTATGCACTTTGTTAATCACTTTGCGCCTGGGCAGTGGTACAATGTACTAACATAAATAGTAATTTTAGACTTTTACATATTTTTGTTCTAAATTTAACTGCGGGGTTCCTTACGAAATGACTTAGGGGGGAATATACACGCAAATCCACCGAATTTTCAAGAGCTTTTCACATTCTCAGGGTGTATTTGTTCATTTTACAGCCAGCTCATATGACAGTTTGCTAACATGGGAGGCTTCGAATGGATTTTATTCATTTTTCATACTTTATAACAGCAGGGTTAGATATAACAACAACTTAGATCAAATAAACACGCAAATCTACCAACTTTGAAATCGGTTTGAACAACTTTGCACGCTGTTTCAACAGCTTAGACCAAAGAGATGCAGACTGCCAAAAAATAACTCACCGGCTGCTTTTCTCCGGTAGTCTCCTATGCAAGTACTAACCTCGACCTATTTAACTTTACTTTTGGAACTGGTGTATCACCTGACCACTCATCTGTCAGAGACATTTGAAATTTATTGTAATTGGCGACCATTTCATGTTTGGAAATATTTCAAAATTCTACATCCTTCGAGGGCCACTACGAGATTCCATCGGCCTTTTATGATATATTTATTCACTTTCACAAACTTTTAACTACTGGTCTCGATAATGTAACAACATAGGTAACATTTCCATGTAAATCTGTCAACTTTGCACGGGATTTTCACAACTTTGTATGCACTTTGTTAATAACTTTGCGCCTGGGCAGTGGTACAATGTACTAACATAATAGTATTTTTAGACTTTTACATATTTTTGTTCTAAATTTAACTGCGGGGTTCTTTACGAAATGACTTAGGGGGGAATATACACGCAAATCCACCGAATTTTCAAGAGCTTTTCACATTCTCAGGGTGTGTTTGTTCATTTTACAGACGGCTCATATGACAGTCTGCTAACATGGGAGGCTTCGAATGGATTTTATTCATTTTTCATACTTTATAACAGCAGGGTTAGATGTAACAACAACTTAGATCAAATAAACACGCAAATCTACCAACTTTGAAATCGGTTTGGACAACTTTGCACGCTGTTTCAACAGCTTAGACCAAAGAGATGCAGACTGCAAAAAAAAACTCACCGGCTGCTTTTCTCCGGTAGTCTCCCATGCAAGTACTAACCTCGACCGATTTAACTTTACTTTTGGAACTGGTGTATCACCTGACCACTCATCTGTCAGAGACATTAGAAATTTATTGTAATTGGCGACCATTTCATGTTTGGAAATATTTCAAAATTCTACATCCTTCGAGGGCCACTACGAGATTCCATCGGCCTTTTATGATATATTTATTCACTTTCGCAAACTTTTAACTACTGGTCTCGATAATGTAACAACATAGGTAAAATTTCCATGTAAATCTGTCAACTTTGCACGGGATTTTCACAACTTTGTATGCACTTTGTTAATCACTTTGCGCCTGGGCAGTGGTACAATGTACTAACATAAATAGTATTTTTAGACTTTTACATATTTTTGTTCTAAATTTAACTGCGGGGTTCCTTACGAAATGACTTAGGGGGGAATATACACGCAAATCCACCGAATTTTCAAGAGCTTTTCACATTCTCAGGGTGTGTTATTCATTTTACAGCCAGCTCATATGACAGTTTGCTAACATGGGAGGCTTCGAATGGATTTTATTTATTTTTCATACTTTATAACAGCAGGGTTAGATATAACAACAACTTAGATCAAATAAACACGCAAATCTACCAACTTTGAAATCGGTTTGGACAACTTTGCACGCTGTTTCAACAGCTTAGACTGCAAAAAAACTCACCGGCTGGTTTTCTCCGGTAGTCTCCCATGCAAGTACTAACCTCGACCGATTTAACTTTACTTTTGGAACAGGTGTATCACCTGACCACTCATCTATCAAAGACATTTGAAATTTATTGTAATTGACGACCGTTTCATGTTTGGAAATATTTCAAAATTCTACATCCTTCGAGGGCCACTACGAGATTCCATCGGCCTTTTATGATATATTTATTCACTTTCGCAAACTTTTAACTACTGGTCTCGATAATGTAACAACATAGGTAACAGTTCCATGTAAATCTGTCAACTTTGCACGGGATTTTCACAACTTTGTATGCACTTT
This sequence comes from Saccoglossus kowalevskii, assembly GCF_978046115.1. Lineage (NCBI taxonomy): Eukaryota > Metazoa > Hemichordata > Enteropneusta > Harrimaniidae > Saccoglossus > Saccoglossus kowalevskii. The sequence continues at coordinate 30,082,965 of NC_140651.1, read as the reverse complement.
GTTAATCACTTTGCGCCTGGGCAATGGTACAATGTACTAACATAAATAGTATTTTTAGACTTTTACATATTTTTGTTCTAAATTTAACTGCGGGGTTCTTTACGAAATGACTTAGGGGGGAATATACACGCAAATCCACCGAATTTTCAAGAGCTTTTCACATTCTCAGGGTGTGTTTGTTCATTTTACAGCCGGCTCATATGGCAGTCTGCTAACATGTGAGGCTTCGAATGGATTTTATTCATTTTTCATACTTTATAACAGCAGGGTTAGATATAACAACAACTTAGATCAAATAAACACGCAAATCTACCAACTTTGAAATCGGTTTGGACAACTTTGCACGCTGTTTCAACAGCTTAGACCAAAGAGATGCAGACTGCAAAAAAAAAACTCACCGGCTGCTTTTCTCCGGTAGTCTCCCATGCAAGTACTAACCACGACCGATTTAACTTTACTTTTGGAACTGGTGTATCACCTGACCACTCATCTGTCAGAGACATTAGAAATTTATTGTAATTGGCGACCATTTCATGTTTGGAAATATTTCAAAATTCTACATCCTTCGAGGGCCACTACGAGATTCCATCGGCCTTTTATGATATATTTATTCACTTTCGCAAACTTTTAACTACTGGTCTCGATAATGTAACAACATAGGTAATATTTCCATGTAAATCTGTCAACTTTGCACGGGATTTTCACAACTTTGTATGCACTTTGTTAATCACTTTGCGCCTGGGCAGTGGTACAATGTACTAACATAAATAGTATTTTTAGACTTTTACATATTTTTGTTCTAAATTTAACTGCGGGGTTCCTTACGAAATGACTTAGGGGGGAATATACACGCAAATCCACCGAATTTTCAAGAGCTTTTCACATTCTCAGGGTGTGTTTGTTCATTTTACAGCCAGCTCATATGACAGTTTGCTAACATGGGAGGCTTCGAATGGATTTTATTCATTTTTCATACTTTATAACAGCAGGGATAGATATAACAACAACTTAGATCAAATAAACACGCAAATCTACCAACTTTGAAATCGGTTTGGACAACTTTGCACGCTGTTTCAACAGCTTAGACCAAAGAGATGCAGACTGCCAAAAAAAAACTCACCGGCTGCTTTTCTCCGGTAGTCTCCTATGCAAGTACTAACCTCGACCTATTTAACTTTACTTTTGGAACTGGTGTATCACCTGACCACTCATCTGTCAGAGACATTTGAAATTTATTGTAATTGGCGACCATTTCATGTTTGGAAATATTTCAAAATTCTACATCCTTCGAGGGCCACTACGAGATTCCATCGGCCTTCTATGATATATTTATTCACTTTCGCAAACTTTTAACTACTGGTCTCGATAATGTAACAACATAGGTAACATTTCTATGTAAATCTGTCAACTTTGCACGGGATTTTCACAACTTTGTATGCAATTTGTTAATCACTTTGCGCCTGGGCAGTGGTACAATGTACTAACATAAATAGTAATTTTAGACTTTTACATATTTTTGTTCTAAATTTAACAGCGGGGTTCCTTACGAAATGACTTAGGGGGGAATATACACGCAAATCCACCGAATTTTCAAGAGCTTTTCACATTCTCAGGGTGTGTTTGTTCATTTTACAGCCAGCTCATATGACAGTTTGCTAACATGGGAGGCTTCGAATGGATTTTATTCATTTTTCATACTTTATAACAGCAGGGTTAGATATAACAACAACTTAGATCAAATAAACACGCAAATCTACCAACTTTGAAATCGGTTTGAACAACTTTGCACGCTGTTTCAACAGCTTAGACCAAAGAGATGCAGACTGCCAAAAAATAACTCACCGGCTGCTTTTCTCCGGTAGTCTCCTATGCAAGTACTAACCTCGACCTATTTAACTTTACTTTTGGAACTGGTGTATCACCCGACCACTCATCTGTCAGAGACATTTGAAATTTATTGTAATTGGCGACCATTTCATGTTTGGAAATATTTCAAAATTCTACATCATTCGAGGGCCACTACGAGATTCCATCGGCCTTTTATGATATATTTATTCACTTTCACAAACTTTTAACTACTGGTCTCGATAATGTAACAACATAGGTAACATTTCCATGTAAATCTGTCAACTTTGCACGGGATTTTCACAACTTTGTATGCACTTTGTTAATAACTTTGCGCCTGGGCAGTGGTACAATGTACTAACATAAATAGTATTTTTAGACTTTTACATATTTTTGTTCTAAATTTAACTGCGGGGTTCTTTACGAAATGACTTAGGGGGGAATATACACGCAAATCCACCGAATTTTCAAGAGCTTTTCACATTCTCAGGGTGTGTTTGTTCATTTTACAGACGGCTCATATGACAGTCTGCTAACATGGGAGGCTTCGAATGGATTTTATTCATTTTTCATACTTTATAACAGCAGGGTTAGATGTAACAACAACTTAGATCAAATAAACACGCAAATCTACCAACTTTGAAATCGGTTTGGACAACTTTGCACGCTGTTTCAACAGCTTAGACCAAAGAGATGCAGACTGCAAAAAAAAAACTCACCGGCTGCTTTTCTCCGGTAGTCTCCCATGCAAGTACTAACATCGACCGATTTTACTTTACTTTTGGAACTGGTGTATCACCTGACCACTCATCTGTCAGAGACATTAGAAATTTATTGTAATTGGCGACCATTTCATGTTTGGAAATATTTCAAAATTCTACATCCTTCGAGGGCCACTACGAGATTCCATCGGCCTTTTATGATATATTTATTCACTTTCGCAAACTTTTAACTACTGGTCTCGATAATGTAACAACATAGGTAAAATTTCCATGTAAATCTGTCAACTTTGCACGGGATTTTCACAACTTTGTATGCACTTTGTTAATCACTTTGCGCCTGGGCAGTGGTACAATGTACTAACATAAATAGTATTTTTAGACTTTTACATATTTTTGTTCTAAATTTAACTGCGGGGTTCCTTACGAAATGACTTAGGGGGAATATACACGCAAATCCACCGAATTTTCAAGAGCTTTTCACATTCTCAGGGTGTGTTTGTTCATTTTACAGCCAGCTCATATGACAGTTTGCTAACATGGGAGGCTTCGAATGGATTTTATTCATTTTTCATACTTTATAACAGCAGGGTTAGATATAACAACAACTTAGATCAAATAAACACGCAAATCTACCAACTTTGAAATCGGTTTGTACAACTTTGCACGCTGTTTCAACAGCTTAGACCAAAGAGATGCAGACTGCCAAAAAAAAACTCACCGGCTGCTTTTCTCCGGTAGTCTCCTATGCAAGTACTAACCTCGACCTATTTAACTTTACTTTTGGAACTGGTGTATCACCTGACCACTCATCTGTCAGAGACATTTGAAATTTATTGTAATTGGCGACCATTTCATGTTTGGAAATATTTCAAAATTCTACATCCTTCGAGGGCCACTACGAGATTCCATCGGCCTTTTATGATATATTTATTCACTTTCGCAAACTTTTAACTACTGGTCTCGATAATGTAACAACATAGGTAACATTTCTATGTAAATCTGTCAACTTTGCACGGGATTTTCACAACTTTGTATGCACTTTGTTAATCACTTTGCGCCTGGGCAGTGGTACAATGTACTAACATAAATAGTATTTTTAGACTTTTACATATTTTTGTTCTACATTTAACTGCGGGGTTCCTTACGAAATGACTTAGGGGGGAATATACACGCAAATCCACCGAATTTTCAAGAGCTTTTCACATTCTCAGGGTGTGTTTGTTCATTTTACAGACGGCTCATATGACAGTCTGCTAACATGGGAGGCTTCGAATGGATTTTATTCATTTTTCATACTTTATAACAGCAGGGTTAGATGTAACAACAACTTAGATCAAATAAACACGCAAATCTACCAACTTTGAAATCGGTTTGGACAACTTTGCACGCTGTTTCAACAGCTTAGACCAAAGAGATGCAGACTGCAAAAAAAAAACTCACCGGCTGCTTTTCTCCGGTAGTCTCCCATGCAAGTACTAACCTCGACCGATTTTACTTTACTTTTGGAACTGGTGTATCACCTGACCACTCATCTGTCAGAGACATTAGAAATTTATTGTAATTGGCGACCATTTCATGTTTGGAAATATTTCAAAATTCTACATCCTTCGAGGGCCACTACGAGATTCCATCGGCCTTTTATGATATATTTATTCACTTTCGCAAACTTTTAACTACTGGTCTCGATAATGTAACAACATAGGTAAAATTTCCATGTAAATCTGTCAACTTTGCACGGGATTTTCACAACTTTGTATGCACTTTGTTAATCACTTTGCGCCTGGGCAGTGGTACAATGTACTAACATAAATAGTATTTTTAGACTTTTACATATTTTTGTTCTAAATTTAACTGCGGGGTTCCTTACGAAATGACTTAGGGGGAATATACACGCAAATCCACCGAATTTTCAAGAGCTTTTCACATTCTCAGGGTGTGTTTGTTCATTTTACAGTCAGCTCATATGACAGTTTGCTAACATGGGAGGCTTCGAATGGATTTTATTCATTTTTCATACTTTATAACAGCAGGGTTAGATATAACAACAACTTAGATCAAATAAACACGCAAATCTACCAACTTTGAAATCGGTTTGGACAACTTTGCACGCTGTTTCAACAGCTTAGACCAAAGAGATGCAGACTGCCAAAAAAAAACTCACCGGCTGCTTTTCTCCGGTAGTCTCCTATGCAAGTACTAACCTCGACCTATTTAACTTTACTTTTGGAACTGGTGTATCACCTGACCACTCATCTGTCAGAGACATTTGAAATTTATTGTAATTGGCGACCATTTCATGTTTGGAAATATTTCAAAATTCTACATCCTTCGAGGGCCACTACGAGATTCCATCGGCCTTTTATGATATATTTATTCACTTTCGCAAACTTTTAACTACTGGTCTCGATAATGTAACAACATAGGTAAAATTTCCATGTAAATCTGTCAACTTTGCACGGGATTTTCACAACTTTGTATGCACTTTGTTAATCACTTTGCGCCTGGGCAGTGGTACAATGTACTAACATAAATAGTATTTTTAGACTTTTACATATTTTTGTTCTAAATTTAACTGCGGGGTTCCTTACGAAATGACTTAGGGGGAATATACACGCAAATCCACCGAATTTTCAAGAGCTTTTCACATTCTCAGGGTGTGTTTGTTCATTTTACAGCCAGCTCATATGACAGTTTGCTAACATGGGAGGCTTCGAATGGATTTTATTCATTTTTCATACTTTATAACAGCAGGGTTAGATATAACAACAACTTAGATCAAATAAACACGCAAATCTACCAACTTTGAAATCGGTTTGGACAACTTTGCACGCTGTTTCAACAGCTTAGACCAAAGAGATGCAGACTGCCAAAAAAAAACTCACCGGCTGCTTTTCTCCGGTAGTCTCCTATGCAAGTACTAACCTCGACCTATTTAACTTTACTTTTGGAACTGGTGTATCACCTGACCACTCATCTGTCAGAGACATTTGAAATTTATTGTAATTGGCGACCATTTCATGTTTGGAAATATTTCAAAATTCTACATCCTTCGAGGGCCACTACGAGATTCCATCGGCCTTTTATGATATATTTATTCACTTTCGCAAACTTTTAACTACTGGTCTCGATAATGTAACAACATAGGTAACATTTCTATGTAAATCTGTCAACTTTGCACGGGATTTTCACAACTTTGTATGCACTTTGTTAATCACTTTGCGCCTGGGCAGTGGTACAATGTACTAACATAAATAGTATTTTTAGACTTTTACATATTTTTGTTCTAAATTTAACTGCGGGGTTCCTTACGAAATGACTTAGGGGGGAATATACACGCAAATCCACCGAATTTTCAAGAGCTTTTCACATTCTCAGGGTGTGTTTGTTCATTTTACAGACGGCTCATATGACAGTCTGCTAACATGGGAGGCTTCGAATGGATTTTATTCATTTTTCATACTTTATAACAGCAGGGTTAGATGTAACAACAACTTAGATCAAATAAACACGCAAATCTACCAACTTTGAAATCGGTTTGGACAACTTTGCACGCTGTTTCAACAGCTTAGACCAAAGAGATGCAGACTGCAAAAAAAAAACTCACCGGCTGCTTTTCTCCGGTAGTCTCCCATGCAAGTACTAACCTCGACCGATTTTACTTTACTTTTGGAACTGGTGTATCACCTGACCACTCATCTGTCAGAGACATTAGAAATTTATTGTAATTGGCGACCATTTCATGTTTGGAAATATTTCAAAATTCTACATCCTTCGAGGGCCACTACGAGATTCCATCGGCCTTTTATGATATATTTATTCACTTTCGCAAACTTTTAACTACTGGTCTCGATAATGTAACAACATAGGTAAAATTTCCATGTAAATCTGTCAACTTTGCACGGGATTTTCACAACTTTGTATGCACTTTGTTAATCACTTTGCGCCTGGGCAGTGGTACAATGTACTAACATAAATAGTATTTTTAGACTTTTACATATTTTTGTTCTAAATTTAACTGCGGGGTTCCTTACGAAATGACTTAGGGGGAATATACACGCAAATCCACCGAATTTTCAAGAGCTTTTCACATTCTCAGGGTGTGTTTGTTCATTTTACAGCCAGCTCATATGACAGTTTGCTAACATGGGAGGCTTCGAATGGATTTTATTCATTTTTCATACTTTATAACAGCAGGGTTAGATATAACAACAACTTAGATCAAATAAACACGCAAATCTACCAACTTTGAAATCGGTTTGGACAACTTTGCACGCTGTTTCAACAGCTTAGACCAAAGAGATGCAGACTGCCAAAAAAAAACTCACCGGCTGCTTTTCTCCGGTAGTCTCCTATGCAAGTACTAACCTCGACCTATTTAACTTTACTTTTGGAACTGGTGTATCACCTGACCACTCATCTGTCAGAGACATTTGAAATTTATTGTAATTGGCGACCATTTCATGTTTGGAAATATTTCAAAATTCTACATCCTTCGAGGGCCACTACGAGATTCCATCGGCCTTTTATGATATATTTATTCACTTTCGCAAACTTTTAACTACTGGTCTCGATAATGTAACAACATAGGTAACATTTCTATGTAAATCTGTCAACTTTGCACGGGATTTTCACAACTTTGTATGCACTTTGTTAATCACTTTGCGCCTGGGCAGTGGTACAATGTACTAACATAAATAGTATTTTTAGACTTTTACATATTTTTGTTCTAAATTTAACTGCGGGGTTCTTTACGAAATGACTTAGGGGGGAATATACACGCAAATCCACCGAATTTTCAAGAGCTTTTCACATTCTCAGGGTGTGTTTGTTCATTTTACAGCCAGCTCATATGACAGTTTGCTAACATGGGAGGCTTCGAATGGATTTTATTCATTTTTCATACTTTATAACAGCAGGGTTAGATGTAACAACAACTTAGATCAAATAAACACGCAAATCTACCAACTTTGAAATCGGTTTGGACAACTTTGCACGCTGTTTCAACAGCTTAGACCAAAGAGATGCAGACTGCAAAAAAAAAACTCACCGGCTGCTTTTCTCCGGTAGTCTCCCATGCAAGTACTAACCTCGACCGATTTAACTTTACTTTTGGAACTGGTGTATCACCTGACCACTCATCTGTCAGAGACATTAGAAATTTATTGTAATTGGCGACCATTTCATGTTTGGAAATATTTCAAAATTCTACATCCTTCGAGGGCCACTACGAGATTCCATCGGCCTTTTATGATATATTTATTCACTTTCACAAACTTTTAACTACTGGTCTCGATAATGTAACAACATAGGTAACATTTCCATGTAAATCTGTCAACTTTGCACGGGATTTTCACAACTTTGTATGCACTTTGTTAATCACTTTGCGCCTGGGCAGTGGTACAATGTACTAACATAAATAGTATTTTTAGACTTTTACATATTTTTGTTCTAAATTTAACTGCGGGGTTCCTTACGAAATGACTTAGGGGGGAATATACACGCAAATCCACCGAATTTTCAAGAGCTTTTCACATTCTCAGGGTGTGTTTGTTCATTTTACAGCCAGCTCATATGACAGTTTGCTAACATGGGAGGCTTCGAATGGATTTTATTCATTTTTCATACTTTATAACAGCAGGGTTAGATATAACAACAACTTAGATCAAATAAACACGCAAATCTACCAACTTTGAAATCGGTTTGGACAACTTTGCACGCTGTTTCAACAGCTTAGACCAAAGAGATGCAGACTGCCAAAAAAAAACTCACCGGCTGCTTTTCTCCGGTAGTCTCCTATGCAAGTACTAACATCGACCTATTTAACTTTACTTTTGGAACTGGTGTATCACCTGACCACTCATCTGTCAGAGACATTTGAAATTTATTGTAATTGGCGACCATTTCATGTTTGGAAATATTTCAAAATTCTACATCCTTCGAGGGCCACTACGAGATTCCATCGGCCTTTTATGATATATTTATTCACTTTCGCAAACTTTTAACTACTGGTCTCGATAATGTAACAACATAGGTAACATTTCTATGTAAATCTGTCAACTTTGCACGGGATTTTCACAACTTTGTATGCACTTTGTTAATCACTTTGCGCCTGGGCAGTGGTACAATGTACTAACATAAATAGTATTTTTAGACTTTTACATATTTTTGTTCTAAATTTAACTGCGGGGTTCTTTACGAAATGACTTAGGGGGGAATATACACGCAAATCCACCGAATTTTCAAGAGCTTTTCACATTCTCAGGGTGTGTTTGTTCATTTTACAGCCAGCTCATATGACAGTTTGCTAACATGGGAGGCTTCGAATGGATTTTATTCATTTTTCATACTTTATAACAGCAGGGTTAGATATAACAACAACTTAGATCAAATAAACACGCAAATCTACCAACTTTGAAATCGGTTTGGACAATTTTGCACGCTGTTTCAACAGCTTAGACCAAAGAGATGCAGACTGCCAAAAAAAAACTCACCGGCTGCTTTTCTCCGGTAGTCTCCTATGCAAGTACTAACCTCGACCTATTTAACTTTACTTTTGGAACTGGTGTATCACCTGACCACTCATCTGTCAGAGACATTAGAAATTTATTGTAATTGGCGACCATTTCATGTTTGGAAATATTTCAAAATTCTACATCCTTCGAGGGCCACTACGAGATTCCATCGGCCTTTTATGATATATTTATTCACTTTCGCAAACTTTTAACTACTGGTCTCGATAATGTAACAACATAGGTAAAATTTCCATGTAAATCTGTCAACTTTGCACGGGATTTTCACAACTTTGTATGCACTTTGTTAATCACTTTGCGCCTGGGCAGTGGTACAATGTACTAACATAAATAGTATTTTTAGACTTTTACATATTTTTGTTCTAAATTTAACTGCGGGGTTCCTTACGAAATGACTTAGGGGGGAATATACACGCAAATCCACCGAATTTTCAAGAGCTTTTCACATTCTCATGGTGTGTTTGTTCATTTTACAGCCAGCTCATATGACAGTTTGCTAACATGGGAGGCTTCGAATGGATTTTATTCATTTTTCATACTTTATAACAGCAGGGTTAGATATAACAACAACTTAGATCAAATAAACACGCAAATCTACCAACTTTGAAATCGGTTTGGACAACTTTGCACGCTGTTTCAACAGCTTAGACCAAAGAGATGCAGACTGCCAAAAAAAAACTCACCGGCTGCTTTTCTCCGGTAGTCTCCTATGCAAGTACTAACATCGACCTATTTAACTTTACTTTTGGAACTGGTGTATCACCTGACCACTCATCTGTCAGAGACATTTGAAATTTATTGTAATTGGCGACCATTTCATGTTTGGAAATATTTCAAAATTCTACATCCTTCGAGGGCCACTACGAGATTCCATCGGCCTTTTATGATATATTTATTCACTTTCGCAAACTTTTAACTACTGGTCTCGATAATGTAACAACATAGGTAACATTTCTATGTAAATCTGTCAACTTTGCACGGGATTTTCACAACTTTGTATGCACTTTGTTAATCACTTTGCGCCTGGGCAGTGGTACAATGTACTAACATAAATAGTATTTTTAGACTTTTACATATTTTTGTTCTAAATTTAACTGCGGGGTTCTTTACGAAATGACTTAGGGGGGAATATACACGCAAATCCACCGAATTTTCAAGAGCTTTTCACATTCTCAGGGTGTGTTTGTTCATTTTACAGCCAGCTCATATGACAGTTTGCTAACATGGGAGGCTTCGAATGGATTTTATTCATTTTTCATACTTTATAACAGCAGGGTTAGATATAACAACAACTTAGATCAAATAAACACGCAAATCTACCAACTTTGAAATCGGTTTGGACAATTTTGCACGCTGTTTCAACAGCTTAGACCAAAGAGATGCAGACTGCCAAAAAAAAACTCACCGGCTGCTTTTCTCCGGTAGTCTCCTATGCAAGTACTAACCTCGACCTATTTAACTTTACTTTTGGAACTGGTGTATCACCTGACCACTCATCTGTCAGAGACATTTGAAATTTATTGTAATTGGCGACCATTTCATGTTTGGAAATATTTCAAAATTCTACATCCTTCGAGGGCCACTACGAGATTCCATCGGCCTTTTATGATATATTTATTCACTTTCACAAACTTTTAACTACTGGTCTCGATAATGTAACAACATAGGTAACATTTCCATGTAAATCTGTCAACTTTGCACGGGATTTTCACAACTTTGTATGCACTTTGTTAATAACTTTGCGCCTGGGCAGTGGTACAATGTACTAACATAAATAGTATTTTTAGACTTTTACATATTTTTGTTCTAAATTTAACTGCGGGGTTCTTTACGAAATGACTTAGGGGGGAATATACACGCAAATCCACCGAATTTTCAAGAGCTTTTCACATTCTCAGGGTGTGTTTGTTCATTTTACAGACGGCTCATATGACAGTCTGCTAACATGGGAGGCTTCGAATGGATTTTATTCATTTTTCATACTTTATAACAGCAGGGTTAGATGTAACAACAACTTAGATCAAATAAACACGCAAATCTACCAACTTTGAAATCGGTTTGGACAACTTTGCACGCTGTTTCAACAGCTTAGACCAAAGAGATGCAGACTGCAAAAAAAAAACTCACCGGCTGCTTTTCTCCGGTAGTCTCCCATGCAAGTACTAACCTCGACCGATTTAACTTTACTTTTGGAACTGGTGTATCACCTGACCACTCATCTGTCAGAGACATTAGAAATTTATTGTAATTGGCGACCATTTCATGTTTGGAAATATTTCAAAATTCTACATCCTTCGAGGGCCACTACGAGATTCCATCGGCCTTTTATGATATATTTATTCACTTTCGCAAACTTTTAACTACTGGTCTCGATAATGTAACAACATAGGTAAAATTTCCATGTAAATCTGTCAACTTTGCACGGGATTTTCACAACTTTGTATGCACTTTGTTAATCACTTTGCGCCTGGGCAGTGGTACAATGTACTAACATAAATAGTATTTTTAGACTTTTACATATTTTTGTTCTAAATTTAACTGCGGGGTTCCTTACGAAATGACTTAGGGGGGAATATACACGCAAATCCACCGAATTTTCAAGAGCTTTTCACATTCTCATGGTGTGTTTGTTCATTTTACAGCCAGCTCATATGACAGTTTGCTAACATGGGAGGCTTCGAATGGATTTTATTCATTTTTCATACTTTATAACAGCAGGGTTAGATATAACAACAACTTAGATCAAATAAACACGCAAATCTACCAACTTTGAAATCGGTTTGGACAATTTTGCACGCTGTTTCAACAGCTTAGACCAAAGAGATGCAGACTGCCAAAAAAAAACTCACCGGCTGCTTTTCTCCGGTAGTCTCCTATGCAAGTACTAACCTCGACCTATTTAACTTTACTTTTGGAACTGGTGTATCACCTGACCACTCATCTGTCAGAGACATTTGAAATTTATTGTAATTGGCGACCATTTCATGTTTGGAAATATTTCAAAATTCTACATCCTTCGAGGGCCACTACGAGATTCCATCGGCCTTTTATGATATATTTATTCACTTTCACAAACTTTTAACTACTGGTCTCGATAATGTAACAACATAGGTAACATTTCCATGTAAATCTGTCAACTTTGCACGGGATTTTCACAACTTTGTATGCACTTTGTTAATAACTTTGCGCCTGGGCAGTGGTACAATGTACTAACATAAATAGTATTTTTAGACTTTTACATATTTTTGTTCTAAATTTAACTGCGGGGTTCTTTACGAAATGACTTAGGGGGGAATATACACGCAAATCCACCGAATTTTCAAGAGCTTTTCACATTCTCATGGTGTGTTTGTTCATTTTACAGCCAGCTCATATGACAGTTTGCTAACATGGGAGGCTTCGAATGGATTTTATTCATTTTTCATACTTTATAACAGCAGGGTTAGATATAACAACAACTTAGATCAAATAAACACGCAAATCTACCAACTTTGAAATCGGTTTGGACAACTTTGCACGCTGTTTCAACAGCTTAGACCAAAGAGATGCAGACTGCCAAAAAAAAACTCACCGGCTGCTTTTCTCCGGTAGTCTCCTATGCAAGTACTAACATCGACCTATTTAACTTTACTTTTGGAACTGGTGTATCACCTGACCACTCATCTGTCAGAGACATTTGAAATTTATTGTAATTGGCGACCATTTCATGTTTGGAAATATTTCAAAATTCTACATCCTTCGAGGGCCACTACGAGATTCCATCGGCCTTTTATGATATATTTATTCACTTTCGCAAACTTTTAACTACTGGTCTCGATAATGTAACAACATAGGTAACATTTCTATGTAAATCTGTCAACTTTGCACGGGATTTTCACAACTTTGTATGCACTTTGTTAATCACTTTGCGCCTGGGCAGTGGTACAATGTACTAACATAAATAGTATTTTTAGACTTTTACATATTTTTGTTCTAAATTTAACTGCGGGGTTCTTTACGAAATGACTTAGGGGGGAATATACACGCAAATCCACCGAATTTTCAAGAGCTTTTCACATTCTCAGGGTGTGTTTGTTCATTTTACAGCCAGCTCATATGACAGTTTGCTAACATGGGAGGCTTCGAATGGATTTTATTCATTTTTCATACTTTATAACAGCAGGGTTAGATATAACAACAACTTAGATCAAATAAACACGCAAATCTACCAACTTTGAAATCGGTTTGGACAATTTTGCACGCTGTTTCAACAGCTTAGACCAAAGAGATGCAGACTGCCAAAAAAAAACTCACCGGCTGCTTTTCTCCGGTTGTCTCCTATGCAAGTACTAACCTCGACCTATTTAACTTTACTTTTGGAACTGGTGTATCACCTGACCACTCATCTGTCAGAGACATTTGAAATTTATTGTAATTGGCGACCATTTCATGTTTGGAAATATTTCAAAATTCTACATCCTTCGAGGGCCACTACGAGATTCCATCGGCCTTTTATGATATATTTATTCACTTTCACAAACTTTTAACTACTGGTCTCGATAATGTAACAACATAGGTAACATTTCCATGTAAATCTGTCAACTTTGCACGGGATTTTCACAACTTTGTATGCACTTTGTTAATAACTTTGCGCCTGGGCAGTGGTACAATGTACTAACATAAATAGTATTTTTAGACTTTTACATATTTTTGTTCTAAATTTAACTGCGGGGTTCTTTACGAAATGACTTAGGGGGGAATATACACGCAAATCCACCGAATTTTCAAGAGCTTTTCACATTCTCAGGGTGTGTTTGTTCATTTTACAGACGGCTCATATGACAGTCTGCTAACATGGGAGGCTTCGAATGGATTTTATTCATTTTTCATACTTTATAACAGCAGGGTTAGATATAACAACAACTTAGATCAAATAAACACGCAAATCTACCAACTTTGAAATCGGTTTGGACAACTTTGCACGCTGTTTCAACAGCTTAGACCAAAGAGATGCAGACTGCAAAAAAAAAACTCACCGGCTGCTTTTCTCCGGTAGTCTCCCATGCAAGTACTAACCTCGACCGATTTAACTTTACTTTTGGAACTGGTGTATCACCTGACCACTCATCTGTCAGAGACATTAGAAATTTATTGTAATTGGCGACCATTTCATGTTTGGAAATATTTCAAAATTCTACATCCTTCGAGGGCCACTACGAGATTCCATCGGCCTTTTATGATATATTTATTCACTTTCGCAAACTTTTAACTACTGGTCTCGATAATGTAACAACATAGGTAAAATTTCCATGTAAATCTGTCAACTTTGCACGGGATTTTCACAACTTTGTATGCACTTTGTTAATCACTTTGCGCCTGGGCAGTGGTACAATGTACTAACATAAATAGTATTTTTAGACTTTTACATATTTTTGTTCTAAATTTAACTGCGGGGTTCGTTACGAAATGACTTAGGGGGGAATATACACGCAAATCCACCGAATTTTCAAGAGCTTTTCACATTCTCATGGTGTGTTTGTTCATTTTACAGCCAGCTCATATGACAGTTTGCTAACATGGGAGGCTTCGAATGGATTTTATTCATTTTTCATACTTTATAACAGCAGGGTTAGATATAACAACAACTTAGATCAAATAAACACGCAAATCTACCAACTTTGAAATCGGTTTGGACAACTTTGCACGCTGTTTCAACAGCTTAGACCAAAGAGATGCAGACTGCCAAAAAAAAACTCACCGGCTGCTTTTCTCCGGTAGTCTCCTATGCAAGTACTAACATCGACCTATTTAACTTTACTTTTGGAACTGGTGTATCACCTGACCACTCATCTGTCAGAGACATTTGAAATTTATTGTAATTGGCGACCATTTCATGTTTGGAAATATTTCAAAATTCTACATCCTTCGAGGGCCACTACGAGATTCCATCGGCCTTTTATGATATATTTGTTCACTTTCGCAAACTTTTAACTACTGGTCTCGATAATGTAACAACATAGGTAACATTTCTATGTAAATCTGTCAACTTTGCACGGGATTTTCACAACTTTGTATGCACTTTGTTAATCACTTTGCGCCTGGGCAGTGGTACAATGTACTAACATAAATAGTATTTTTAGACTTTTACATATTTTTGTTCTAAATTTAACTGCGGGGTTCTTTACGAAATGACTTAGGGGGGAATATACACGCAAATCCACCGAATTTTCAAGAGCTTTTCACATTCTCAGGGTGTGTTTGTTCATTTTACAGCCAGCTCATATGACAGTTTGCTAACATGGGAGGCTTCGAATGGATTTTATTCATTTTTCATACTTTATAACAGCAGGGTTAGATATAACAACAACTTAGATCAAATAAACACGCAAATCTACCAACTTTGAAATCGGTTTGGACAATTTTGCACGCTGTTTCAACAGCTTAGACCAAAGAGATGCAGACTGCCAAAAAAAAAACTCACCGGCTGCTTTTCTCCGGTAGTCTCCTATGCAAGTACTAACCTCGACCTATTTAACTTTACTTTTGGAACTGGTGTATCACCTGACCACTCATCTGTCAGAGACATTTGAAATTTATTGTAATTGGCGACCATTTCATGTTTGGAAATATTTCAAAATTCTACATCCTTCGAGGGCCACTACGAGATTCCATCGGCCTTTTATGATATATTTATTCACTTTCACAAACTTTTAACTACTGGTCTCGATAATGTAACAACATAGGTAACATTTCCATGTAAATCTGTCAACTTTGCACGGGATTTTCACAACTTTGTATGCACTTTGTTAATAACTTTGCGCCTGGGCAGTGGTACAATGTACTAACATAAATAGTATTTTTAGACTTTTACATATTTTTGTTCTAAATTTAACTGCGGGGTTCTTTACGAAATGACTTAGGGGGGAATATACACGCAAATCCACCGAATTTTCAAGAGCTTTTCACATTCTCATGGTGTGTTTGTTCATTTTACAGCCAGCTCATATGACAGTTTGCTAACATGGGAGGCTTCGAATGGATTTTATTCATTTTTCATACTTTATAACAGCAGGGTTAGATATAACAACAACTTAGATCAAATAAACACGCAAATCTACCAACTTTGAAATCGGTTTGGACAACTTTGCACGCTGTTTCAACAGCTTAGACCAAAGAGATGCAGACTGCCAAAAAAAAACTCACCGGCTGCTTTTCTCCGGTAGTCTCCTATGCAAGTACTAACATCGACCTATTTAACTTTACTTTTGGAACTGGTGTATCACCTGACCACTCATCTGTCAGAGACATTTGAAATTTATTGTAATTGGCGACCATTTCATGTTTGGAAATATTTCAAAATTCTACATCCTTCGAGGGCCACTACGAGATTCCATCGGCCTTTTATGATATATTTATTCACTTTCGCAAACTTTTAACTACTGGTCTCGATAATGTAACAACATAGGTAACATTTCTATGTAAATCTGTCAACTTTGCACGGGATTTTCACAACTTTGTATGCACTTTGTTAATCACTTTGCGCCTGGGCAGTGGTACAATGTACTAACATAAATAGTATTTTTAGACTTTTACATATTTTTGTTCTAAATTTAACTGCGGGGTTCTTTACGAAATGACTTAGGGGGGAATATACACGCAAATCCACCGAATTTTCAAGAGCTTTTCACATTCTCAGGGTGTGTTTGTTCATTTTACAGCCAGCTCATATGACAGTTTGCTAACATGGGAGGCTTCGAATGGATTTTATTCATTTTTCATACTTTATAACAGCAGGGTTAGATATAACAACAACTTAGATCAAATAAACACGCAAATCTACCAACTTTGAAATCGGTTTGGACAATTTTGCACGCTGTTTCAACAGCTTAGACCAAAGAGATGCAGACTGCCAAAAAAAAACTCACCGGCTGCTTTTCTCCGGTAGTCTCCTATGCAAGTACTAACCTCGACCTATTTAACTTTACTTTTGGAACTGGTGTATCACCTGACCACTCATCTGTCAGAGACATTTGAAATTTATTGTAATTGGCGACCATTTCATGTTTGGAAATATTTCAAAATTCTACATCCTTCGAGGGCCACTACGAGATTCCATCGGCCTTTTATGATATATTTATTCACTTTCACAAACTTTTAACTACTGGTCTCGATAATGTAACAACATAGGTAACATTTCCATGTAAATCTGTCAACTTTGCACGGGATTTTCACAACTTTGTATGCACTTTGTTAATAACTTTGCGCCTGGGCAGTGGTACAATGTACTAACATAAATAGTATTTTTAGACTTTTACATATTTTTGTTCTAAATTTAACTGCGGGGTTCTTTACGAAATGACTTAGGGGGGAATATACACGCAAATCCACCGAATTTTCAAGAGCTTTTCACATTCTCAGGGTGTGTTTGTTCATTTTACAGACGGCTCATATGACAGTCTGCTAACATGGGAGGCTTCGAATGGATTTTATTCATTTTTCATACTTTATAACAGCAGGGTTAGATGTAACAACAACTTAGATCAAATAAACACGCAAATCTACCAACTTTGAAATCGGTTTGGACAACTTTGCACGCTGTTTCAACAGCTTAGACCAAAGAGATGCAGACTGCAAAAAAAAAACTCACCGGCTGCTTTTCTCCGGTAGTCTCCCATGCAAGTACTAACCTCGACCGATTTAACTTTACTTTTGGAACTGGTGTATCACCTGACCACTCATCTGTCAGAGACATTAGAAATTTATTGTAATTGGCGACCATTTCATGTTTGGAAATATTTCAAAATTCTACATCCTTCGAGGGCCACTACGAGATTCCATCGGCCTTTTATGATATATTTATTCACTTTCGCAAACTTTTAACTACTGGTCTCGATAATGTAACAACATAGGTAAAATTTCCATGTAAATCTGTCAACTTTGCACGGGATTTTCACAACTTTGTATGCACTTTGTTAATCACTTTGCGCCTGGGCAGTGGTACAATGTACTAACATAAATAGTATTTTTAGACTTTTACATATTTTTGTTCTAAATTTAACTGCGGGGTTCCTTACGAAATGACTTAGGGGGGAATATACACGCAAATCCACCGAATTTTCAAGAGCTTTTCACATTCTCATGGTGTGTTTGTTCATTTTACAGCCAGCTCATATGACAGTTTGCTAACATGGGAGGCTTCGAATGGATTTTATTCATTTTTCATACTTTATAACAGCAGGGTTAGATATAACAACAACTTAGATCAAATAAACACGCAAATCTACCAACTTTGAAATCGGTTTGGACAACTTTGCACGCTGTTTCAACAGCTTAGACCAAAGAGATGCAGACTGCCAAAAAAAAACTCACCGGCTGCTTTTCTCCGGTAGTCTCCTATGCAAGTACTAACATCGACCTATTTAACTTTACTTTTGGAACTGGTGTATCACCTGACCACTCATCTGTCAGAGACATTTGAAATTTATTGTAATTGGCGACCATTTCATGTTTGGAAATATTTCAAAATTCTACATCCTTCGAGGGCCACTACGAGATTCCATCGGCCTTTTATGATATATTTATTCACTTTCGCAAACGTTTAACTACTGGTCTCGATAATGTAACAACATAGGTAACATTTCTATGTAAATCTGTCAACTTTGCACGGGATTTTCACAACTTTGTATGCACTTTGTTAATCACTTTGCGCCTGGGCAGTGGTACAATGTACTAACATAAATAGTATTTTTAGACTTTTACATATTTTTGTTCTAAATTTAACTGCGGGGTTCTTTACGAAATGACTTAGGGGGGAATATACACGCAAATCCACCGAATTTTCAAGAGCTTTTCACATTCTCAGGGTGTGTTTGTTCATTTTACAGCCAGCTCATATGACAGTTTGCTAACATGGGAGGCTTCGAATGGATTTTATTCATTTTTCATACTTTATAACAGCAGGGTTAGATATAACAACAACTTAGATCAAATAAACACGCAAATCTACCAACTTTGAAATCGGTTTGGACAATTTTGCACGCTGTTTCAACAGCTTAGACCAAAGAGATGCAGACTGCCAAAAAAAAACTCACCGGCTGCTTTTCTCCGGTAGTCTCCTATGCAAGTACTAACCTCGACCTATTTAACTTTACTTTTGGAACTGGTGTATCACCTGACCACTCATCTGTCAGAGACATTTGAAATTTATTGTAATTGGCGACCATTTCATGTTTGGAAATATTTCAAAATTCTACATCCTTCGAGGGCCACTACGAGATTCCATCGGCCTTTTATGATATATTTATTCACTTTCACAAACTTTTAACTACTGGTCTCGATAATGTAACAACATAGGTAACATTTCCATGTAAATCTGTCAACTTTGCACGGGATTTTCACAACTTTGTATGCACTTTGTTAATAACTTTGCGCCTGGGCAGTGGTACAATGTACTAACATAAATAGTATTTTTAGACTTTTACATATTTTTGTTCTAAATTTAACTGCGGGGTTCTTTACGAAATGACTTAGGGGGGAATATACACGCAAATCCACCGAATTTTTAAGAGCTTTTCACATTCTCAGGGTGTGTTTGTTCATTTTACAGCCAGCTCATATGACAGTTTGCTAACATGGGAGGCTTCGAATGGATTTTATTCATTTTTCATACTTTATAACAGCAGGGTTAGATATAACAACAACTTAGATCAAATAAACACGCAAATCTACCAACTTTGAAATCGGTTTGGACAACTTTGCACGCTGTTTCAACAGCGTAGACCAAAGAGATGCAGACTGCCAAAAAAAAACTCACCGGCTGCTTTTCTCCGGTAGTCTCCTATGCAAGTACTAACCTCGACCTATTTAACTTTACTTTTGGAACTGGTGTATCACCTGACCACTCATCTGTCAGAGACATTTGAAATTTATTGTAATTGGCGACCATTTCATGTTTGGAAATATTTCAAAATTCTACATCCTTCGAGGGCCACTACGAGATTCCATCGGCCTTTTATGATATATTTATTCACTTTCGCAAACTTTTAACTACTGGTCTCGATAATGTAACAACATAGGTAACATTTCTATGTAAATCTGTCAACTTTGCACGGGATTTTCGCAACTTTGTATGCACTTTGTTAATCACTTTGCGCCTGGGCAGTGGTACAATGTACTAACATAAATAGTATTTTTAGACTTTTACATATTTTTGTTCTAAATTTAACTGCGGGGTTCCTTACGAAATGACTTAGGGGGGAATATACACGCAAATCCACCGAATTTTCAAGAGCTTTTCACATTCTCAGGGTGTGTTATTCATTTTACAGCCAGCTCATATGACAGTTTGCTAACATGGGAGGCTTCGAATGGATTTTATTCATTTTTCATACTTTATAACAGCAGGGTTAGATATAACAACAACTTAGATCAAATAAACACGCAAATCTACCAACTTTGAAATCGGTTTGGACAATTTTGCACGCTGTTTCAACAGCTTAGACCAAAGAGATGCAGACTGCCAAAAAAAAACTCACCGGCTGCTTTTCTCCGGTAGTCTCCTATGCAAGTACTAACCTCGACCTATTTAACTTTACTTTTGGAACTGGTGTATCACCTGACCACTCATCTGTCAGAGACATTTGAAATTTATTGTAATTGGCGACCATTTCATGTTTGGAAATATTTCAAAATTCTACATCCTTCGAGGGCCACTACGAGATTCCATCGGCCTTTTATGATATATTTATTCACTTTCACAAACTTTTAACTACTGGTCTCGATAATGTAACAACATAGGTAACATTTCCATGTAAATCTGTCAACTTTGCACGGGATTTTCACAACTTTGTATGCACTTTGTTAATAACTTTGCGCCTGGGCAGTGGTACAATGTACTAACATAAATAGTATTTTTAGATTTTTACATATTTTTGTTCTAAATTTAACTGCGGGGTTCTTTACGAAATGACTTACGGGGGAATATACACGCAAATCCACCGAATTTTCAAGAGCTTTTCACATTCTCAGGGTGTGTTTGTTCATTTTACAGCCAGCTCATATGACAGTTTGCTAACATGGGAGGCTTCGAATGGATTTTATTCATTTTTCATACTTTATAACAGCAGGGTTAGATATAACAACAACTTAGATCAAATAAACACGCAAATCTACCAACTTTGAAATCGGTTTGGACAACTTTGCACGCTGTTTCAACAGCTTAGACCAAAGAGATGCAGACTGCCAAAAAAAAACTCACCGGCTGCTTTTCTCCGGTAGTCTCCTATGCAAGTACTAACCTCGACCTATTTAACTTTACTTTTGGAACTGGTGTATCACCTGACCACTCATCTGTCAGAGACATTTGAAATTTATTGTAATTGGCGACCATTTCATGTTTGGAAATATTTCAAAATTCTACATCCTTCGAGGGCCACTACGAGATTCCATCGGCCTTTTATGATATATTTATTCACTTTCGCAAACTTTTAACTACTGGTCTCGATAATGTAACAACATAGGTAACATTTCTATGTAAATCTGTCAACTTTGCACGGGATTTTCACAACTTTGTATGCACTTTGTTAATCACTTTGCGCCTGGGCAGTGGTACAATGTACTAACATAAATAGTATTTTTAGACTTTTACATATTTTTGTTCTAAATTTAACTGCGGGGTTCCTTACGAAATGACTTAGGGGGGAATATACACGCAAATCCACCGAATTTTCAAGAGCTTTTCACATTCTCAGGGTGTGTTTGTTCATTTTACAGCCAGCTCATATGACAGTTTGCTAACATGGGAGGCTTCGAATGGATTTTATTCATTTTTCATACTTTATAACAGCAGGGTTAGATATAACAACAACTTAGATCAAATAAACACGCAAATCTACCAACTTTGAAATCGGTTTGGACAATTTTGCACGCTGTTTCAACAGCTTAGACCAAAGAGATGCAGACTGCCAAAAAAAACTCACCGGCTGCTTTTCTCCGGTAGTCTCCTATGCAAGTACTAACCTCGACCTATTTAACTTTACTTTTGGAACTGGTGTATCACCTGACCACTCATCTGTCAGAGACATTTGAAATTTATTGTAATTGGCGACCATTTCATGTTTGGAAATATTTCAAAATTCTACATCCTTCGAGGGCCACTACGAGATTCCATCGGCCTTTTATGATATATTTATTCACTTTCGCAAACTTTTAACTACTGGTCTCGATAATGTAACAACATAGGTAACATTTCTATGTAAATCTGTCAACTTTGCACGGGATTTTCACAACTTTGTATGCACTTTGTTAATAACTTTGCGCCTGGGCAGTGGTACAATGTACTAACATAAATAGTATTTTTAGACTTTTACATATTTTTGTTCTAAATTTAACTGCGGGGTTCTTTACGAAATGACTTAGGGGGGAATATACACGCAAATCCACCGAATTTTCAAGAGCTTTTCACATTCTCAGGGTGTGTTTGTTCATTTTACAGACGGCTCATATGACAGTCTGCTAACATGGGAGGCTTCGAATGGATTTTATTCATTTTTCATACTTTATAACAGCAGGGTTAGATATAACAACAACTTAGATCAAATAAACACGCAAATCTACCAACTTTGAAATCGGTTTGGACAATTTTGCACGCTGTTTCAACAGCTTAGACCAAAGAGATGCAGACTGCCAAAAAAAAACTCACCGGCTGCTTTTCTCCGGTAGTCTCCTATGCAAGTACTAACCTCGACCTATTTAACTTTACTTTTGGAACTGGTGTATCACCTGACCACTCATCTGTCAGAGACATTTGAAATTTATTGTAATTGGCGACCATTTCATGTTTGGAAATATTTCAAAATTCTACATCCTTCGAGGGCCACTACGAGATTCCATCGGCCTTTTATGATATATTTATTCACTTTCACAAACTTTTAACTACTGGTCTCGATAATGTAACAACATAGGTAACATTTCCATGTAAATCTGTCAACTTTGCACGGGATTTTCACAACTTTGTATGCACTTTGTTAATAACTTTGCGCCTGGGCAGTGGTACAATGTACTAACATAAATAGTATTTTTAGACTTTTACATATTTTTGTTCTAAATTTAACTGCGGGGTTCTTTACGAAATGACTTAGGGGGGAATATACACGCAAATCCACCGAATTTTCAAGAGCTTTTCACATTCTCAGGGTGTGTTTGTTCATTTTACAGACGGCTCATATGACAGTCTGCTAACATGGGAGGCTTCGAATGGATTTTATTCATTTTTCATACTTTATAACAGCAGGGTTAGATGTAACAACAACTTAGATCAAATAAACACGCAAATCTACCAACTTTGAAATCGGTTTGGACAACTTTGCACGCTGTTTCAACAGCTTAGACCAAAGAGATGCAGACTGCAAAAAAAAAACTCACCGGCTGCTTTTCTCCGGTAGTCTCCCATGCAAGTACTAACCTCGACCGATTTAACTTTACTTTTGGAACTGGTGTATCACCTGACCACTCATCTGTCAGAGACATTAGAAATTTATTGTAATTGGCGACCATTTCATGTTTGGAAATATTTCAAAATTCTACATCCTTCGAGGGCCACTACGAGATTCCATCGGCCTTTTATGATATATTTATTCACTTTCGCAAACTTTTAACTACTGGTCTCGATAATGTAACAACATAGGTAAAATTTCCATGTAAATCTGTCAACTTTGCACGGGATTTTCACAACTTTGTATGCACTTTGTTTATCACTTTGCGCCTGGGCAGTGGTACAATGTACTAACATAAATAGTATTTTTAGACTTTTACATATTTTTGTTCTAAATTTAACTGCGGGGTTCCTTACGAAATGACTTAGGGGGGAATATACACGCAAATCCACCGAATTTTCAAGAGCTTTTCACATTCTCAGGGTGTGTTTGTTCATTTTACAGCCAGCTCATATGACAGTTTGCTAACATGGGAGGCTTCGAATGGATTTTATTCATTTTTCATACTTTATAACAGCAGGGTTAGATATAACAACAACTTAGATCAAATAAACACGCAAATCTACCAACTTTGAAATCGGTTTGGACAATTTTGCACGCTGTTTCAACAGCTTAGACCAAAGAGATGCAGACTGCCAAAAAAAAACTCACCGGCTGCTTTTCTCCGGTAGTCTCCTATGCAAGTACTAACCTCGACCTATTTAACTTTACTTTTGGAACTGGTGTATCACCTGACCACTCATCTGTCAGAGACATTTGAAATTTATTGTAATTGGCGACCATTTCATGTTTGGAAATATTTCAAAATTCTACATCCTTCGAGGGCCACTACGAGATTCCATCGGCCTTTTATGATATATTTATTCACTTTCACAAACTTTTAACTACTGGTCTCGATAATGTAACAACATAGGTAACATTTCCATGTAAATCTGTCAACTTTGCACGGGATTTTCACAACTTTGTATGCACTTTGTTAATAACTTTGCGCCTGGGCAGTGGTACAATGTACTAACATAAATAGTATTTTTAGACTTTTACATATTTTTGTTCTAAATTTAACTGCGGGGTTCTTTACGAAATGACTTAGGGGGGAATATACACGCAAATCCACCGAATTTTCAAGAGCTTTTCACATTCTCAGGGTGTGTTTGTTCATTTTACAGACGGCTCATATGACAGTCTGCTAACATGGGAGGCTTCGAATGGATTTTATTCATTTTTCATACTTTATAACAGCAGGGTTAGATGTAACAACAACTTAGATCAAATAAACACGCAAATCTACCAACTTTGAAATCGGTTTGGACAACTTTGCACGCTGTTTCAACAGCTTAGACCAAAGAGATGCAGACTGCAAAAAAAAAACTCACCGGCTGCTTTTCTCCGGTAGTCTCCCATGCAAGTACTAACCTCGACCGATTTAACTTTACTTTTGGAACTGGTGTATCACCTGACCACTCATCTGTCAGAGACATTAGAAATTTATTGTAATTGGCGACCATTTCATGTTTGGAAATATTTCAAAATTCTACATCCTTCGAGGGCCACTACGAGATTCCATCGGCCTTTTATGATATATTTATTCACTTTCGCAAACTTTTAACTACTGGTCTCGATAATGTAACAACATAGGTAAAATTTCCATGTAAATCTGTCAACTTTGCACGGGATTTTCACAACTTTGTATGCACTTTGTTTATCACTTTGCGCCTGGGCAGTGGTACAATGTACTAACATAAATAGTATTTTTAGACTTTTACATATTTTTGTTCTAAATTTAACTGCGGGGTTCCTTACGAAATGACTTAGGGGGGAATATACACGCAAATCCACCGAATTTTCAAGAGCTTTTCACATTCTCAGGGTGTGTTTGTTCATTTTACAGCCAGCTCATATGACAGTTTGCTAACATGGGAGGCTTCGAATGGATTTTATTCATTTTTCATACTTTATAACAGCAGGGTTAGATATAACAACAACTTAGATCAAATAAACACGCAAATCTACCAACTTTGAAATCGGTTTGGACAACTTTGCACGCTGTTTCAACAGCTTAGACCAAAGAGATGCAGACTGCCAAAAAAAAACTCACCGGCTGCTTTTCTCCGGTAGTCTCCTATGCAAGTACTAACCTCGACCTATTTAACTTTACTTTTGGAACTGGTGTATCACCTGACCACTCATCTGTCAGAGACATTTGAAATTTATTGTAATTGGCGACCATTTCATGTTTGGAAATATTTCAAAATTCTACATCCTTCGAGGGCCACTACGAGATTCCATCGGCCTTTTATGATATATTTATTCACTTTCGCAAACTTTTAACTACTGGTCTCGATAATGTAACAACATAGGTAACATTTCTATGTAAATCTGTCAACTTTGCACGGGATTTTCACAACTTTGTATGCACTTTGTTAATCACTTTGCGCCTGGGCAGTGGTACAATGTACTAACATAAATAGTATTTTTAGACTTTTACATATTTTTGTTCTAAATTTAACTGCGGGGTTCCTTACGAAATGACTTAGGGGGGAATATACACGCAAATCCACCGAATTTTCAAGAGCTTTTCACATTCTCAGGGTGTGTTTGTTCATTTTACAGCCAGCTCATATGACAGTTTGCTAACATGGGAGGCTTCGAATGGATTTTATTCATTTTTCATACTTTATAACAGCAGGGTTAGATATAACAACAACTTAGATCAAATAAACACGCAAATCTACCAACTTTGAAATCGGTTTGGACAATTTTGCACGCTGTTTCAACAGCTTAGACCAAAGAGATGCAGACTGCCAAAAAAAACTCACCGGCTGCTTTTCTCCGGTAGTCTCCTATGCAAGTACTAACCTCGACCTATTTAACTTTACTTTTGGAACTGGTGTATCACCTGACCACTCATCTGACAGAGACATTTGAAATTTATTGTAATTGGCGACCATTTCATGTTTGGAAATATTTCAAAATTCTACATCCTTCGAGGGCCACTACGAGATTCCATCGGCCTTTTATGATATATTTATTCACTTTCGCAAACTTTTAACTACTGGTCTCGATAATGTAACAACATAGGTAACATTTCTATGTAAATCTGTCAACTTTGCACGGGATTTTCACAACTTTGTATGCACTTTGTTAATCACTTTGCGCCTGGGCAGTGGTACAATGTACTAACATAAATAGTATTTTTAGACTTTTACATATTTTTGTTCTAAATTTAACTGCGGGGTTCCTTACGAAATGACTTAGGGGGGAATATACACGCAAATCCACCGAATTTTCAAGAGCTTTTCACATTCTCAGGGTGTGTTTGTTCATTTTACAGCCAGCTCATATGACAGTTTGCTAACATGGGAGGCTTCGAATGGATTTTATTCATTTTTCATACTTTATAACAGCAGGGTTAGATATAACAACAACTTAGATCAAATAAACACGCAAATCTACCAACTTTGAAATCGGTTTGGACAATTTTGCACGCTGTTTCAACAGCTTAGACCAAAGAGATGCAGACTGCCAAAAAAAACTCACCGGCTGCTTTTCTCCGGTAGTCTCCTATGCAAGTACTAACCTCGACCTATTTAACTTTACTTTTGGAACTGGTGTATCACCTGACCACTCATCTGTCAGAGACATTTGAAATTTATTGTAATTGGCGACCATTTCATGTTTGGAAATATTTCAAAATTCTACATCCTTCGAGGGCCACTACGAGATTCCATCGGCCTTTTATGATATATTTATTCACTTTCGCAAACTTTTAACTACTGGTCTCGATAATGTAACAACATAGGTAACATTTCTATGTAAATCTGTCAACTTTGCACGGGATTTTCACAACTTTGTATGCACTTTGTTAATAACTTTGCGCCTGGGCAGTGGTACAATGTACTAACATAAATAGTATTTTTAGACTTTTACATATTTTTGTTCTAAATTTAACTGCGGGGTTCTTTACGAAATGACTTAGGGGGGAATATACACGCAAATCCACCGAATTTTCAAGAGCTTTTCACATTCTCAGGGTGTGTTTGTTCATTTTACAGACGGCTCATATGACAGTCTGCTAACATGGGAGGCTTCGAATGGATTTTATTCATTTTTCATACTTTATAACAGCAGGGTTAGATATAACAACAACTTAGATCAAATAAACACGCAAATCTACCAACTTTGAAATCGGTTTGGACAATTTTGCACGCTGTTTCAACAGCTTAGACCAAAGAGATGCAGACTGCCAAAAAAAAACTCACCGGCTGCTTTTCTCCGGTAGTCTCCTATGCAAGTACTAACCTCGACCTATTTAACTTTACTTTTGGAACTGGTGTATCACCTGACCACTCATCTGTCAGAGACATTTGAAATTTATTGTAATTGGCGACCATTTCATGTTTGGAAATATTTCAAAATTCTACATCCTTCGAGGGCCACTACGAGATTCCATCGGCCTTTTATGATATATTTATTCACTTTCACAAACTTTTAACTACTGGTCTCGATAATGTAACAACATAGGTAACATTTCCATGTAAATCTGTCAACTTTGCACGGGATTTTCACAACTTTGTATGCACTTTGTTAATAACTTTGCGCCTGGGCAGTGGTACAATGTACTAACATAAATAGTATTTTTAGACTTTTACATATTTTTGTTCTAAATTTAACTGCGGGGTTCTTTACGAAATGACTTAGGGGGGAATATACACGCAAATCCACCGAATTTTCAAGAGCTTTTCACATTCTCAGGGTGTGTTTGTTCATTTTACAGACGGCTCATATGACAGTCTGCTAACATGGGAGGCTTCGAATGGATTTTATTCATTTTTCATACTTTATAACAGCAGGGTTAGATGTAACAACAACTTAGATCAAATAAACACGCAAATCTACCAACTTTGAAATCGGTTTGGACAACTTTGCACGCTGTTTCAACAGCTTAGACCAAAGAGATGCAGACTGCAAAAAAAAAAACTCACCGGCTGCTTTTCTCCGGTAGTCTCCCATGCAAGTACTAACCTCGACCGATTTAACTTTACTTTTGGAACTGGTGTATCACCTGACCACTCATCTGTCAGAGACATTAGAAATTTATTGTAATTGGCGACCATTTCATGTTTGGAAATATTTCAAAATTCTACATCCTTCGAGGGCCACTACGAGATTCCATCGGCCTTTTATGATATATTTATTCACTTTCGCAAACTTTTAACTACTGGTCTCGATAATGTAACAACATAGGTAAAATTTCCATGTAAATCTGTCAACTTTGCACGGGATTTTCACAACTTTGTATGCACTTTGTTAATCACTTTGCGCCTGGGCAGTGGTACAATGTACTAACATAAATAGTATTTTTAGACTTTTACATATTTTTGTTCTAAATTTAACTGCGGGGTTCCTTACGAAATGACTTAGGGGGGAATATACACGCAAATCCACCGAATTTTCAAGAGCTTTTCACATTCTCAGGGTGTGTTTGTTCATTTTACAGCCAGCTCATATGACAGTTTGCTAACATGGGAGGCTTCGAATGGATTTTATTCATTTTTCATACTTTATAACAGCAGGGTTAGATATAACAACAACTTAGATCAAATAAACACGCAAATCTACCAACTTTGAAATCGGTTTGGACAACTTTGCACGCTGTTTCAACAGCTTAGACCAAAGAGATGCAGACTGCCAAAAAAAAACTCACCGGCTGCTTTTCTCCGGTAGTCTCCTATGCAAGTACTAACCTCGACCTATTTAACTTTACTTTTGGAACTGGTGTATCACCTGACCACTCATCTGTCAGAGACATTTGAAATTTATTGTAATTGGCGACCATTTCATGTTTGGAAATATTTCAAAATTCTACATCCTTCGAGGGCCACTACGAGATTCCATCGGCCTTTTATGACATATTTATTCACTTTCGCAAACTTTTAACTACTGGTCTCGATAATGTAACAACATAGGTAACATTTCTATGTAAATCTGTCAACTTTGCACGGGATTTTCACAACTTTGTATGCACTTTGTTAATCACTTTGCGCCTGGGCAGTGGTACAATGTACTAACATAAATAGTATTTTTAGACTTTTACATATTTTTGTTCTAAATTTAACTGCGGGGTTCCTTACGAAATGACTTAGGGGGGAATATACACGCAAATCCACCGAATTTTCAAGAGCTTTTCACATTCTCAGGGTGTGTTTGTTCATTTTACAGCCAGCTCATATGACAGTTTGCTAACATGGGAGGCTTCGAATGGATTTTATTCATTTTTCATACTTTATAACAGCAGGGTTAGATATAACAACAACTTAGATCAAATAAACACGCAAATCTACCAACTTTGAAATCGGTTTGGACAATTTTGCACGCTGTTTCAACAGCTTAGACCAAAGAGATGCAGACTGCCAAAAAAAAACTCACCGGCTGCTTTTCTCCGGTAGTCTCCTATGCAAGTACTAACCTCGACCTATTTAACTTTACTTTTGGAACTGGTGTATCACCTGACCACTCATCTGTCAGAGGCATTTGAAATTTATTGTAATTGGCGACCATTTCATGTTTGGAAATATTTCAAAATTCTACATCCTTCGAGGGCCACTACGCGATTCCATCGGCCTTTTATGATATATTTATTCACTTTCGCAAACTTTTAACTACTGGTCTCGATAATGTAACAACATAGGTAACATTTCTATGTAAATCTGTCAACTTTGCACGGGATTTTCACAACTTTGTATGCACTTTGTTAATCACTTTGCGCCTGGGCAGTGGTACAATGTACTAACATAAATAGTATTTTTAGACTTTTACATATTTTTGTTCTAAATTTAACTGCGGGGTTCTTTACGAAATGACTTAGGGGGGGGGGATATACACGCAAATCCACCGAATTTTCAAGAGCTTTTCACATTCTCAGGGTGTGTTTGTTCATTTTACAGACGGCTCATATGACAGTCTGCTAACATGGGAGGCTTCGAATGGATTTTATTCATTTTTCATACTTTATAACAGCAGGGTTAGATATAACAACAACTTAGATCAAATAAACACGCAAATCTACCAACTTTGAAATCGGTTTGGACAACTTTGCACGCTGTTTCAACAGCTTAGACCAAAGCGATGCAGACTGCAAAAAAAAAACTCACCGGCTGCTTTTCTCCGGTAGTCTCCCATGCAAGTACTAACCTCGACCGATTTAACTTTACTTTTGGAACTGGTGTATCACCTGACCACTCATCTGTCAGAGACATTAGAAATTTATTGTAATTGGCGACCATTTCATGTTTGGAAATATTTCAAAATTCTACATCCTTCGAGGGCCACTACGAGATTCCATCGGCCTTTTATGATATATTTATTCACTTTCGCAAACTTTTAACTACTGGTCTCGATAATGTAACAACATAGGTAACATTTCTATGTAAATCTGTCAACTTTGCACGGGATTTTCACAACTTTGTATGCACTTTGTTAATCACTTTGCGCCTGGGCAGTGGTACAATGTACTAACATAAATAGTATTTTTAGACTTTTACATATTTTTGTTCTAAATTTAACTGCGGGGTTCCTTACGAAATGACTTAGGGGGGAATATACACGCAAATCCACCGAATTTTCAAGAGCTTTTCACATTCTCAGGGTGTATTTGTTCATTTTACAGCCAGCTCATATGACAGTTTGCTAACATGGGAGGCTTCGAATGGATTTTATTCAGTTTTCATACTTTATAACATCAGGGTTAGATATAACAACAACTTAGATCAAATAAACACGCAAATCTACCAACTTTGAAATCGGTTTGAACAACTTTGCACGCTGTTTCAACAGCTTAGACCAAAAAGATGCAGACTGCCAAAAAAAAACTCACCGGCTGCTTTTCTCCGGTAATCTCCTATGCAAGTACTAACCTCGACCTATTTAACTTTACTTTTGGAACTGGTGTATCACCTGACCACTCATCTGTCAGAGTCATTTGAAATTTATTGTAATTGGCGACCATTTCATGTTTGGAAATATTTCAAAATTCTACATCCTTCGAGGGCCACTACGAGATTCCATCGGCCTTTTATGATATATTTATTCACTTTCGCAAACTTTTAACTACTGGTCTCGATAATGTAACAACATAGGTAACATTTCCATGTAAATCTGTCAACTTTGCACGGGATTTTCACAACTTTGTATGCACTTTGTTAATCACTTTGCGCCTGGGCAGTGGTACAATGTACTAACATAAATAGTATTTTTAGACTTTTACATATTTTTGTTCTAAATTTAACTGCGGGGTTCTTTACGAAATGACTTAGGGGGGAATATACACGCAAATCCACCGAATTTTCAAGAGCTTTTCACATTCTCAGGGTGTGTTTGTTCATTTTACAGACGGCTCATATGACAGTCTGCTAACATGGGAGGCTTCGAATGGATTTTATTCATTTTTCATACTTTATAACAGCAGGGTTAGATATAACAACAACTTAGATCAAATAAACACGCAAATCTACCAACTTTGAAATCGGTTTGGACAACTTTGCACGCTGTTTCAACAGCTTAGACCAAAGCGATGCAGACTGCAAAAAAAAAACTCACCGGCTGCTTTTCTCCGGTAGTCTCCCATGCAAGTACTAACCTCGACCGATTTAACTTTACTTTTGGAACTGGTGTATCACCTGACCACTCATCTGTCAGAGACATTAGAAATTTATTGTAATTGGCGACCATTTCATGTTTGGAAATATTTCAAAATTCTACATCCTTCGAGGGCCACTACGAGATTCCATCGGCCTTTTATGATATATTTATTCACTTTCGCAAACTTTTAACTACTGGTCTCGATAATGTAACAACATAGGTAACATTTCCATGTAAATCTGTCAACTTTGCACGGGATTTTCACAACTTTGTATGCACTTTGTTAATCACTTTGCGCCTGGGCAGTGGTACAATGTACTAACATAAATAGTATTTTTAGACTTTTACATATTTTTGTTCTAAATTTAACTGCGGGGTTCCTTACGAAATGACTTAGGGGGGAATATACACGCAAATCCACCGAATTTTCAAGAGCTTTTCACATTCTCAGGGTGTGTTTGTTCATTTTACAGCCAGCTCATATGACAGTTTGCTAACATGGGAGGCTTCGAATGGATTTTATTCATTTTTCATACTTTATAACAGCAGGGTTAGATATAACAACAACTTAGATCAAATAAACACGCAAATCTACCAACTTTGAAATCGGTTTGGACAACTTTGCACGCTGTTTCCACAGCTTAGATAAAAGAGATGCAGACTGCAAAAAAAAACTCACCGGTTGCTTTTCTCCGGTAGTCTCCCATGCAAGTACTAACCTCGACCGATTTAACTTTACTTTTGGAACTGGTGTATCACCTGACCACTCATCTGTCAGAGACATTAGAAATTTATTGTAATTGGCGACCATTTCATGTTTCGAAATATTTCAAAATTCTACATCCTTCGAGGGCCACTACGAGATTCCATCGGCCTTTTATGATATATTTATTCACTTTCGCAAACTTTTAACTACTGGTCTCGATAATGTAACAACATAGGTAACATTTCCATGTAAATCTGTCAACTTTGCACGGGATTTTCACAACTTTGTATGCACTTTGTTAATCACTTTGCGCCTGGGCAGTGGTACAATGTACTAACATAAATAGTATTTTTAGACTTTTACATATTTTTGTTCTAAATTTAACTGCGGGGTTTCTTACGAAATGACTTAGGGGGGAATATACACGCAAATCCACCGAATTTTCAAGAGCTTTTCACATTCTCAGGGTGTGTTTGTTCATTTTACAGCCAGCTCATATGACAGTTTGCTAACATGGGAGGCTTCGAATGGATTTTATTCATTGTTCATACTTTATAACAGCAGGGTTAGATATAACAACAACTTAGATCAAATAAACACGCAAATCTACCAACTTTGAAATCGGTTTGGACAACTTTGCACGCTGTTTCAACAGCTTAGACTGCAAAAAAACTCACCGGCTGGTTTTCTCCGGTAGTCTCCCATGCAAGTACTAACCTCGACCGATTTAACTTTACTTTTGGAACAGGTGTATCACCTGACCACTCATCTATCAGAGACATTTGAAATTTATTGTAATTGGCGACCATTTCATGTTTGGAAATATTTCAAAATTCTACATCCTTCGAGGGCCACTACGAGATTCCATCGGCCTTTTATGATATATTTATTCACTTTCGCAAACTTTTAACTACTGGTCTCGATAATGTAACAACATAGGTAACATTTCCATGTAAATCTGTCAACTTTGCACGGGATTTTCACAACTTTGTATGCACTTTGTTAATCACTTTGCGCCTGGGCAGTGGTACAATGTACTAACATAAATAGTATTTTTAGACTTTTACATATTTTTGTTCTAAATTTAACTGCGGGGTTCTTTACGAAATGACTTAGGGGGGGATATACACGCAAATCCACCGAATTTTCAAGAGCTTTTCACATTCTCAGGGTGTGTTTGTTCATTTTACAGCCGGCTCATATGGCAGTCTGCTAACATGGGAGGCTTCGAATGGATTTTATTCATTTTTCATACTTTATAACAGCAAGGTTAGATATAACAACAACTTAGATCAAATAAACACGCAAATCTACCAACTTTGAAATCGGTTTGGACAACTTTGCACGCTGTTTCAACAGCTTAGACCAAAGAGATGCAGACTGCAAAAAAAAAACTCACCGACTGCTTTTCTCCGGTAGTCTCCCATGCAAGTACTAACCTCAACCGATTTAACTTTACTTTTGGAACTGGTGTATCACCTGACCACTCATCTGTCAGAGACATTAGAAATTTATTGTAATTGGCGACCATTTCATGTTTGGAAATATTTCAAAATTCTACATCCTTCGAGGGCCACTACGAGATTCCATCGGCCTTTTATGATATATTTATTCACTTTCACAAACTTTTAACTACTGGTCTCGATAATGTAACAACATAGGTAACATTTCCATGTAAATCTGTCAACTTTGCACGGGATTTTCACAACTTTGTATGCACTTTGTTAATCACTTTGCGCCTGGGCAGTGGTACAATGTACTAACATAAATAGTATTTTTAGACTTTTACATATTTTTGTTCTAAATTTAACTGCGGGGTTCCTTACGAAATGACTTAGGGGGGAATATACACGCAAATCCACCGAA
Source organism: Saccoglossus kowalevskii (assembly GCF_978046115.1). NCBI lineage: Eukaryota > Metazoa > Hemichordata > Enteropneusta > Harrimaniidae > Saccoglossus > Saccoglossus kowalevskii. The sequence goes on along the minus strand of NC_140651.1, from coordinate 30,048,188 downwards.
TTTTCAAGAGCTTTTCACATTCTCAGGGTGTGTTTGTTCATTTTACAGCCAGCTCATATGACAGTTTGCTAACATGGGAGGCTTCGAATGGATTTTATTCATTTTTCATACTTTATAACAGCAGGGTTAGATATAACAACAACTTAGATCAAATAAACACGCAAATCTACCAACTTTGAAATCGGTTTGGACAACTTTGCACGCTGTTTCCACAGCTTAGATAAAAGAGATGCAGACTGCAAAAAAAAAACTCACCGGTTGCTTTTCTCCGGTAGTCTCCCATGCAAGTACTAACCTCGACCGATTTAACTTTACTTTTGGAACTGGTGTATCACCTGACCACTCATCTGTCAGAGACATTAGAAATTTATTGTAATTGGCGACCATTTCATGTTTCGAAATATTTCAAAATTCTACATCCTTCGAGGGCCACTACGAGATTCCATCGGCCTTTTATGATATATTTATTCACTTTCGCAAACTTTTAACTACTGGTCTCGATAATGTAACAACATAGGTAACATTTCCATGTAAATCTGTCAACTTTGCACGGGATTTTCACAACTTTGTATGCACTTTGTTAATCACTTTGCGCCTGGGCAGTGGTACAATGTACTAACATAAATAGTATTTTTAGACTTTTACATATTTTTGTTCTAAATTTAACTGCGGGGTTTCTTACGAAATGACTTAGGGGGGAATATACACGCAAATCCACCGAATTTTCAAGAGCTTTTCACATTCTCAGGGTGTGTTTGTTCATTTTACAGCCAGCTCATATGACAGTTTGCTAACATGGGAGGCTTCGAATGGATTTTATTCATTTTTCATACTTTATAACAGCAGGGTTAGATATAACAACAACTTAGATCAAATAAACACGCAAATCTACCAACTTTGAAATCGGTTTGGACAACTTTGCACGCTGTTTCAACAGCTTAGACTGCAAAAAAACTCACCGGCTGGTTTTCTCCGGTAGTCTCCCATGCAAGTACTAACCTCGACCGATTTAACTTTACTTTTGGAACAGGTGTATCACCTGACCACTCATCTATCAGAGACATTTGAAATTTATTGTAATTGGCGACCATTTCATGTTTGGAAATATTTCAAAATTCTACATCCTTCGAGGGCCACTACGAGATTCCATCGGCCTTTTATGATATATTTATTCACTTTCGCAAACTTTTAACTACTGGTCTCGATAATGTAACAACATAGGTAACATTTCCATGTAAATCTGTCAACTTTGCACGGGATTTTCACAACTTTGTATGCACTTTGTTAATCACTTTGCGCCTGGGCAGTGGTACAATGTACTAACATAAATAGTATTTTTAGACTTTTACATATTTTTGTTCTAAATTTAACTGCGGGGTTCCTTACGAAATGACTTAGGGGGGAATATACACGCAAATCCACCGAATTTTCAAGAGCTTTTCACATTCTCAGGGTGTGTTTGTTCATTTTACAGCCAGCTCATATGACAGTTTGCTAACATGGGAGGCTTCGAATGGATTTTATTCATTTTTCATACTTTATAACAGCAGGGTTAGATATAACAACAACTTAGATCAAATAAACACGCAAATCTACCAACTTTGAAATCGGTTTGGACAACTTTGCACGCTGTTTCAACAGCTTAGACCAAAGAGATGCAGACTGCCAAAAAAAAACTCACCGGCTGCTTTTCTCCGGTAGTCTCCTATGCAAGTACTAACCTCAACCGATTTAACTTTACTTTTGGAACTGGTGTATCACCTGACCACTCATCTGTCAGAGACATTAGAAATTTATTGTAATTGGCGACCATTTCATGTTTGGAAATATTTCAAAATTCTACATCCTTCGAGGGCCACTACGAGATTCCATCGGCCTTTTATGATATATTTATTCACTTTCACAAACTTTTAACTACTGGTCTCGATAATGTAACAACATAGGTAACATTTCCATGTAAATCTGTCAACTTTGCACGGGATTTTCACAACTTTGTATGCACTTTGTTAATCACTTTGCGCCTGGGCAGTGGTACAATGTACTAACATAAATAGTATTTTTAGACTTTTACATATTTTTGTTCTAAATTTAACTGCGGGGTTCCTTACGAAATGACTTAGGGGGGAATATACACGCAAATCCACCGAATTTTCAAGAGCTTTTCACATTCTCAGGGTGTGTTTGTTCATTTTACAGCCAGCTCATATGACAGTTTGCTAACATGGGAGGCTTCGAATGGATTTTATTCATTTTTCATACTTTATAACAGCAGGGTTAGATATAACAACAACTTAGATCAAATAAACACGCAAATCTACCAACAGCTTAGACCAAAGAGATGCAGACTGCAAAAGAAAAAACTCACCGGCTGCTTTTCTCCGGTAGTCTCCCATGCAAGTACTAACCTCGACCAATTTAACTTTACTTTTGGAACTGGTGTATCACCTGACCACTCATCTATCAGAGACATTTGAAAATTATTGTAATTGGCGACCATTTCATGTTTGGAAATATTTCAAAATAATACATCCTTCGAGGGCCACTACGAGATTCCATCGGCCTTTTATGATATATTTATTCACTTTCGCAAACTTTTAACTACTGGTCTCGATAATGTAACAACATAGGTAACATTTCCATGTAAATCTGTCAACTTTGCACGGGATTTTCACAACTTTGTATGCACTTTGTTAATCACTTTGCGCCTGGGCAGTGGTACAATGTACTAACATAAATAGTATTTTTAGACTTTTACATATTTTTGTTCTAAATTTAACTGCAGGGTTCTTTACGAAATGACTTGGGGGGGATATACACGCAAATCCACCGAATTTTCAAGAGCTTTTCACATTCTCAGGGTGTGTTTGTTCATTTTACAGCCAGCTCATATGACAGTTTGCTAACATGGGAGGCTTCGAATGGATTTTATTCATTTTTCATACTTTATAACAGCAGGGTTAGATATAACAACAACTTAGATCAAATAAACACGCAAATCTACCAACTTTGAAATCGGTTTGGACAACTTTGCACGCTGTTTCAACAGCTTAGACTGCAAAAAAACTCACCGGCTGGTTTTCTCCGGTAGTCTCCCATGCAAGTACTAACCTCGACCGATTTAACTTTACTTTTGGAACAGGTGTATCACCTGACCACTCATCTATCAGAGACATTTGAAATTTATTGTAATTGGCGACCATTTCATGTTTGGAAATATTTCAAAATTCTACATCCTTCGAGGGCCACTACGAGATTCCATCGGCCTTTTATGATATATTTATTCACTTTCGCAAACTTTTAACTACTGGTCTCGATAATGTAACAACATAGGTAACATTTCCATGTAAATCTGTCAACTTTGCACGGGATTTTCACAACTTTGTATGCACTTTGTTAATCACTTTGCGCCTGGGCAGTGGTACAATGTACTAACATAAATAGTATTTTTAGACTTTTACATATTTTTGTTCTAAATTTAACTGCGGGGTTCTTTACGAAATGACTTAGGGGGGGATATACACGCAAATCCACCGAATTTTCAAGAGCTTTTCACATTCTCAGGGTGTGTTTGTTCATTTTACAGCCGGCTCATATGGCAGTCTGCTAACATGGGAGGCTTCGAATGGATTTTATTCATTTTTCATACTTTATAACAGCAAGGTTAGATATAACAACAACTTAGATCAAATAAACACGCAAATCTACCAACTTTGAAATCGGTTTGGACAACTTTGCACGCTGTTTCAACAGCTTAGACCAAAGAGATGCAGACTGCAAAAAAAAAACTCACCGACTGCTTTTCTCCGGTAGTCTCCCATGCAAGTACTAACCTCAACCGATTTAACTTTACTTTTGGAACTGGTGTATCACCTGACCACTCATCTGTCAGAGACATTAGAAATTTATTGTAATTGGCGACCATTTCATGTTTGGAAATATTTCAAAATTCTACATCCTTCGAGGGCCACTACGAGATTCCATCGGCCTTTTATGATATATTTATTCACTTTCACAAACTTTTAACTACTGGTCTCGATAATGTAACAACATAGGTAACATTTCCATGTAAATCTGTCAACTTTGCACGGGATTTTCACAACTTTGTATACACTTTGTTAATCACTTTGCGCCTGGGCAGTGGTACAATGTACTAACATAAATAGTATTTTTAGACTTTTACATATTTTTGTTCTAAATTTAACTGCGGGGTTCCTTACGAAATGACTTAGGGGGGAATATACACGCAAATCCACCGAATTTTCAAGAGCTTTTCACATTCTCAGGGTGTGTTTGTTCATTTTACAGCCAGCTCATATGACAGTTTGCTAACATGGGAGGCTTCGAATGGATTTTATTCATTTTTCATACTTTATAACAGCAGGGTTAGATATAACAACAACTTAGATCAAATAAACACGCAAATCTACCAACTTTGAAATCGGTTTGGACAACTTTGCACGCTGTTTCCACAGCTTAGATAAAAGAGATGCAGACTGCAAAAAAAAAACTCACCGGTTGCTTTTCTCCGGTAGTCTCCCATGCAAGTACTAACCTCGACCGATTTAACTTTACTTTTGGAACTGGTGTATCACCTGACCACTCATCTGTCAGAGACATTAGAAATTTATTGTAATTGGCGACCATTTCATGTTTCGAAATATTTCAAAATTCTACATCCTTCGAGGGCCACTACGAGATTCCATCGGCCTTTTATGATATATTTATTCACTTTCGCAAACTTTTAACTACTGGTCTCGATAATGTAACAACATAGGTAACATTTCCATGTAAATCTGTCAACTTTGCACGGGATTTTCACAACTTTGTATGCACTTTGTTAATCACTTTGCGCCTGGGCAGTGGTACAATGTACTAACATAAATAGTATTTTTAGACTTTTACATATTTTTGTTCTAAATTTAACTGCGGGGTTTCTTACGAAATGACTTAGGGGGGAATATACACGCAAATCCACCGAATTTTCAAGAGCTTTTCACATTCTCAGGGTGTGTTTGTTCATTTTACAGCCAGCTCATATGACAGTTTGCTAACATGGGAGGCTTCGAATGGATTTTATTCATTTTTCATACTTTATAACAGCAGGGTTAGATATAACAACAACTTAGATCAAATAAACACGCAAATCTACCAACTTTGAAATCGGTTTGGACAACTTTGCACGCTGTTTCAACAGCTTAGACTGCAAAAAAACTCACCGGCTGGTTTTCTCCGGTAGTCTCCCATGCAAGTACTAACCTCGACCGATTTAACTTTACTTTTGGAACAGGTGTATCACCTGACCACTCATCTATCAGAGACATTTGAAATTTATTGTAATTGGCGACCATTTCATGTTTGGAAATATTTCAAAATTCTACATCCTTCGAGGGCCACTACGAGATTCCATCGGCCTTTTATGATATATTTATTCACTTTCGCAAACTTGTAACTACTGGTCTCGATAATGTAACAACATAGGTAACATTTCCATGTAAATCTGTCAACTTTGCACGGGATTTTCACAACTTTGTATGCACTTTGTTAATCACTTTGCGCCTGGGCAGTGGTACAATGTACTAACATAAATAGTATTTTTAGACTTTTACATATTTTTGTTCTAAATTTAACTGCGGGGTTCTTTACGAAATGACTTAGGGGGGGATATACACGCAAATCCACTGAATTTTCAAGAGCTTTTCACATTCTCAGGGTGTGTTTGTTCATTTTACAGCCGGCTCATATGGCAGTCTGCTAACATGGGAGGCTTCGAATGGATTTTATTCATTTTTCATACTTTATAACAGCAAGGTTAGATATAACAACAACTTAGATCAAATAAACACGCAAATCTACCAACTTTGAAATCGGTTTGGACAACTTTGCACGCTGTTTCAACAGCTTAGACCAAAGAGATGCAGACTGCAAAAAAAAAACTCACCGGCTGCTTTTCTCCGGTAGTCTCCCATGCAAGTACTAACCTCAACCGATTTAACTTTACTTTTGGAACTGGTGTATCACCTGACCACTCATCTGTCAGAGACATTAGAAATTTATTGTAATTGGCGACCATTTCATGTTTGGAAATATTTCAAAATTCTACATCCTTCGAGGGCCACTACGAGATTCCATCGGCCTTTTATGATATATTTATTCACTTTCACAAACTTTTAACTACTGGTCTCGATAATGTAACAACATAGGTAACATTTCCATGTAAATCTGTCAACTTTGCACGGGATTTTCACAACTTTGTATGCACTTTGTTAATCACTTTGCGCCTGGGCAGTGGTACAATGTACTAACATAAATAGTATTTTTAGACTTTTACATATTTTTGTTCTAAATTTAACTGCGGGGTTCCTTACGAAATGACTTAGGGGGGAATATACACGCAAATCCACCGAATTTTCAAGAGCTTTTCACATTCTCAGGGTGTGTTTGTTCATTTTACAGCCAGCTCATATGACAGTTTGCTAACATGGGAGGCTTCGAATGGATTTTATTCATTTTTCATACTTTATAACAGCAGGGTTAGATATAACAACAACTTAGATCAAATAAACACGCAAATCTACCAACTTTGAAATCGGTTTGGACAACTTTGCACGCTGTTTCAACAGCTTAGACCAAAGAGATGCAGACTGCCAAAAAAAAACTCACCGGCTGCTTTTCTCCGGAAGTCTCCTATGCAAGTACTAACCTCAACCGATTTAACTTTACTTTTGGAACTGGTGTATCACCTGACCACTCATCTGTCAGAGACATTAGAAATTTATTGTAATTGGCGACCATTTCATGTTTGGAAATATTTCAAAATTCTACATCCTTCGAGGGCCACTACGAGATTCCATCGGCCTTTTATGATATATTTATTCACTTTCACAAACTTTTAACTACTGGTCTCGATAATGTAACAACATAGGTAACATTTCCATGTAAATCTGTCAACTTTGCACGGGATTTTCACAACTTTGTATGCACTTTGTTAATCACTTTGCGCCTGGGCAGTGGTACAATGTACTAACATAAATAGTATTTTTAGACTTTTACATATTTTTGTTCTAAATTTAACTGCGGGGTTCCTTACGAAATGACTTAGGGGGGAATATACACGCAAATCCACCGAATTTTCAAGAGCTTTTCACATTCTCAGGGTGTGTTTGTTCATTTTACAGCCAGCTCATATGACAGTTTGCTAACATGGGAGGCTTCGAATGGATTTTATTCATTTTTCATACTTTATAACAGCAGGGTTAGATATAACAACAACTTAGATCAAATAAACACGCAAATCTACCAACAGCTTAGACCAAAGAGATGCAGACTGCAAAAGAAAAAACTCACCGGCTGCTTTTCTCCGGTAGTCTCCCATGCAAGTACTAACCTCGACCAATTTAACTTTACTTTTGGAACTGGTGTATCACCTGACCACTCATCTATCAGAGACATTTGAAAATTATTGTAATTGGCGACCATTTCATGTTTGGAAATATTTCAAAATAATACATCCTTCGAGGGCCACTACGAGATTCCATCGGCCTTTTATGATATATTTATTCACTTTCGCAAACTTTTAACTACTGGTCTCGATAATGTAACAACATAGGTAACATTTCCATGTAAATCTGTCAACTTTGCACGGGATTTTCACAACTTTGTATGCACTTTGTTAATCACTTTGCGCCTGGGCAGTGGTACAATGTACTAACATAAATAGTATTTTTAGACTTTTACATATTTTTGTTCTAAATTTAACTGCAGGGTTCTTTACGAAATGACTTGGGGGGGATATACACGCAAATCCACCGAATTTTCAAGAGCTTTTCACATTCTCAGGGTGTGTTTGTTTATTTTACAGCCGGCTCATATGACAGTCTGCTAACATGGGAGGCTTCAAATGGATTTTATTCATTTTTCTTACTTTATAACAGCAGGGTTAGATATAACAACAACTTAGATCAAATAAACACGCAAATCTACCAACTTTGAAATCGGTTTGGACAACTTTGCACGCTGTTTCAACAGCTTAGACTGCAATAAAAACTCACCGGCTGCTTTTCTCCGGTAGTCTCCCATGCAAGTACTAACCTCGACCGATTTAACTTTACTTTTGGAACTGGTGTATCACCTGACCACTCTTCTATCAGAGACATTTGAACTTTATTGTAATTGGCGACCATTTCATGTTTGGAAATATTTCAAAATTCTACATCCTTTGAGGGCCACTACGAGATTCCATCGGCCTTTTATGATATATTTATTCACTTTCGCAAACGTTTAACTACTGGTCTCGATAATGTAACAACATAGGAAATATTTCCATGTAAATCTGTCAACTTTGCCCGCGATTTTCACAACTTTGTATGCACTTTGTTAATCACTTTGCGCCTGGGCAGTGGTACAATGTACTAACATAAATAGTATTTTTAGACTTTTACATATTTTTGTTCTAAATTTAACTGCGGGGTTCATTACGAAATGACTTAGGGGGGAATATACACGCAAATCCACCGAATTTTCAAGAGCTTTTCACATTCTCAGGGTGTGTTTGTTCATTTTACAGCCGGCTCATATGACAGTCTGCTAACATGGGAGGCTTCGAATGGATTTTATTCATTTTTCATACTTTATAACAGCAGGGTTAGATATAACAACAACTTAGATCAAATAAACACGCAAATCTACCAACTTTGAAATCGGTTTGGACAACTTTGCACGCTGTTTCAACAGCTTAGACCAAAGAGATGCAGACTGCAAAAAAAAACTCACCGGCTGCTTTTCTCAGGTAGTCTCCCATGCAAGTACTAACCTCGACCTATTTAACTTTACTTTTGGAACTGGTGTATCACCTGACCACTCATCTGTCAGAGACATTTGAAATTTATTGTAATTGGCGACCATTTCATGTTTGGAAATATTTCAAAATTCTACATCCTTCGAGGGCCACTACGAGATTCCATCGGCCTTTTATGATATATTTATTCACTTTCACAAACTTTTAACTACTGGTCTCGATAATGTAACAACATAGGTAACATTTCCATGTAAATCTGTCAACTTTGCACGGGATTTTCACAACTTTGTATGCACTTTGTTAATCACTTTGCGCCTTGGCAGTGGTACAATGTACTAACATAAATAGTATTTTTAGACTTTTACATATTTTTGTTCTAAATTTAACTGCGGGGTTCTTTACGAAATGACTTAGGGGGGAATATACACGCAAATCCACCGAATTTTCAAGAGCTTTTCACATTCTCAGGGTGTGTTTGTTCATTTTACAGCCGGCTCATATGACAGTCGGCTAACATGGGAGGCTTCGAATGGATTTTATTCATTTTTGATACTTTATAACAGCAGGGTTAGATATAACAACAACTTAGATCAAATAAACATGCAAATCTACCAACTTTGAAATCGGTTTGGACAACTTTGCACGCTGTTTCAACAGCTTAGACCAAAGAGATGCAGACTGCAAAAAGAACTCACCGGCTGCTTTTCTCCGGCAGTCTCCCATGCAAGTACTAACCTCGACCGATTTAACTTTACTTTTGGAACTGGTGTATCACCTGATCACTCATCTGTCAGAGACATTTGAAATTTGTTGTAATTGCCGACCATTTCATGTTTGAAAATATTTCAAAATTCTACATCCTTCGAGGGCCACTACGAGATTCCATCGGCCTTTTATGATATATTTATTCACTTTCGCAAACTTTTAACTACTGGTCTCGATAATGTAACAACATAGGTAACATTTCCATGTAAATCTGTCAACTTTGCACGGGATTTTCACAACTTTGTATGCACTTTGTTAATCACTTTGCGCCTGGGCAGTGGTACAATGTACTAACATAAATAGTATTTTTAGACTTTTACATATTTTTGTTCTAAATTTAACTGCGGGGTTCTTTACGAAATGACTTATGGGGGAATATACACGCAAATCCACCGAATTTTCAAGAGCTTTTCACATTCTCAGGGAGTGTTTGTTCATTTTACACCCGGCTCATATGACAGTCTGCTAACATGGGAGGCTTCGAATGGATTTTATTCATTTTTCATACGTTATAACAGCAGGGTTAGATATAACAACAACTTAGATCAAATAAACACGCAAATCTACCAACTTTGAAATCGGTTTGGACAACTTTGCACGCTGTTTCAACAGCTTAGACCAAAGAGATGCAGACTGCAAAAAAAAAACTCACCGGCTGCTTTTCTCCGGTAGTCTCCCATGCAAGTACTAACCTCGACCTATTTAACTTTACTTTTGGAACTGGTGTATCACCTGACCACTCTTCTATCAGAGACATTTGAACTTTATTGTAATTGGCGACCATTTCATGTTTGGAAATATTTCAAAATTCTACATCCTTCGAGGGCCACTACGAGATTCCATCGGCCTTTTATGATATATTTATTCACTTTCACAAACTTTTAACTACTGGTCTCGATAATGTAACAACATAGGTAACATTTTCATGTAAATCTGTCAACTTTGCATGGGATTTTCACAACTTTGTATGCACTTTGTTAATCACTTTGCGCCTGGGCAGTGGTACAATGTACTAACATAAATAGTATTTTTAGACTTTTACATATTTTTGTTCTAAATTTAACTGCGGGGTTCTTTACGAAATGACTTAGGGGGGAATATACACGCAAATCCACCGAATTTTCAAGAGCTTTTCACATTCTCAGGGTGTGTTTGTTCATTTTACAGCCGGCTCATATGACAGTCTGCTAACATGGGAGGCTTCGAATGGATTTTATTCATTTTTCATACTTTATAACAGCAGGGTTAGATATAACAACAACTTAGATCAAATAAACACGCAAATCTACCAACTTTGAAATCGGTTTGGACAACTTTGCACGCTGTTTCAACAGCTTAGACCAAAGAGATGCAGACTGCAAAAAAAAAACTCACCGGCTGCTTTTCTCAGGTAGTCTCCCATGCAAGTACTAACCTCGACCTATTTAACTTTACTTTTGGAACTGGCGTATCACCTGACCACTCATCTGTCAGAGACATTTGAAATTTATTGTAATTGGCGACCATTTCATGTTTGGAAATATTTCAAAATTCTACATCCTTCGAGGGCCACTACGAGATTCCATCGGCCTTTTATGATATATTTATTCACTTTCACAAACTTTTAACTACTGGTCTCGATAATGTAACAACATAGGTAACATTTTCATGTAAATCTGTCAACTTTGCACGGGATTTTCACAACTTTGTATGCACTTTGTTAATCACTTTGCGCCTGGGCAGTGGTACAATGTACTAACATAAATAGTATTTTTAGACTTTTACATATTTTTGTTCTAAATTTAACTGCGGGGTTCTTTACGAAATGACTTAGGGGGGAATATACACGCAAATCCACCGAATTTTCAAGAGCTTTTCACATTCTCAGGGTGTGTTTGTTCATTTTACAGCCGGCTCATATGACAGTCGGCTAACATGGGAGGCTTTGAATGGATTTTATTCATTTTTGATACTTTATAACAGCAGGGTTAGATATAACAACAACTTAGATCAAATAAACATGCAAATCTACCAACTTTGAAATCGGTTTGGACAACTTTGCACGCTGTTTCAACAGCTTAGACCAAAGAGATGCAGACTGCAAAAAAAAACTCACCGGCTGCTTTTCTCCGGCAGTCTCCCATGCAAGTACTAACCTCGACCGATTTAACTTTACTTTTGGAACTGGTGTATCACCTGATCACTCATCTGTCAGAGACATTTGAAATTTGTTGTAATTGCCGACCATTTCATGTTTGAAAATATTTCAAAATTCTACATCCTTCGAGGGCCACTACGAGATTCCATCGGCCTTTTATGATATATTTATTCACTTTCGCAAACTTTTAACTACTGGTCTCGATAATGTAACAACATAGGTAATATTTCCATGTAAATCTGTCAACTTTGCACGCGATTTTCACAACTTTGTATGCACTTTGTTAATCACTTTGCGCCTGGGCAGTGGTACAATGTACTAACATAAATAGTATTTTTAGACTTTTACATATTTTTGTTCTAAATTTAACTGCGGGGTTCTTTACGAAATGACTTAGGGCGGAATATACACGCAAATCCACCGAATTTTCAAGAGCTTTTCACATTCTCAGGGTGTGTTTGTTCATTTTACAGCCGGCTCATATGACAGTCGGCTAACATGGGAGGCTTCGAATGGATTTTATTCATTTTTGATACTTTATAACAGCAGGGTTAGATATAACAAAAACTTAGATCAAATAAACATGCAAATCTACCAACTTTGAAATCGGTTTGGACAACTTTGCACGCTGTTTCAACAGCTTAGACCAAAGAGATGCAGACTGCAAAAAAAAACTCACCGGCTGCTTTTCTCCGGCAGTCTCCCATGCAAGTACTAACCTCGACCGATTTAACTTTACTTTTGGAACTGGTGTATCACCTGATCACTCATCTGTCAGAGACATTTGAAATTTGTTGTAATTGCCGACCATTTCATGTTTGAAAATATTTCAAAATTCTACATCCTTCGAGGGCCACTACGAGATTCCATCGGCCTTTTATGATATATTTATTCACTTTCGCAAACTTTTAACTACTGGTCTCGATAATGTAACAACATAGGTAATATTTCCATGTAAATCTGTCAACTTTGCACGCGATTTTCACAACTTTGTATGCACTTTGTTAATCACTTTGCGCCTGGGCAGTGGTACAATGTACTAACATAAATAGTATTTTTAGACTTTTACATATTTTTGTTCTAAATTTAACTGCGGGGTTCTTTACGAAATGACTTAGGGCGGAATATACACGCAAATCCACCGAATTTTCAAGAGCTTTTCACATTCTCAGGGTGTGTTTGTTCATTTTACAGCTGGCTCATATGACAGTCTGCTAACATGGGAGGCTTCAAATGGATTTTATTCATTTTTCATACTTTATAACAGCAGGGTTAGATATAACAACAACTTAGATCAAATAAACACGCAAATCTACCAACTTTGAAATCGGTTTGGACAACTTTGCACGCTGTTTCAACAGCTTAGACCAAAGAGATGCAGACTGCAAAAAAAATCACTGGCTGCTTTTCTCCGGTAGTCTCCCATGCAAGTACTAACCTCGACCGATTTAACTTTACTTTTGGAACTGGTGTATCACCTGACCACTCATCTATCAGAGACATTTAAAATTTATTGTAATTGGCGACCATTTCATGTTTGGAAATATTTCAAAATTCTACATCCTTCGAGGGCCACTACGAGATTCCATCGGCCTTTTATGATATATTTATTCACTTTCGCAAACTTTTAACTACTGGTCTCGATAATGTAACAACATAGGTAACATTTCCATGTAAATCTGTCAACTTTGCACGGGATTTTCACAACTTTGTATGCACTTTGTTAATCACTTTGCGCCTGGGCAGTGGTACAATGTACTAACATAAATAGTATTTTTAGACTTTTACATATTTTTGTTCTAAATTTAACTGCGGGGTTCTTTACGAAATGACTTAGGGGGGAATATACACGCAAATCCACCGAATTTTCAAGAGCTTTTCACATTCTCAGGGAGTGTTTGTTCATTTTACAGCCGGCTCATATGACAGTCTGCTAACATGGGAGGCTTCGAATGGATTTTATTCATTTTTCATACGTTATAACAGCAGGGTTAGATATAACAACAACTTAGATCAAATAAACACGCAAATCTACCAACTTTGAAATCGGTTTGGACAACTTTGCACGCTGTTTCAACAGCTTAGACCAAAGAGATGCAGACTGCAAAAAAAAAACTCACCGGCTGCTTTTCTCCGGTAGTCTCCCATGCAAGTACTAACCTCGACCGATTTAACTTTACTTTTGGAACTGGTGTATCACCTGACCACTCTTCTATCAGAGACATTTGAACTTTATTGTAATTGGCGACCATTTCATGTTTGGAAATATTTCAAAATTCTACATCCTTCGAGGGCCACTACGAGATTCCATCAGCCTTTTATGATATATTTATTCACTTTCGCAAACTTTTAACTACTGGTCTCGATAATGTAACAACATAGGTAACATTTCCATGTAAATCTGTCAACTTTGCACGGGATTTTCACAACTTTGTATGCACTTTGTTAATCACTTTGCGCCTGGGCAGTGGTACAATGTACTAACATAAATAGTATTTTTAGACTTTTACATATTTTTGTTCTAAATTTAACTGCGGGGTTCTTTACGAAATGACTTAGGGGGGAATATACACGCAAATCCACCGAATTTTCAAGAGCTTTTCACATTCTCAGGGTGTGTTTGTTCATTTTACAGCCGGCTCATATGACAGTCTGCTAACATGGGAGGCTTCGAATGGATTTTATTCATTTTTGATACTTTATAACAGCAGGGTTAGATATAACAACAACTTAGATCAAATAAACATTCAAATCTACCAACTTTGAAATCGGTTTGGACAACTTTGCACGCTGTTTCAACAGCTTAGACCAAAGAGATGCAGACTGCAAAAAAAAAACTCACCGGCTGCTTTTCTCCAGTAGTCTCCCAAGCAAGTACTAACCTCGACCGATTTAACTTTAATTTTGGAACTGGTGTATCACTTGATCACTCATCTGTCAGAGACATTTGAAATTTATTGTAATTGGCGACCATTTCATGTTTGGAAATATTTCAAAATTCTACATCCTTCGAGGGCCACTACGAGATTCCATCGGCCTTTTATGATATATTTATTCACTTTCGCAAACTTTTAACTACTGGTCTCGATAATGTAACAACATAGGTAACATTTCCATGTAAATCTGTCAACTTTGCACGGGATTTTCACAACTTTGTATGCACTTTGTTAATCACTTTGCGCCTGGGCAGTGGTACAATGTACTAACATAAATAGTATTTTTAGACTTTTACATATTTTTGTTCTAAATTTAACTGCGGGGTTCTTTACGAAATGACTTAGGGGGGAATATACACGCAAATCCACCGAATTTTCAAGAGCTTTTCACATTCTCAGGGTGTGTTTGTTCATTTTACAGCCGGCTCATATGACAGTCTGCTAACATGGGAGGCTTCGAATGGATTTTATTCATTTTTCATACTTTATAACAGCAGGGTTAGATATACCAACAACTTAGATCAAATAAACACGCAAATCTACCAACTTTGAAATCGGTTTGGACAACTTTGCACGCTGTTTCTACAGTTTAGACCAAAGAGATGCAGACTGCAAAAAAAAACTCACCGGCTGCTTTTCTCCGGTAGTCTCCCATGCAAGTACTAACCTCGACCGATTTAACTTTACTTTTGGAACTGGTGTATCACCTGACCACTCATCTGTCAGAGACATGTGAAATTTATTGTAATTGGCGACCATTTCATGTTTGGAAATATTTCAAAATTCTACATCCTTCGAGGGCCACTACGAGATTCCATCGGCCTTTTATGATATATTTACTCACTTTCGCAAACTTTTAACTACTGGTCTCGATAATGTAACAACATAGGTAACATTTCCATGTAAATCTGTCAACTTTGCACGGGATTTTCACAACTTTGTATGCACTTTGTTAATCACTTTGCGCCTGGGCAGTGGTACAATGTACTAACATAAATAGTATTTTTAGACTTTTACATATTTTTGTTCTAAATTTAACTGCGGGGTTCTTTACGAAATGACTTAGGGGGGAATATACACGCAAATCCACCGAATTTTCAAGAGCTTTTCACATTCTCTGGGTGTGTTTGTTCATTTTACAGCCGGCTCATATGACAGTCTGCTAACATGGGAGGCTTCGAATGGATTTTATTCATTTTTCATACTTTATAACAGCAGGGTTAGATATAACAACAACTTAGATCAAATAAACACGCAAATCTACCAACTTTGAAATCGGTTTGGACAACTTTGCACGCTGTTTCAACAGCTTCGACCAAAGAGATGCAGACTGCAAAAGAAAAAACTCACCGGCTGCTTTTCTCCGGTAGTCTCCCATGCAAGTACTAACCTCGACCAATTTAACTTTACTTTTGGAACTGGTGTATCACCTGACCACTCATCTATCAGAGACATTTGAAAATTATTGTAATTGGCGACCATTTCATGTTTGGAAATATTTCAAAATAATACATCCTTCGAGGGCCACTACGAGATTCCATCGGCCTTTTATGATATATTTATTCACTTTCGCAAACTTTTAACTACTGGTCTCGATAATGTAACAACATAGGTAACATTTCCATGTAAATCTGTCAACTTTGCACGGGATTTTCACAACTTTGTATGCACTTTGTTAATCACTTTGCGCCTGGGCAGTGGTACAATGTACTAACATAAATAGTATTTTTAGACTTTTACATATTTTTGTTCTAAATTTAACTGCGGGGTTCTTTACGAAATGACTTAGGGGGGAATATACACGCAAATCCACCGAATTTTCAAGAGCTTTTCACATTCTCAGGGTGTTTTTGTTCATTTTACAGCTGGCTCATATGACAGTCTGCTAACATGGGAGGCTTCGAATGGATTTTATTCATTTTTCATACTTTATAACAGCAGGGTTAGATATAACAACAACTTAGATCAAATAAACATTCAAATCTACCAACTTTGAAATCGGTTTGGACAACTTTGCACGCTGTTTCAACAGCTTAGACCAAAGAGATGCAGACTGCAAAAAAAATCACTGGCTGCTTTTCTCCGGTAGTCTCCCATGCAAGTACTAACCTCGACCGATTTAACTTTACTTTTGGAACTGGTGTATCACCTGACCACTCATCTGTCAGAGACATTTGAAATTTATTGTAATTGGCGACCATTTCATGTTTGGAAATATTTCAAAATTCTACATCCTTCGAGGGCCACTACGAGATTCCATCGGCCTTTTATGATATATTTATTCACTTTCGCAAACTTTTAACTACTGGTCTCGATAATGTAACAACATAGGTAACATTTCCATGTAAATCTGTCAACTTTGCACGGGATTTTCACAACTTTGTATGCACTTTGTTAATCACTTTGCGCCTGGGCAGTGGTACAATGTACTAACATAAATAGTATTTTTAGACTTTTACATATTTTTGTTCTAAATTTAACTGCGGGGTTCTTTACGAAATGACTTAGGGGGGAATATACACGCAAATCCACCGAATTTTCAAGAGCTTTTCACATTCTCAGGGTGTGTTTGTTCATTTTACAGCCGGCTCATATGACAGTCTGCTAACATGGGAGGCTTCGAATGGATTTTATTCATTTTTCATACTTTATAACAGCAGGGTTAGATATACCAACAACTTAGATCAAATAAACACGCAAATCTACCAACTTTGAAATCGGTTTGGACAACTTTGCACGCTGTTTCTACAGTTTAGACCAAAGAGATGCAGACTGCAAAAAAAAACTCACCGGCTGCTTTTCTCCGGTAGTCTCCCATGCAAGTACTAACCTCGACCGATTTAACTTTACTTTTGGAACTGGTGTATCACCTGACCACTCATCTGTCAGAGACATGTGAAATTTATTGTAATTGGCGACCATTTCATGTTTGGAAATATTTCAAAATTCTACATCCTTCGAGGGCCACTACGAGATTCCATCGGCCTTTTATGATATATTTACTCACTTTCGCAAACTTTTAACTACTGGTCTCGATAATGTAACAACATAGGTAACATTTCCATGTAAATCTGTCAACTTTGCACGGGATTTTCACAACTTTGTATGCACTTTGTTAATCACTTTGCGCCTGGGCAGTGGTACAATGTACTAACATAAATAGTATTTTTAGACTTTTACATATTTTTGTTCTAAATTTAACTGCGGGGTTCTTTACGAAATGACTTAGGGGGGAATATACACGCAAATCCACCGAATTTTCAAGAGCTTTTCACATTCTCTGGGTGTGTTTGTTCATTTTACAGCCGGCTCATATGACAGTCTGCTAACATGGGAGGCTTCGAATGGATTTTATTCATTTTTCATACTTTATAACAGCAGGGTTAGATATAACAACAACTTAGATCAAATAAACACGCAAATCTACCAACTTTGAAATCGGTTTGGACAACTTTGCACGCTGTTTCAACAGCTTCGACCAAAGAGATGCAGACTGCAAAAGAAAAAACTCACCGGCTGCTTTTCTCCGGTAGTCTCCCATGCAAGTACTAACCTCGACCAATTTAACTTTACTTTTGGAACTGGTGTATCACCTGACCACTCATCTATCAGAGACATTTGAAAATTATTGTAATTGGCGACCATTTCATGTTTGGAAATATTTCAAAATAATACATCCTTCGAGGGCCACTACGAGATTCCATCGGCCTTTTATGATATATTTATTCACTTTCGCAAACTTTTAACTACTGGTCTCGATAATGTAACAACATAGGTAACATTTCCATGTAAATCTGTCAACTTTGCACGGGATTTTCACAACTTTGTATGCACTTTGTTAATCACTTTGCGCCTGGGCAGTGGTACAATGTACTAACATAAATAGTATTTTTAGACTTTTACATATTTTTGTTCTAAATTTAACTGCGGGGTTCTTTACGAAATGACTTAGGGGGGAATATACACGCAAATCCACCGAATTTTCAAGAGCTTTTCACATTCTCAGGGTGTTTTTGTTCATTTTACAGCTGGCTCATATGACAGTCTGCTAACATGGGAGGCTTCGAATGGATTTTATTCATTTTTCATACTTTATAACAGCAGGGTTAGATATAACAACAACTTAGATCAAATAAACATTCAAATCTACCAACTTTGAAATCGGTTTGGACAACTTTGCACGCTGTTTCAACAGCTTAGACCAAAGAGATGCAGACTGCAAAAAAAATCACTGGCTGCTTTTCTCCGGTAGTCTCCCATGCAAGTACTAACCTCGACCGATTTAACTTTACTTTTGGAACTGGTGTATCACCTGACCACTCATCTGTCAGAGACATTTGAAATTTATTGTAATTGGCGACCATTTCATGTTTGGAAATATTTCAAAATTCTACATCCTTCGAGGGCCACTACGAGATTCCATCGGCCTTTTATGATATATTTATTCACTTTCGCAAACTTTTAACTACTGGTCTCGATAATGTAACAACATAGGTAACATTTCCATGTAAATCTGTCAACTTTGCACGGGATTTTCACAACTTTGTATGCACTTTGTTAATCACTTTGCGCCTGGGCAGTGGTACAATGTACTAACATAAATAGTATTTTTAGACTTTTACATATTTTTGTTCTAAATTTAACTGCGGGGTTCTTTACGAAATGACTTTGGGGGGAATATACACGCAAATCCACCGAATTTTCAAGAGCTTTTCACATTCTCAGGGTGTGTTTGTTCATTTTACAGCCGGCTCATATGACAGACTGCTAACATGGGAGGCTTCGAATGGATTTTATTCATTTTTCATACTTTATAACAGCAGGGTTAGATATACCAACAACTTAGATCAAATAAACACGCAAATCTACCAACTTTGAAATCGGTTTGGACAACTTTGCACGCTGTTTCTACAGTTTAGACCAAAGAGATGCAGACTGCAAAAAAAAACTCACCGGCTGCTTTTCTCCGGTAGTCTCCCATGCAAGTACTAACCTCGACCGATTTAACTTTACTTTTGGAACTGGTGTATCACCTGACCACTCATCTGTCAGAGACATGTGAAATTTATTGTAATTGGCGACCATTTCATGTTTGGAAATATTTCAAAATTCTACATCCTTCAAGGGCCACTACGAGATTCCATCGGCCTTTTATGATATATTTATTCACTTTCGCAAACTTTTAACTACTGGTCTCGATAATGTAACAACATAGGTAACATTTCCATGTAAATCTGTCAACTTTGCACGGGATTTTCACAACTTTGTATGCACTTTGTTAATCACTTTGCGCCTGGGCAGTGGTACAATGTACTAACATAAATAGTATTTTTAGACTTTTACATATTTTTGTTCTAAATTTAACTGCGGGGTTCTTTACGAAATGACTTAGGGGGGAATATACACGCAAATCCACCGAATTTTCAAGAGCTTTTCACATTCTCAGGGTGTGTTTGTTCATTTTACAGCCGGCTCATATGACAGTCTGCTAACATGGGAGGCTTGAAAATGGATTTTATTCATTTTTGATACTTTATAACAGCAGGGTTAGATATAACAACAACTTAGATCAAATAAACATTCAAATCTACCAACTTTGAAATCGGTTTGGACAACTTTGCACGCTGTTTCAACAGCTTAGACCAAAGAGATGCAGACTGCAAAAAAAAACTCACCGGCTACTTTTCTCCGGTAGTCTCCCATGCAAGTACTAACCTCGACCGATTTAACTTTACTTTTGGAACTGGTGTATCACTTGATCACTCATCTGTCAGAGACATTTGAAATTTATTGTAATTGGCGACCATTTCATGTTTGGAAATATTTCAAAATTCTACATCCTTCGAGGGCCACTACGAGATTCCATCGGCCTTTTATGATATATTTATTCACTTTCGCAAACTTTTAACTACTGGTCTCGATAATGTAACAACATAGGTAACATTTCCATGTAAATCTGTCAACTTTGCACGGGATTTTCACAACTTTGTATGCACTTTGTTAATCACTTTGCGCCTGGGCAGTGGTACAATGTACTAACATAAATAGTATTTTTAGACTTTTACATATTTTTGTTCTAAATTTAACTGCGGGGTTCTTTACGAAATGACTTAGGGGGGAATATACACGCAAATCCACCGAATTTTCAAGAGCTTTTCACATTCTCAGGGTGTGTTTGTTCATTTTACAGCCGGCTCATATGACAGTCTGCTAACATGGGAGGCTTCGAATGGATTTTATTCATTTTTCATACTTTATAACAGCAGGGTTAGATATAACAACAACTTAGATCAAATAAACACGCAAATCTACCAACTTTGAAATCGGTTTGGACAACTTTGCACGCTGTTTCAACAGCTTAGACCAAAGAGATGCAGACTGCAAAAAAAAACTTACCTGCTGCTTTTCTCCGGTAGTCTCCCATGCAAGTACTAACCTCGACCGATTTAACTTTACTTTTGGAACTGGTGTATCACCTGATCACTCATCTGTCAGAGACATTTGAAATTTATTGTAATTGGCGACCATTTCATGTTTGGAAATATTTCAAAATTCTACATCCTTCGAGGGCCACTACGAGATTCCATCGGCCTTTTATGATATATTTATTCACTTTCGCAAACTTTTAACTACTGGTCTCGATAATGTAACAACATAGGTAACATTTCCATGTAAATCTGTCAACTTTGCACGGGATTTTCACAACTTTGTATGCACTTTGTTAATCACTTTGCGCCTGGGCAGTGGTACAATGTACTAACATAAATAGTATTTTTAGACTTTTACATATTTTTGTTCTAAATTTAACTGCGGGGTTCTTTACGAAATGACTTAGGGGGGAATATACACGCAAATCCACCGAATTTTCAAGAGCTTTTCACATTCTCAGGGTGTGTTTGTTCATTTTACAGCCGGCTCATATGACAGTCTGCTAACATGGGAGGCTTCGAATGGATTTTATTCATTTTTCATACTTTATAACAGCAGGGTTAGATATAACAACAACTTAGATCAAATAAACACGCAAATCTACCAACTTTGAAATCGGTTTGGACAACTTTGCACGCTGTTTCAACAGCTTCGACCAAAGAGATGCAGACTGCAAAAGAAAAAACTCACCGGCTGCTTTTCTCCGGTAGTCTCCCATGCAAGTACTAACCTCGACCAATTTAACTTTACTTTTGGAACTGGTGTATCACCTGATCACTCATCTGTCAGAGACATTTGAAATTTATTGTAATTGGCGACCATTTCATGTTTGGAAATATTTCAAAATTCTACATCCTTCGAGGGCCACTACGAGATTCCATCGGCCTTTTATGATATATTTATTCACTTTCGCAAACTTTTAACTACTGGTCTCGATAATGTAACAACATAGGTAACATTTCCATGTAAATCTGTCAACTTTGCACGGGATTTTCACAACTTTGTATGCACTTTGTTAATCACTTTGCGCCTGGGCAGTGGTACAATGTACTAACATAAATAGTATTTTTAGACTTTTACATATTTTTGTTCTAAATTTAACTGCGGGGTTCTTTACGAAATGACTTAGGGGGGAATATACACGCAAATCCACCGAATTTTCAAGAGCTTTTCACATTCTCAGGGTGTGTTTGTTCATTTTACAGCCGGCTCATATGACAGTCTGCTAACATGGGAGGCTTCGAATGGATTTTATTCATTTTTCATACTTTATAACAGCAGGGTTAGATATAACAACAACTTAGATCAAATAAACACGCAAATCTACCAACTTTGAAATCGGTTTGGACAACTTTGCACGCTGTTTCAACAGCTTCGACCAAAGAGATGCAGACTGCAAAAGAAAAAACTCACCGGCTGCTTTTCTCCGGTAGTCTCCCATGCAAGTACTAACCTCGACCAATTTAACTTTACTTTTGGAACTGGTGTATCACCTGACCACTCATCTATCAGAGACATTTGAAAATTATTGTAATTGGCGACCATTTCATGTTTGGAAATATTTCAAAATAATACATCCTTCGAGGGCCACTACGAGATTCCATCGGCCTTTTATGATATATTTATTCACTTTCGCAAACTTTTAACTACTGGTCTCGATAATGTAACAACATAGGTAACATTTCCATGTAAATCTGTCAACTTTGCACGGGATTTTCACAACTTTGTATGCACTTTGTTAATCACTTTGCGCCTGGGCAGTGGTACAATGTACTAACATAAATAGTATTTTTAGACTTTTACATATTTTTGTTCTAAATTTAACTGCGGGGTTCTTTACGAAATGACTTAGGGGGGAATATACACGCAAATCCACCGAATTTTCAAGAGCTTTTCACATTCTCAGGGTGCGTTTGTTCATTTTACAGCTGGCTCATATGACAGTCTGCTAACATGGCTTCGAATGGATTTTATTCATTTTTCATACTTTATAACAGCAGGGTTAGATATAACAACAACTTAGATCAAATAAACACGCAAATCTACCAACTTTGAAATCGGTTTGGACAACTTGGCACGCTGTTTAAACAGCTTAGACCAAAGAGATGCAGACTGCAAAAAAAACTCACCGGCTGCTTTTCTCCGGTAGTCTCCCATGCAAGTACTAACCTCGACCGATTTAACTTTACTTTTGGAACTGGTGTATCACCTGATCACTCATCTGTCAGAGACACTTGAAATTTCTTGGAATTGGCGACCATTTCATGTTTGGAAATATTTCAAAATTCTACATCCTTCGTGGGCCACTACGAGATTCCATCGGCCTTTTATGATATATTTATTCACTTTCGCAAACTTTTAACTACTGGTCTCGATAATGTAACAACATAGGTAACATTTCCATGTAAATCTGTCAACTTTGCACGGGATTTTCACAACTTTGTATGCACTTTGTTAATCACTTTGCGCCTGGGCAGTGGTACAATGTACTAACATAAATAGTATTTTTAGACTTTTACATATTTTTGTTCTAAATTTAACTGCGGGGTTCTTTACGAAATGACTTAGGGGGGAATATACACGCAAATCAACCGAATTTTCAAGAGCTTTTCACATTCTCAGGGTGTGTTTGTTCATTTTACAGCCGGCTCATATGACAGTCTGCTTAAATGGGAGGCTTCGAATGGATTTTATTCATTTTTCATACTTTATAACAGCAGGGTTAGATATAACAACAACTTAGATCAAATAAACACGCAAATCTACCAACAGCTTAGACCAAAGAGATGCAGACTGCAAAAGAAAAAACTCACCGGCTGCTTTTCTCCGGTAGTCTCCCATGCAAGTACTAACCTCGACCGATTTAACTTTACTTTTGGAACTGGTGTATCACCTGATCACTCATCTGTCAGAGACACTTGAAATTTATTGTAATTGGCGACCATTTCATGTTTGGAAATATTTCAAAATTCTACATCCTTCGCGGGCCACTACGAGATTCCATCGGCCTTTTATGATATATTTATTCACTTTCGCAAACTTTTAACTACTGGTCTCGATAATGTAACAACATAGGTAACATTTCCATGTAAATCTGTCAACTTTGCACGGGATTTTCACAACTTTGTATGCACTTTGTTAATCACTTTGCGCCTGGGCAGTGGTACAATGTACTAACATAAATAGTATTTTTAGACTTTTACATATTTTTGTTCTAAATTTAACTGCGGGGTTCTTTACGAAATGACTTAGGGGGGAATATACACGCAAATCCACCGAATTTTCAAGAGCTTTTCACATTCTCAGGGTGTGTTTGTTCATTTTACAGCCGGCTCATATGACAGTCTGCTAACATGGGAGGCTTCGAATGGATTTTATTCATTTTTCATACTTTATAACAGCAGGGTTAGATATAACAACAACTTAGATCAAATAAACACGCAAATCTACCAACTTTGAAATCGGTTTGGACAACTTTGCACGCTGTTTCAACAGCTTCGACCAAAGAGATGCAGACTGCAAAAGAAAAAACTCACCGGCTGCTTTTCTCCGGTAGTCTCCCATGCAAGTACTAACCTCGACCAATTTAACTTTACTTTTGGAACTGGTGTATCACCTGATCACTCATCTGTCAGAGACATTTGAAATTTATTGTAATTGGCGACCATTTCATGTTTGGAAATATTTCAAAATTCTACATCCTTCGAGGGCCACTACGAGATTCCATCGGCCTTTTATGATATATTTATTCACTTTCGCAAACTTTTAACTACTGGTCTCGATAATGTAACAACATAGGTAACATTTCCATGTAAATCTGTCAACTTTGCACGGGATTTTCACAACTTTGTATGCACTTTGTTAATCACTTTGCGCCTGGGCAGTGGTACAATGTACTAACATAAATAGTATTTTTAGACTTTTACATATTTTTGTTCTAAATTTAACTGCGGGGTTCTTTACGAAATGACTTAGGGGGGAATATACACGCAAATCCACCGAATTTTCAAGAGCTTTTCACATTCTCAGGGTGTGTTTGTTCATTTTACAGCCGGCTCATATGACAGTCTGCTAACATGGGAGGCTTCGAATGGATTTTATTCATTTTTCATACTTTATAACAGCAGGGTTAGATATAACAACAACTTAGATCAAATAAACACGCAAATCTACCAACTTTGAAATCGGTTTGGACAACTTTGCACGCTGTTTCAACAGCTTCGACCAAAGAGATGCAGACTGCAAAAGAAAAAACTCACCGGCTGCTTTTCTCCGGTAGTCTCCCATGCAAGTACTAACCTCGACCAATTTAACTTTACTTTTGGAACTGGTGTATCACCTGACCACTCATCTATCAGAGACATTTGAAAATTATTGTAATTGGCGACCATTTCATGTTTGGAAATATTTCAAAATAATACATCCTTCGAGGGCCACTACGAGATTCCATCGGCCTTTTATGATATATTTATTCACTTTCGCAAACTTTTAACTACTGGTCTCGATAATGTAACAACATAGGTAACATTTCCATGTAAATCTGTCAACTTTGCACGGGATTTTCACAACTTTGTATGCACTTTGTTAATCACTTTGCGCCTGGGCAGTGGTACAATGTACTAACATAAATAGTATTTTTAGACTTTTACATATTTTTGTTCTAAATTTAACTGCGGGGTTCTTTACGAAATGACTTAGGGGGGAATATACACGCAAATCCACCGAATTTTCAAGAGCTTTTCACATTCTCAGGGTGCGTTTGTTCATTTTACAGCTGGCTCATATGACAGTCTGCTAACATGGCTTCGAATGGATTTTATTCATTTTTCATACTTTATAACAGCAGGGTTAGATATAACAACAACTTAGATCAAATAAACACGCAAATCTACCAACTTTGAAATCGGTTTGGACAACTTGGCACGCTGTTTAAACAGCTTAGACCAAAGAGATGCAGACTGCAAAAAAAACTCACCGGCTGCTTTTCTCCGGTAGTCTCCCATGCAAGTACTAACCTCGACCGATTTAACTTTACTTTTGGAACTGGTGTATCACCTGATCACTCATCTGTCAGAGACACTTGAAATTTCTTGGAATTGGCGACCATTTCATGTTTGGAAATATTTCAAAATTCTACATCCTTCGTGGGCCACTACGAGATTCCATCGGCCTTTTATGATATATTTATTCACTTTCGCAAACTTTTAACTACTGGTCTCGATAATGTAACAACATAGGTAACATTTCCATGTAAATCTGTCAACTTTGCACGGGATTTTCACAACTTTGTATGCACTTTGTTAATCACTTTGCGCCTGGGCAGTGGTACAATGTACTAACATAAATAGTATTTTTAGACTTTTACATATTTTTGTTCTAAATTTAACTGCGGGGTTCTTTACGAAATGACTTAGGGGGGAATATACACGCAAATCAACCGAATTTTCAAGAGCTTTTCACATTCTCAGGGTGTGTTTGTTCATTTTACAGCCGGCTCATATGACAGTCTGCTTAAATGGGAGGCTTCGAATGGATTTTATTCATTTTTCATACTTTATAACAGCAGGGTTAGATATAACAACAACTTAGATCAAATAAACACGCAAATCTACCAACAGCTTAGACCAAAGAGATGCAGACTGCAAAAGAAAAAACTCACCGGCTGCTTTTCTCCGGTAGTCTCCCATGCAAGTACTAACCTCGACCGATTTAACTTTACTTTTGGAACTGGTGTATCACCTGATCACTCATCTGTCAGAGACACTTGAAATTTATTGTAATTGGCGACCATTTCATGTTTGGAAATATTTCAAAATTCTACATCCTTCGCGGGCCACTACGAGATTCCATCGGCCTTTTATGATATATTTATTCACTTTCGCAAACTTTTAACTACTGGTCTCGATAATGTAACAACATAGGTAACATTTCCATGTAAATCTGTCAACTTTGCACGGGATTTTCACAACTTTGTATGCACTTTGTTAATCACTTTGCGCCTGGGCAGTGGTACAATGTACTAACATAAATAGTATTTTTAGACTTTTACATATTTTTGTTCTAAATTTAACTGCGGGGTTCTTTACGAAATGACTTAGGGGGGAATATACACGCAAATCCACCGAATTTTCAAGAGCTTTTCACATTCTCAGGGTGCGTTTGTTCATTTTACAGCCGGCTCATATGACAGTCTGCTAACATGGCTTCGAATGGATTTTATTCATTTTTCATACTTTATAACAGCAGGGTTAGATATAACAACAACTTAGATCAAATAAACACGCAAATCTACCAACTTTGAAATCGGTTTGGACAACTTGGCACGCTGTTTAAACAGCTTAGACCAAAGAGATGCAGACTGCAAAAAAAACTCACCGGCTGCTTTTCTCCGGTAGTCTCCCATGCAAGTACTAACCTCGACCGATTTAACTTTACTTTTGGAACTGGTGTATCACCTGATCACTCATCTGTCAGAGACACTTGAAATTTATTGTAATTGGCGACCATTTCATGTTTGGAAATATTTCAAAATTCTACATCCTTCGCGGGCCACTACGAGATTCCATCGGCCTTTTATGATATATTTATTCACTTTCGCAAACTTTTAACTACTGGTCTCGATAATGTAACAACATAGGTAACATTTCCATGTAAATCTGTCAACTTTGCACGGGATTTTCACAACTTTGTATGCACTTTGTTAATCACTTTGCGCCTGGGCAGTGGTACAATGTACTAACATAAATAGTATTTTTAGACTTTTACATATTTTTGTTCTAAATTTAACTGCGGGGTTCTTTACGAAATGACTTATGGGGGAATATACACGCAAATCCACCGAATTTTTAAGAGCTTTTCACATTCTCAGGGTGTGTTTGTTCATTTTACAGCCGGCTCATATGACAGTCTGCTAACATGGGAGGCTTCGAATGGATTTTATTCATTTTTCATACTTTATAACAGCAGGGTTAGATATAACAACAACTTAGATCAAATAAACACGCAAATCTACCAACTTTGAAATCGGTTTGGACAACTTTGCACGCTGTTTCAACAGCTTAGACCAAAGAGATGCAGACTGCAAAAGAAAAAACTCACCGGCTGCTTTTCTCCGGTAGTCTCCCATGCAAGTACTAACCTCGACCAATTTAACTTTACTTTTGGAACTGGTGTATCACCTGACCACTCATCTATCAGAGACATTTGAAAATTATTGTAATTGGCGACCATTTCATGTTTGGAAATATTTCAAAATAATACATCCTTCGAGGGCCACTACGAGATTCCATCGGCCTTTTATGATATATTTATTCACTTTCGCAAACTTTTAACTACTGGTCTCGATAATGTAACAACATAGGTAACATTTCCATGTAAATCTGTCAACTTTGCACGGGATTTTCACAACTTTGTATGCACTTTGTTAATCACTTTGCGCCTGGGCAGTGGTACAATGTACTAACATAAATAGTATTTTTAGACTTTTACATATTTTTGTTCTAAATTTAACTGCGGGGTTCTTTACGAAATGACTTAGGGGGAATATACACGCAAATCCACCGAATTTTCAAGAGCTTTTCACATTCTCAGGGTGTGTTTGTTCATTTTACAGCCGGCTCATATGACAGTCTGCTAACATGGGAGGCTTCGAATGGATTTTATTCATTTTTGATACTTTATAACAGCAGGGTTAGATATAACAACAACTTAGATCAAATAAACATTC
Organism: Saccoglossus kowalevskii; assembly: GCF_978046115.1. Taxonomy (NCBI): domain Eukaryota; kingdom Metazoa; phylum Hemichordata; class Enteropneusta; family Harrimaniidae; genus Saccoglossus; species Saccoglossus kowalevskii. Next base: position 30,019,401 of record NC_140651.1, on the reverse strand, counting down.
AAATCTACCAACTTTGAAATCGGTTTGGACAACTTTGCACGCTGTTTCAACAGCTTAGACCAAAGAGATGCAGACTGCAAAAAAAAAAAAACTCACCGGCTGCTTTTCTCCAGTAGTCTCCCATGCAAGTACTAACCTCGACCGATTTAACTTTACTTTTGGAACTGGTGTATCACTTGATCACTCATCTGTCAGAGACATTTGAAATTTATTGTAATTGGCGACCTTTTCATGTTTGGAAATATTTCAAAATTCTACATCCTTCGAGGGCCACTACGAGATTCCATCG
>NC_140651.1:29823912-30018912 GCF_978046115.1 Saccoglossus kowalevskii | reverse complement strand
ATATCTAACCCTGCTGTTATAAAGTGTGAAAAATGAATAAAATCCATTTGAAGCCTCCCATGTTAGCAGACTGTCATATGAGCCGGCTGTAAAATGAACAAACACACCCTGAGAATGTGAAAAGCTCTTGAAAATTCGGTGGATTTGCGTGTATATTCCCCCCTAAGTCATTTCGTAACGAACCCCGCAGTTAAATTTAGAACCAAAATATGTAAACGTCTAAAAATACTATTTATGTTAGTACATTGTACCACTGCCCAGGCGCAAAGTGATTAACAAAGTGCATACAAAGTTGTGAAAATCCCGTGCAAAGTTGACAGATTTACATGGAAATGTTACCTATGTTGTTACATTTTCCAGGCCAGTAGTTAAAAGTTTGCGAAAGTGAATAAATATATCATAAAAGGCCGATGGAATCTCGTAGTGGCCCTCGAAGGATATAGAATTTTGAAATATTTCCAAACATGAAATGGTCGCCAATTACAATAAATTTAAATGTCTCTGATAGATGAGTGGTCAGGTGATACACCAGTTCCAAAAGTAAAGTTAAATCGGGCGAGGTTAGTACTTGCATGGGAGACTACCGGAGAAAAGCAGCCGTTGAGTTTTTTTTTGCAGTCTGCATCTCTTTGGTCTAAGCTGTTGAAACAGGGTGCAAAGTTGTCCTAACCGATTTCAAAGTTGGTGGATTTGCGTGTTTATTTGATCTAAGTTGTTCTTATATCTAACCCTGCTGTTATAAAGTATGAAAAATGAATAAAATCCATTTGAAGCCTCCCATGTTAGCAGACTGTCATATGAGCCGGCTGTAAAATGAACAAACACACCCTGAGAATGGGAAAAGCTCTTGAAAATTCGGTGGATTTGCGTGTATATTCCCCCTAAGTCATTTCGTAAAGAACCCCGCAGTTAAATTTAGAACAAAAATATGTAAAAGTCTAAAAATACTATTTATGTTAGTACATTGTACCACTGCCCAGGCGCAAAGTGATTTACAAAGTGCATACAAAGTTGTGAAAATCCCGTGCAAAGTTGACAGATTTACATGGAAATGTTACCTATGTTGTTACATTTTCGAGGCCAGTAGTTAAAAGTTTGCGAAAGTGAATAAATATATCATAAAAGGCCGATGGAATCTCGTAGTGGCCCTCGAAGGATATAGAATTTTGAAATATTTCCAAACATGAAATGGTCGCCAATTACAATAAATTTAAATGTCTCTGATAGATGAGTGGTCAGGTGATACACCAGTTCCAAAAGTAAAGTTATATCGGGCGAGGTTAGTACTTGCATGGGAGACTACCGGAGAAAAGCAGCCGTTGAGTTTTTTTTTGCAGTCTGCATCTCTTTGGTCTAAGCTGTTGAAACAGGGTGCAAAGTTGTCCTAACCGATTTCAAAGTTGGTGGATTTGCGTGTTTATTTGATCTAAGTTGTTCTTATATCTAACCCTGCTGTTATAAAGTATGAAAAATGAATAAAATCCATTTGAAGCCTCCCATGTTAGCAGACTGTCATATGAGCCGGCTGTAAAATGAACAAACACACCCTGAGAATGGGAAAGGCTCTTGAAAATTCGGTGGATTTGCGTGTATATTCCCCCTAAGTCATTTCGTAAAGAACCCCGCAGTTAAATTTAGAACAAAAATATGTAAAAGTCTAAAAATACTATTTATGTTAGTACATTGTACCACTGCCCAGGCTCAAAGTGATTTACAAAGTGCATACAAAGTTGTGAAAATCCCGTGCAAAGTTGACAGATTTACATGGAAATGTTACCTATGTTGTTACATTTTCGAGGCCAGTAGTTAGAAGTTTGCGAAAGTGAATAAATATATCATAAAAGGCCGATGGAATCTCGTAGTGGCCCTCGAAGGATATAGAATTTTGAAATATTTCCAAACATGAAATGGTCGCCAATTACAATAAATTTAAATGTCTCTGATAGATGAGTGGTCAGGTGATACACCAGTTCCAAAAGTAAAGTTAAATCGGGCGAGGTTAGTACTTGCATGGGAGACTACCGGAGAAAAGCAGCCGTTGAGGTTTTTTTTGCAGTCTGCATCTCTTTGGTCTAAGCTGTTGAAACAGGGTGCAAAGTTGTCCTAACCGATTTCAAAGTTGGTGGATTTGCGTGTTTATTTGATCTAAGTTGTTCTTATATCTAACCCTGCTGTTATAAAGTATGAAAAATGAATAAAATCCATTTGAAGCCTCCCATGTTAGCAGACTGTCATATGAGCCGGCTGTAAAATGAACAAACACACCCTGAGAATGGGAAAAGCTCTTGAAAATTCGGTGGATTTGCGTGTATATTCCCCCTAAGTCATTTCGTAAAGAACCCCGCAGTTAAATTTAGAACAAAAATATGTAAAAGTCTAAAAATACTATTTATGTTAGTACATTGTACCACTGCCCAGGCGCAAAGTGATTTACAAAGTGCATACAAAGTTGTGAAAATCCCGTGCAAAGTTGACAGATTTACATGGAAATGTTACCTATGTTGTTACATTTTCGAGGCAAGTAGTTAAAAGTTTGCGAAAGTGAATAAATATATCATAAAAGGCCGATGGAATCTCGTAGTGGCCCTCGAAGGATGTAGAATTTTGAAATATTTCCAAACATGAAATGGTCGCCAATTACAATAAATGTCAAATGTCTCTGATAGATGAGTGGTCAGGTTATACACCAGTTTCAAAAGTAAAGTTAAATCGGTCGAGGTTAATACTTGCATGGGAGACTACAGGAGAAAAGCAGCCGGTGAGTTTTTATTTTTGCAGTCTGCATCTCTTTGGTCTAAGCTGTTGAAACAGCGTGCAAAGTTGTCCAAACCGATTTCAAAGTCGGTAGATTTGCGTGTTTATTTGATCTAAGTTGTTGTTATATCTAACCCTGCTGTTATAAAGTATGAAAAATTAATAAAATCCATTCGAAGCCTTCCATGTTAGCAGATTGTCATATGAGCCGGCTGTAAAATGAACAAACACACCCTGAGAATGGGAAAAGCTCTTGAAAATTCGGTGGATTTGCGTGTATATTCCCCCGTAAGTCATTTCGTAAAGAACCCCGCAGTTAAATTTAGAACAAAAATATGTAAAATTCTAAAAATACTATTTATGTTAGTACATTGTACCACTGCCCAGGCGCAAAGTGATTAACAAAGTGCATACAAAGTTGTGAAAATCCCGTGCAAAGTTGACAAATTTACATGGAAATGTTACCTATGTTGTTACATTATCGAGGCAAGTAGTTAAAAGTTTGCGAAAGTGAATAAATATATCATAAAAGGCCGATGGAATCTCGTAGTGGCCCTCGAAGAATGTAGAATTTTGAAATATTTCCAAACATGAAATGGTCGCCAATTACAATAAATGTCAAATGTCTCTGATAGATGAGTGGTCAGGTTATACACCAGTTTCAAAAGTAAAGTTAAATCGGTCGAGGTTAATACTTGCATGGGAGACTACCGGAGAAAAGCAGCCGGTGAGTTTTTATTTTTGCAGTCTGCATCTCTTTGGTCTAAGCTGTTGAAACAGCGGGCAAAGTTGTCCAAACCGATTTCAAAGTCGGTAGATTTGCGTGTTTATTTGATCTAAGTTGTTGTTATATCTAACCCTGCTGTTATAAAGTATGAAAAATTAATAAAATCCATTCGAAGCCTTCCATGTTAGCAGATTGTCATATGAGCCGGCTGTAAAATGAACAAACACACCCCGAGAATGTGAAAAGTTCTTGAAAATTCGGTGGATTTGCGTGTATATTCCCCCCTAAGTCATTTCGTAAAGAACCCCGCAGTTAAATTTAGAACAAAAATATGTAAACGTATAAAAATACTATTTATGTTAGTACATTGTACCACTACCCAGGCGCAAAGTGATTAACAAAGTGATTACAAAGTTGTGAAAATCCCGTGCAAAGTTGACAGATTTACATGGAAATGTTACCTATGTTGTTACATTATCGAGACCAGTAGGTAAAATCTTGCGAAAGTGAATAAATATATCATAAAAGGCCGATGGAATCTCGTAGTGGCCCTCGAAGGATGTAGAATTTTGAAATATTTCCAAACATTAAATGGTCGCCAATTACAATAAATTTCAAATGTCTCTGGCAGATGAGTGGTCAGGTGATACACCAGTTCCAAAAGTAAAGTTAAATCGGGCGAGGTTAGTACTTGCGTGGGAGACTACCGGAGAAAAGCAGCCGTTGAGTTTTTTGTTTGCAGTCTGCATCTCTTTGGTCTAAGCTGTTGAAACAGGGTGCAAAGTTGTCCAAACCGATTTCAAAGTTGGTAGATTTGCGTGTTTATTTGATCTAAGTTGTTGTTATATCTAACCCTGCTGTTATAAAGTATGAAAAATGAATAAAATCCATTTGAAGCCTCCCATGTTAGCAGACTGTCATATGAGCCGGCTGTAAAATGAACAAACACACCCTGAGAATGGGAAAAGCTCTTGAAAATTCGGTGGATTTGCGTGTATATTCCCCCGTAAGTCATTTCGTAAAGAACCCCGCAGTTAAATTTAGAACAAAAATATGTAAAATTCTAAAAATACTATTTATGTTAGTACATTGTACCACTGCCCAGGCGCAAAGTGATTAACAAAGTGCATACAAAGTTGTGAAAATCCCGTGCAAAGTTGACAGATTTACATGGAAATGTTACCTATGTTGTTACATTATCGAGACCAGTAGGTAAAATCTTGCGAAAGTGAATAAATATATCATAAAAGGCCGATGGAATCTCGTAGTGGCCCTCGAAGGATGTAGAATTTTGAAATATTTCCAAACATTAAATGGTCGCCAATTACAATAAATTTCAAATGTCTCTGGCAGATGAGTGGTCAGGTGATACACCAGTTCCAAAAGTAAAGTTAAATCGGGCGAGGTTAGTACTTGCGTGGGAGACTACCGGAGAAAAGCAGCCGTTGAGTTTTTTGTTTGCAGTCTGCATCTCTTTGGTCTAAGCTGTTGAAACAGGGTGCAAAGTTGTCCAAACCGATTTCAAAGTTGGTAGATTTGCGTGTTTATTTGATCTAAGTTGTTGTTATATCTAACCCTGCTGTTATAAAGTATGAAAAATGAATAAAATCCATTTGAAGCCTCCCATGTTAGCAGACTGTCATATGAGCCGGCTGTAAAATGAACAAACACACCCTGAGAATGGGAAAAGCTCTTGAAAATTCGGTGGATTTGCGTGTATATTCCCCCGTAAGTCATTTCGTAAAGAACCCCGCAGTTAAATTTAGAACAAAAATATGTAAAATTCTAAAAATACTATTTATGTTAGTACATTGTACCACTGCCCAGGCGCAAAGTGATTAACAAAGTGCATACAAAGTTGTGAAAATCCCGTGCAAAGTTGACAGATTTACATGGAAATGTTACCTATGTTGTTACATTTTCGAGGCCAGTAGTTAAAAGTTTGCGAAAGTGAATAAATATATCATAAAAGGCCGATGGAATCTCGTAGTGGCCCTCGAAGGATATAGAATTTTGAAATATTTCCAAACATGAAATGGTCGCCAATTACACTAAATTTCAAATGTCTCTGATAGATGAGTGGTCAGGTGATACACCAGTTTCAAAAGTAAAGTTAAATCGGGCGAGGTTAGTACTTGCATGGGAGACTACCGGAGAAAAGCAGCCGTTGAGTTTTTTTTTGCAGTCTGCATCTCTTTGGTCTAAGCTGTTGAAACAGGGTGCAAAGTTGTCCAAACCGATTTCAAAGTTGATAGATTTGCGTGTTTATTTGATCTAAGTTGTTGTTATATCTAACCCTGCTGTAATAAAGTGTGAAAAATGAATAAAATCCATTTGAAGCCTCCCATGTTAGCAGACTGTCATATGAGCCGGCTGTAAAATGAACAAACACACCCCGAGAATGTGAAAAGCTCTTAAAAATTCGGTGGATTTGCGTGTATATTCCCCCCTAAGTCATTTCGTAAAGAACCCCGCAGTTAAATTTAGAACAAAAATATGTAAAATTCTAAAAATACTATTTATGTTAGTACATTGTACCACTGCCCAGGCGCAAAGTGATTAACAAAGTGCATACAAAGTTGTGAAAATCCCGTGCAAAGTTGACAGATTTACATGGAAATGTTACCTATGTTGTTACATTTTCGAGGCCAGTAGTTAAAAGTTTGCGAAAGTGAATAAATATATCATAAAAGGCCGATGGAATCTCGTAGTGGCCCTCGAAGGATATAGAATTTTGAAATATTTCCAAACATGAAATGGTCGCCAATTACACTAAATTTCAAATGTCTCTGATAGATGAGTGGTCAGGTGATACACCAGTTTCAAAAGTAAAGTTAAATCGGGCGAGGTTAGTACTTGCATGGGAGACTACCGGAGAAAAGCAGCCGTTGAGTTTTTTTTTGCAGTCTGCATCTCTTTGGTCTAAGCTGTTGAAACAGGGTGCAAAGTTGTCCAAACCGATTTCAAAGTTGATAGATTTGCGTGTTTATTTGATCTAAGTTGTTGTTATATCTAACCCTGCTGTAATAAAGTGTGAAAAATGAATAAAATCCATTTGAAGCCTCCCATGTTAGCAGACTGTCATATGAGCCGGCTGTAAAATGAACAAACACACCCCGAGAATGTGAAAAGTTCTTGAAAATTCGGTGGATTTGCGTGTATATTCCCCCCTAAGTCATTTCGTAAAGAACCCCGCAGTTAAATTTAGAACAAAAATATGTAAACGTATAAAAATACTATTTATGTTAGTACATTGTACCACTACCCAGGCGCAAAGTGATTAACAAAGTGATTACAAAGTTGTGAAAATCCCGTGCAAAGTTGACAGATTTACATGGAAATGTTACCTATGTTGTTACATTATCGAGACCAGTAGGTAAAATCTTGCGAAAGTGAATAAATATATCATAAAAGGCCGATGGAATCTCGTAGTGGCCCTCGAAGGATGTAGAATTTTGAAATATTTCCAAACATTAAATGGTCGCCAATTACAATAAATTTCAAATGTCTCTGGCAGATGAGTGGTCAGGTGATACACCAGTTCCAAAAGTAAAGTTAAATCGGGCGAGGTTAGTACTTGCGTGGGAGACTACCGGAGAAAAGCAGCCGTTGAGTTTTTTGTTTGCAGTCTGCATCTCTTTGGTCTAAGCTGTTGAAACAGGGTGCAAAGTTGTCCAAACCGATTTCAAAGTTGGTAGATTTGCGTGTTTATTTGATCTAAGTTGTTGTTATATCTAACCCTGCTGTTATAAAGTATGAAAAATGAATAAAATCCATTTGAAGCCTCCCATGTTAGCAGACTGTCATATGAGCCGGCTGTAAAATGAACAAACACACCCTGAGAATGGGAAAAGCTCTTGAAAATTCGGTGGATTTGCGTGTATATTCCCCCGTAAGTCATTTCGTAAAGAACCCCGCAGTTAAATTTAGAACAAAAATATGTAAACGTATAAAAATACTATTTATGTTAGTACATTGTACCACTACCCAGGCGCAAAGTGATTAACAAAGTGATTACAAAGTTGTGAAAATCCCGTGCAAAGTTGACAGATTTACATGGAAATGTTACCTATGTTGTTACATTATCGAGACCAGTAGGTAAAATCTTGCGAAAGTGAATAAATATATCATAAAAGGCCGATGGAATCTCGTAGTGGCCCTCGAAGGATGTAGAATTTTGAAATATTTCCAAACATTAAATGGTCGCCAATTACAATAAATTTCAAATGTCTCTGGCAGATGAGTGGTCAGGTGATACACCAGTTCCAAAAGTAAAGTTAAATCGGGCGAGGTTAGTACTTGCGTGGGAGACTACCGGAGAAAAGCAGCCGTTGAGTTTTTTGTTTGCAGTCTGCATCTCTTTGGTCTAAGCTGTTGAAACAGGGTGCAAAGTTGTCCAAACCGATTTCAAAGTTGGTAGATTTGCGTGTTTATTTGATCTAAGTTGTTGTTATATCTAACCCTGCTGTTATAAAGTATGAAAAATGAATAAAATCCATTTGAAGCCTCCCATGTTAGCAGACTGTCATATGAGCCGGCTGTAAAATGAACAAACACACCCTGAGAATGGGAAAAGCTCTTGAAAATTCGGTGGATTTGCGTGTATATTCCCCCGTAAGTCATTTCGTAAAGAACCCCGCAGTTAAATTTAGAACAAAAATATGTAAAATTCTAAAAATACTATTTATGTTAGTACATTGTACCACTGCCCAGGCGCAAAGTGATTAACAAAGTGCATACAAAGTTGTGAAAATCCCGTGCAAAGTTGACAGATTTACATGGAAATGTTACCTATGTTGTTACATTTTCGAGGCCAGTAGTTAAAAGTTTGCGAAAGTGAATAAATATATCATAAAAGGCCGATGGAATCTCGTAGTGGCCCTCGAAGGATATAGAATTTTGAAATATTTCCAAACATGAAATGGTCGCCAATTACACTAAATTTCAAATGTCTCGGATAGATGAGTGGTCAGGTGATACACCAGTTTCAAAAGTAAAGTTAAATCGGGCGAGGTTAGTACTTGCATGGGAGACTACCGGAGAAAAGCAGCCGTTGAGTTTTTTTTTGCAGTCTGCATCTCTTTGGTCTAAGCTGTTGAAACAGGGTGCAAAGTTGTCCAAACCGATTTCAAAGTTGATAGATTTGCGTGTTTATTTGATCTAAGTTGTTGTTATATCTAACCCTGCTGTAATAAAGTGTGAAAAATGAATAAAATCCATTTGAAGCCTCCCATGTTAGCAGACTGTCATATGAGCCGGCTGTAAAATGAACAAACACACCCTGAGAATGGGAAAAGCTCTTGAAAATTCGGTTGATTTGCGTGTATATTCCCCCTAAGTCATTTCGTAAAGAACCCCGCAGTTAAATTTAGAACAAAAATATGTAAAAGTCTAAAAATACTATTTATGTTAGTACATTGTACCACTGCCCAGGCGCAAAGTGATTAACAAAGTGCATACAAAGTTGTGAAAATCCCGTGCAAAGTTGACAGATTTACATGGAAATGTTACCTATGTTGTTACATTTTCGAGGCCAGTAGTTAAAAGTTTGCGAAAGTGAATAAATATATCATAAAAGGCCAATGGAATCTCGTAGTGGCCCTCGAAGGATATAGAATTTTGAAATATTTCCAAACATGAAATGGTCGCCAATTACAATAAATTTCAAATGTCTCTGATAGATGAGTGGTCAGGTGATACACCAGTTCCAAAAGTAAAGTTAAATCGGTCGAGGTTAGTACTTGCATGGGAGACTGCTTGGGAAAACCAGCCGATGAGTTTTTTTTGCAGTCTAAGCTGTTGAAACAGCGTGCAAAGTTGTCCAAACCGATTTCAAAGTTGGTAGATTTGCGTGTTTATTTGATCTAAGTTGTTGTTATATCTAACCCTGCTGTAATAAAGTGTGAAAAATGAATAAAATCCATTTGAAGCCTCCCATGTTAGCAGACTGTCATATGAGCCGGCTGTAAAATGAACAAACACACCCTGAGAATGGGAAAAGCTCTTGAAAATTCGGTGGATTTGCGTGTATATTCCCCCTAAGTCATTTCATAAAGAACCCCGCAGTTAAATTTAGAACAAAAATATGTAAAAGTCTAAAAATACTATTTATGTTAGTACATTGTACCACTGCCCAGGCGCAAAGTGATTAACAAAGTGCATACAAAGTTGTGAAAATCCCGTGCAAAGTTGACAGATTTACATGGAAATGTTACCTATGTTGTTACATTTTCGAGGCCAGTAGTTAAAAGTTTGCGAAAGTGAATAAATATATCATAAAAGGCCGATGGAATCTCGTAGTGGCCCTTGAAGGATGTAGAATTTTGAAATATTTGCAAACATGAAATGGTCGCCAATTACAATAAATTTCAATTGTCTCTGATAGATGAGTGGTCAGGTGATACACCAGTTCTAAAAGTAAAGTTAAATCGGTCGAGGTTAGTACTTGCATGGGAGACTGCCGGCGAAAACCAGCCGATGAGTTTTTTTTGCAGTCTAAGCTGTTGAAACAGGGTGCAAAGTTGTCCACACCGATTTCAAAGTTGGTAGATTTGCGTGCTTATTTGATCTAAGTTGTTGTTATATCTAACCCTGCTGTTATAAAGTATGAAAAATGAATAAAATCCATTTGAAGCCTCCCATGTTAGCAGACTGTCATCTGAGCCGGCTGTAAAATGAACAAACACACCCTGAGAATGTGAAAAGCTCTTGAAAATTCGGTGGATTTGCGTGTATATTCCCCCTATGTCATTTCGTAAAGAACCCCGCATTTAAATTTAGAACAAAAATATGTAAAAGTCTAAAAATACTATTCATGTTAGTACATTGTACCACTGCCCAGGCGCAAAGTGATTAACAAAGTGCATACAAAGTTGTGAAAATCCCGTGCAAAGTTGACAGATTTACATGGAAATGTTACCTATGTTGTTACATTTTCGAGGCCAGTAGTTAAAAGTTTGCGAAAGTGAATAAATATATCATAAAAGGCCGATGGAATCTCGTAGTGGCCCTCGAAGGATATAGAATTTTGAAATATTTCCAAACCTGAAATGGTCGCCAATTACAATAAATTTCAAATGTCTCTGATAGATGAGTGGTCAGGTGATACACCAGTTCCAAAAGTAAAGTTAAATCGGTCGAGGTTAATACTTGCATGGGAGACTACCGGAGAAAAGCAGCTGGTGAGTTTTTATTTTTGCAGTCTGCATCTCTTTGGTCTAAGCTGTTGAAACAGCGTGCAAAGTTGTCCAAACCGATTTCAAAGTCGGTAGATTTGCGTGTTTATTTGATCTAAGTTGTTGTTATATCTAATCCTGCTGTTATAAAGTATGAAAAATGATGAAATCCATTTGAAGCCTCCCATGTTAGCAGATTGTCATATGAGCCGGCTGTAAAATGAACAAACACACCCCGAGAATGTGAAAAGTTCTTGAAAATTCGGTGGATTGGCGTGTATATTCCCCCCTAAGTCATTTCGTAAAGAACCCCGCAGTTAAATTTAGAACAAAAATATGTAAAAGTCTAAAAATACTATTTATGTTAGTACATTGTACCACTACCCAGGCGCAAAGTGATTAACAAAGTGCATACAAAGTTGTGAAAATCCCGTGCAAAGTTGACAGATTTACATGGAAATGTTACCTATGTTGTTACATTATCGACACCAGTAGTTAAAAGTTTGCGAAAGTGAATAAATATATCATAAAAGGCCGATGGAATCTCGTAGTGGCCCTCGAAGGATGTAGAATTTTGAAATATTTCCAAACATGAAATGGTCGCCAATTACAATAAATTTCAAATGTCTCTGATAGATGAGTGGTCAGGTGATACACCAGTTCCAAAAGTAAAGTTAAATCGGGCGAGGTTAGTACTTGCATGGGAGACTACTGGAGAAAAGCAGCCGTTGAGTTTTTTTTGCAGTCTGCATCTCTTTGGTCTAAGCTGTTGAAACAGGGTGCAAAGTTGTCCAAACCGATTTCAAAGTTGGTGGATTTGCGTGTTTATTTGATCTAAGTTGTTCTTATATCTAACCCTGCTGTTATAAAGTATGAAAAATGAATAAAATCCATTTGAAGCCTCCCATGTTAGCAGACTGTCATATGAGCCGGCTGTAAAATGAACAAACACACCCTGAGAGTGTGAAAAGCTCTTGAAAATTCGGTTGATTTGCGTGTATATTCCCCCTAAGTCATTTCGTAAAGAACCCCGCAGTTAAATTTAGAACAAAAATATGTAAAAGTCTAAAAATACTATTTATGTTAGTACATTGTACCACTGCCCAGGCGCAAAGTGATTAACAAAGTGCATACAAAGTTGTGAAAATCCCGTGCAAAGTTGACAGATTTACATGGAAATGTTACCTATGTTGTTACATTATCGAGGCCAGTAGTTAAAAGTTTGCGAAAGTGAATAAATATATCATAAAAGGCCAATGGAATCTCGTAGTGGCCCTCGAAGGATGTAGAATTTTGAAATATTTCCAAACATGAAATGGTCGCCAATTACAATAAATTTCAAATGTCTCTGATAGATGAGTGGTCAGGTGATACACCAGTTCCAAAAGTAAAGTTAAATCGGGCGAGGTTAGTACTTGCATGGGAGACTACTGGAGAAAAGCAGCCGTTGAGTTTTTTTTGCAGTCTGCATCTCTTTGGTCTAAGCTGTTGAAACAGGGTGCAAAGTTGTCCAAACCGATTTCAAAGTTGGTGGATTTGCGTGTTTATTTGATCTAAGTTGTTCTTATATCTAACCCTGCTGTTATAAAGTATGAAAAATGAATAAAATCCATTTGAAGCCTCCCATGTTAGCAGACTGTCATATGAGCCGGCTGTAAAATGAACAAACACACCCTGAGAATGTGAAAAGCTCTTGAAAATTCGGTTGATTTGCGTGTATATTCCCCCTAAGTCATTTCGTAAAGAACCCCGCAGTTAAATTTAGAACAAAAATATGTAAAAGTCTAAAAATACTATTTATGTTAGTACATTGTACCACTGCCCAGGCGCAAAGTGATTAACAAAGTGCATACAAAGTTGTGAAAATCCCGTGCAAAGTTGACAGATTTACATGGAAATGTTACCTATGTTGTTACATTATCGAGGCCAGTAGTTAAAAGTTTGCGAAAGTGAATAAATATATCATAAAAGGCCAATGGAATCTCGTAGTGGCCCTCGAAGGATATAGAATTTTGAAATATTTCCAAACATGAAATGGTCGCCAATTACAATAAATTTCAAATGTCTCTGATAGATGAGTGGTCAGGTGATACACCAGTTCCAAAAGTAAAGTTAAATCGGTCGAGGTTAGTACTTGCATGGGAGACTGCTTGGGAAAACCAGCCGATGAGTTTTTTTTGCAGTCTAAGCTGTTGAAACAGCGTGCAAAGTTGTCCAAACCGATTTCAAAGTTGGTAGATTTGCGTGTTTATTTGATCTAAGTTGTTGTTATATCTAACCCTGCTGTAATAAAGTGTGAAAAATGAATAAAATCCATTTGAAGCCTCCCATGTTAGCAGACTGTCATATGAGCCGGCTGTAAAATGAACAAACACACCCTGAGAATGGGAAAAGCTCTTGAAAATTCGGTGGATTTGCGTGTATATTCCCCCTAAGTCATTTCGTAAAGAACCCCGCAGTTAAATTTAGAACAAAAATATGTAAAAGTCTAAAAATACTATTTATGTTAGTACATTGTACCACTGCCCAGGCGCAAAGTGATTAACAAAGTGCATACAAAGTTGTGAAAATCCCGTGCAAAGTTGACAGATTTACATGGAAATGTTACCTATGTTGTTACATTTTCGAGGCCAGTAGTTAAAAGTTTGCGAAAGTGAATAAATATATCATAAAAGGCCGATGGAATCTCGTAGTGGCCCTCGAAGGATGTAGAATTTTGAAATATTTGCAAACATGAAATGGTCGCCAATTACAATAAATTTCAATTGTCTCTGATAGATGAGTGGTCAGGTGATACACCAGTTCCAAAAGTAAAGTTAAATCGGTCGAGGTTAGTACTTGCATGGGAGACTGCCGGCGAAAACCAGCCGATGAGTTTTTTTTGCAGTCTAAGCTGTTGAAACAGGGTGCAAACTTGTCCACACCGATTTCAAAGTTGGTAGATTTGCGTGTTTATTTGATCTAAGTTGTTGTTATATCTAACCCTGCTGTTATAAAGTATGAAAAATGAATAAAATCCATTTGAAGCCTCCCATGTTAGCAGACTGTCATCTGAGCCGGCTGTAAAATGAACAAACACACCCTGAGAATGTGAAAAGCTCTTGAAAATTCGGTGGATTTGCGTGTATATTCCCCCCTATGTCATTTCGTAAAGAACCCCGCAGTTAAATTTAGAACAAAAATATGTAAAAGTCTAAAAATACTATTCATGTTAGTACATTGTACCACTGCCCAGGCGCAAAGTGATTAACAAAGTGCATACAAAGTTGTGAAAATCCCGTGCAAAGTTGACAGATTTACATGGAAATGTTACCTATGTTGTTACATTTTCGAGGCCAGTAGTTAAAAGTTTGCGAAAGTGAATAAATATATCATAAAAGGCCGATGGAATCTCGTAGTGGCCCTCGAAGGATATAGAATTTTGAAATATTTCCAAACCTGAAATGGTCGCCAATTACAATAAATTTCAAATGTCTCTGATAGATGAGTGGTCAGGTGATACACCAGTTCCAAAAGTAAAGTTAAATCGGTCGAGGTTAGTACTTGCATGGGAGACTACTGGAGAAAAGCAGCCGTTGAGTTTTTTTTTGCAATCTGCATCTCTTTGGTCTAAGCTGTTGAAACAGGGTGCAAAGTTGTCCAAACCGATTTCAAAGTTGGTGGATTTGCGTGTTTATTTGATCTAAGTTGTTCTTATATCTAACCCTGCTGTTATAAAGTATGAAAAATGAATAAAATCCATTTGAAGCCTCCCATGTTAGCAGACTGTCATATGAGCCGGCTGTAAAATGAACAAACACACCCCGAGAATGTGAAAAGTTCTTGAAAATTCGGTGGATTGGCGTGTATATTCCCCCCTAAGTCATTTCGTAAAGAACCCCGCAGTTAAATTTAGAACAAAAATATGTAAAAGTCTAAAAATACTATTTATGTTAGTACATTGTACCACTACCCAGGCGCAAAGTGATTAACAAAGTGCATACAAAGTTGTGAAAATCCCGTGCAAAGTTGACAGATTTACATGGAAATGTTACCTATGTTGTTACATTATCGACACCAGTAGTTAAAAGTTTGCGAAAGTGAATAAATATATCATAAAAGGCCGATGGAATCTCGTAGTGGCCCTCGAAGGATGTAGAATTTTGAAATATTTCCAAACATGAAATGGTCGCCAATTACAATAAATTTCAAATGTCTCTGATAGATGAGTGGTCAGGTGATACACCAGTTCCAAAAGTAAAGTTAAATCGGGCGAGGTTAGTACTTGCATGGGAGACTACCGGAGAAAAGCAGCCGTTGAGTTTTTTTTTGCAGTCTGCATCTCTTTGGTCTAAGCTGTTGAAACAGGGTGCAAAGTTGTCCAAACCGATTTCAAAGTTGGTGTATTTGCGTGTTTATTTGATCTAAGTTGTTCTTATATCTAACCCTGCTGTTATAAAGTATGAAAAATGAATAAAATCCATTTGAAGCCTCCTATGTTAGCAGACTGTCATATGAGCCGGCTGTAAAATGAACAAACACACCCTGAGAATGTGAAAAGCTCTTGAAAATTCGGTTGATTTGCGTGTATATTCCCCCCTAAGTCATTTCGTAAAGAACCCCGCAGTTAAATTTAGAACAAAAATATGTAAAAGTCTAAAAATACTATTTATGTTAGTACATTGTACCACTGCCCAGGCGCAAAGTGATTAACAAAGTGCATACAAAGTTGTGAAAATCCCGTGCAATGTTGACAGATTTACATGGAAATGTTACCTATGTTGTTACATTTTCGAGGCCAGTAGTTAAAAGTTTGCGAAAGTGAATAAATATATCATAAAAGGCCGATGGAATCTCGTAGTGGCCCTCGAAGGATGTAGAATTTTGAAATATTTCCAAACATGAAATGGTCGCCAATTACAATAAATTTCAAATGTCTCTGATAGATGAGTGGTCAGGTGATACACCAGTTCCAAAAGTAAAGTTAAATCGGGCGAGGTTAGTACTTGCATGGGAGACTACCGGAGAAAAGCAGCCGTTGAGTTTTTTTTTGCAGTCTGCATCTCTTTGGTCTAAGCTGTTGAAACAGGGTGCAAAGTTGTCCAAACCGATTTCAAAGTTGGTGGATTTGCGTGTTTATTTGATCTAAGTTGTTCTTATATCTAACCCTGCTGTTATAAAGTATGAAAAATGAATAAAATCCATTTGAAGCCTCCTATGTTAGCAGACTGTCATATGAGCCGGCTGTAAAATGAACAAACACACCCTGAGAATGTGAAAAGCTCTTGAAAATTCGGTTGATTTGCGTGTATATTCCCCCCTAAGTCATTTCGTAAAGAACCCCGCAGTTAAATTTAGAACAAAAATATGTAAAAGTCTAAAAATACTATTTATGTTAGTACATTGTACCACTGCCCAGGCGCAAAGTGATTAACAAAGTGCATACAAAGTTGTGAAAATCCCGTGCAATGTTGACAGATTTACATGGAAATGTTACCTATGTTGTTACATTTTCGAGGCCAGTAGTTAAAAGTTTGCGAAAGTGAATAAATATATCATAAAAGGCCGATGGAATCTCGTAGTGGCCCTCGAAGGATGTAGAATTTTGAAATATTTCCAAACATGAAATGGTCGCCAATTACAATAAATTTCAAATGTCTCTGATAGATGAGTGGTCAGGTGATACACCAGTTCCAAAAGTAAAGTTAAATCGGTCGAGGTTAGTACTTGCATGGTAGACTGCTTGAGAAAACCAGCCGATGAGTTTTTTTTTTCAGTCTAAGCTGTTGAAACAGGGTGCAAAGTTGTCCAAACCGATTTCAAAGTTGGTAGATTTGCGTGTTTATTTGATCTAAGTTGTTGTTATATCTATCCCTGCTGTTATAAAGTATGAAAAATGAATAAAATCCATTTGAAGCCTCCCATGTTAGCAGCCTGTCATATGAGCCGGCTGTAAAATGAACAAACACACCCTGAGAATGTGAAAATCTCTTGAAAATTCGGTGGATTTGCGTGTATATTCCCCCCTAAATCATTTCGTAAAGAACTCCGCAGTTAAATTTAGAACAAAAATATGTAAAAGTCTAAAAAATACTATTTATGTTAGTACATTGTACCACTACCCAGGCGCAAAGTGATTAACAAAGTGCATACAAAGGTGTGAAAATCCCGTGCAAAGTTGACAGATTTACATGGAAATGTTACCTATGTTGTTACATTATCGAGACAAGTAGTTAAAAGTTTGCGAAAATTAATTAATATATCATAAAAGGCCGATGGAATATCGTAGAGGCCCTCGAAGGATGTAGAATTGTGAAATATTTCCAATCATGAAATGGTCGCCAATTACAATAAATTTCAAATGACTCTGATAGATGAGTGGTCAGGTGATACACCAGTTCCAAAAGTAAAGTTAAATCGGTCGAGGTTAGTACTTGCATGGGAGATTATCGGAGAAAAGCAGCTGGTGAGTTTTTGTTTTTGTTTTTGCAGTCTGCATCTCTTTGGTCTAAGCTGTTGAAATAGCGTGCAAAGTTGTCCAAACCGATTGCAAAGTTGGTAGATTTGCATGTTTATTTGATCTAAGTTGCTGTTTTATCTAACCCTGCTGTTATAAAGTATGAAAAATGAATAAAATCCATTTGAAGCCTCCCATGTTAGCAGACTGTCATATGAGCCGGCTGTATAATGGACAAACACACCCTGACATTGTGAAAAGCTCTTGAAAATTCGGTGGATTAGCGTGTATATTCTCCCCTAAGTCATTTCGTATAGAACCCCGCAGTTAAATTTAGAACAAAAATATGTAAATGTCTAAAAATACTATTTATGTTAGTACATTGTACCACTGCCCAGGCGCAAAGTGATTAACAAAGTGCATACAAAGTTGTGAAAATCCTGTGCAATGTTGACAGATTTACATGGAAATGTTACCTATGTTGTTACATTATCGAGACAAGTAGTTAAAAGTTTGCGAAAATTAATTAATATATCATAAAAGGCCGATGGAATATCGTAGAGGCCCTCGAAGGATGTAGAATTGTGAAATATTTCCAATCATGAAATGGTCGCCAATTACAATAAATTTCAAATGACTCTGATAGATGAGTGGTCAGGTGATACACCAGTTCCAAAAGTAAAGTTAAATCGGTCGAGGTTAGTACTTGCATGGTAGACTGCTTGAGAAAACCAGCCGATGAGTTTTTTTTTTCAGTCTAAGCTGTTGAAACAGGGTGCAAAGTTGTCCAAACCGATTTCAAAGTTGGTATATTTGCGTGTTTATTTGATCTAAGTTGTTGTTATATCTATCCCTGCTGTTATAAAGTATGAAAAATGAATAAAATCCATTTGAAGCCTCCCATGTTAGCAGCCTGTCATATGAGCCGGCTGTAAAATGAACAAACACACCCTGAGAATGTGAAAATCTCTTGAAAATTCGGTGGATTTGCGTGTATATTCCCCCCTAAATCATTTCGTAAAGAACTCCGCAGTTAAATTTAGAACAAAAATATGTAAAAGTCTAAAAAATACTATTTATGTTAGTACATTGTACCACTACCCAGGCGCAAAGTGATTAACAAAGTGCATACAAAGGTGTGAAAATCCCGTGCAAAGTTGACAGATTTACATGGAAATGTTACCTATGTTGTTACATTATCGAGACAAGTAGTTAAAAGTATGCGAAAATTAATAAATATATCATAAAAGGCCGATGGAATATCGTAGTGGCCCTCGAAGGATGTAGAATTTTGAAATATTTCCAATCATGAAATGGTCGCCAATTACAATAAATTTCAAATGACTCTGATAGATGAGTGGTCAGGTGATACACCAGTTCCAAAAGTAAAGTTAAATCGGTCGAGGTTAGTACTTGCATGGGAGATTATCGGAGAAAAGCAGCTGGTGAGTTTTTGTTTTTGTTTTTGCAGTCTGCATCTCTTTGGTCTAAGCTGTTGAAATAGCGTGCAAAGTTGTCCAAACCGATTGCAAAGTTGGTAGATTTGCATGTTTATTTGATCTAAGTTGCTGTTTTATCTAACCCTGCTGTTATAAAGTATGAAAAATGAATAAAATCCATTTGAAGCCTCCCATGTTAGCAGACTGTCATATGAGCCGGCTGTATAATGGACAAACACACCCTGACATTGTGAAAAGCTCTTGAAAATTCGGTGGATTAGCGTGTATATTCTCCCCTAAGTCATTTCGTATAGAACCCCGCAGTTAAATTTAGAACAAAAATATGTAAAAGTCTAAAAATACTATTTATGTTAGTACATTGTACCACTATCCAGGCGCAAAGTGATTAACAAAGTGCATACAAAGTTGTGAAAATCCCGTGCAAAGTTGACAGATTTACATGGAAATGTTACCTATGTTGTTACATTATCGAGACCAGTAGTTAAAAGTTTGCGAAAGTGAATAAATATATCATAAAAGGCCGATGGAATATCGTAGTGGCCCTCGAAGGATGTAGAATTTTGAAATATTTCCAATCATGAAATGGTCGCCAATTACAATAAATTTCAAATGACTCTGATAGATGAGTGGTCAGGTGATACACCAGTTCCAAAAGTAAAGTTAAATCGGTCGAGGTTAGTACTTGCATGGTAGACTGCTTGAGAAAACCAGCCGATGAGTTTTTTTTTCAGTCTAAGCTGTTGAAACAGGGTGCAAAGTTGTCCAAACCGATTTCAAAGTTGGTAGATTTGCGTGTTTATTTGATCTAAGTTGTTGTTATTTCTATCCCTGCTGTTATAAAGTATGAAAAATGAATAAAATCCATTTGAAGCCTCCCATGTTAGCAGCCTGTCATATGAGCCGGCTGTAAAATGAACAAACACACCCTGAGAATGTGAAAAGCTCTTGAAAATTCGGTGGATTTGCGTGTATATTCCTTCTTAAGTCATTTCGTAAAGAACCCCGCAGTTAAATTTAGAAGAGAAATATGTAAAAGTCTAAAAATACTATTTATGTTAGTACATTGTACCACTACCCAGGCGCAAAGTGATTAACAAAGTGATTACAAAGTTGTGAAAATCCCGTGCAAAGTTAACAGATTTACATGGAAATGTTACCTATGTTGTTACATTTTCGAGACCAGTAGTTAAAAGTTTGCGAAAGTGAATAAATATATCATAAAAGGCCGATGGAATCTCGTAGTGGCCCTCGTAGGATGTAGAATTTTGAAATATTTCCAAACATGAAATGGTCGCCAATTACAATAAATTTCAAAAGTCTCTGATAGATGAGTGGTCAGGTGATACACCAGTTCCAAAAGTAAAGTTAAATCGGTCGAGTTTAGTACTTGCATGGGAGACTACCTGAGAAAATCAGCCGGTATCTTTTTTTTGTAGTCTGCATCTCTTTGGTCTAAGCTGTTGAAACAGCGTGCAAAGTTGTCCAAACCGATTTCAAAGTTGGTAGATTTGTGTGTTTATTTGATCCAAGTTGTTGTTATATCTAACCCTGCTGTTATAAAGTATGAAAAATGAATAAAATCCATTTGAAGCCTCCCATGTTAGCAGACTGTCATATGAGCCGGCTGTAAAATGAACAAACACACGCTGAGAATGTGAAAAGCTCTTGAAAATTTGGTGGATTTGCGCGTATATTCCCCCCTAAGTCATTTCGTATAGAATCCCTCAGTTAAATTTAGAACAAAAATATGTAAAAGTCTAAAAATACTATTTATGTTAGTACATTGTACCATAACCCAGGTGCAAAGTGATTAACAAAGTGCATACAAATTTGTGAAAATCGCGTGCAAAGTTGACATATTTACATGGAAATGTTACCTATGTTGTTACATTATCGAGACCAGTAGTTAAAAGTTTGCGAAAGTGAATAAATATATCATAAAAGGCCGATGGGATCTCGTAGTGGCCCTCGAAGGATGTAGAATTTTGAAATATTTCCAAACATGAAATGGTCGCCAATTACAATAAATTTCAAATAACTCTGACTGATGAGTGGTCAGGTGATACACCAGTTCCAAAAGTAAAGTTAAATCGGTCGAGGTTAGTACTTGCAGGGGAGACTACCGAAGAAAAGCAGCCGGTGAGTGTTTTTTTTTTTTTGCAGTCTGCATCTCTTTGGTCTAAGCTGTTGAAACAGCGTGCAAAGTTGTCCAAACCGATTGCAAAGTTGGTAGATTTGCGTGTTTATTTGATCTAAGTTGTTGTTATATCTAACCCTGCTATTATAAAGTATGAAAAATGAATAAAATCCATTTGAAGCCTCCCATGTTAGCAGACTGTCATATGAGCCGGCTGTAAAATGAACAAACACACCCTGAGAATGTGAAAAGCTCTTGAAAATTCGGTGGATTTGCGTGTATATTCCCCCCTAAATCATTTCGTAAAGAACTCCGCAGTTAAATTTAGAACAAAAATATGTAAAAGTCTAAAAATACTATTTATGTTAGTACATTGTACCACTATCCAGGCGCAAAGTGATTAACAAAGTGCATACAAAGTTGTGAAAATCTCGTGCAAAGTTGACAGATTTACATGGAAATGTTACCTATGTTGTTACATTATCGAGACCAGTAGTTAAAAGTTTGCGAAAGTGAATAAATATATCATAAAAGGCCGTTTGAATATCATAGTGGCCCTCGAAGGACTGAGAATTTTTAAACATTTCCAAACATTAAATGGCCGCCAATTACAATAAGTTTTAAATGAATCTGATAGATGAGTGCTCAGCTAATACACCAGTTCCAAAAGTAAAGTTAAATCGGTCGAGGTTAGTAGTTGCATGGGAGACTGCCGGAGAAAACCAGCCGGTGAGTTTTTTTTTTTTTTTTTTTTGCAGTCTGCATCTCTTTGGTCTAAGCTGTTGAAACAGCGTGCAAAGTTGTCCAAACCGATTGCAAAGTTGGTAGATTTGCGTGTTTATTTGATCTAAGTTGTTGTTATATCTAACCCTGCTGTTATAAAGTATGAAAAATGAATAAAATCCATTTGAAGCCTCCCATGTTAGCAGACTGTCATATGAGCCGGCTGTAAAATCAACAAACACACCCTGAGAATGTGAAAAGCTCTTGAAAATTCGGTGGATCTGCGTGTATATTCCCCCCTAAGTCATTTCGTAAAGACCCCGCAGTTAAATTTTGAACAAAAATATGTAAAAGTCTAAAAATACTATTTATGTAAGTGCATTGTACCACTATCCAGGCGCAAAGTGATAAACAAAGTGCATACAAAGTTGTGAAAATCTCGTGCAAAGTTGACAGATTTACATGGAAATGTTACCTATGTTGTTACATTATCGAGACCAGTAGTTGAAAGTTTGCGAAAGTGAATAAATATATCATAAAAGGCCGATGGAATCTCGTAGTGGCCCTCGAAGGATGTAGAATTTTGAAATATTTCCAAACATGAAATGGTCGCCAATTACAATAAATATCTAATGACTTTGATAGATGAGTGGTCAGGTGATACACCAGTTCCAAAAGTAAAGTTAAATCGGTCGAGGTTAGTACTAGCATGGGAGACTACCGGAGAAAAGCAGCCGGTGAGTGTTTTTTTTTTTTTTTTGCAGTCTGCATCTCTTTGGTCTAAGCTGTTGAAACAGCGTGCAAAGTTGTCCAAACCGATTGCAAAGTTGGTAGATTTGCGTGTTTATTTGATCTAAGTTGTTGTTATATCTAACCCTGCTATTATAAAGTATGAAAAATGAATAAAATCCATTTGAAGCCTCCCATGTTAGCAGACTGTCATATGAGCCGGCTGTAAAATGAACAAACACACCCTGAGAATGTGAAAATCTCTTGAAAATTCGGTGGATTAGCGTGTATATTCTCCCCTAAGTCATTTCGTATAGAACCCCGCAGTTAAATTTAGAACAAAAATATGTAAAAGTCTAAAAATACTATTTATGTTAGTACATTGTACCACTATCCAGGCGCAAAGTGATTAACAAAGTGCATACAAAGTTGTGAAAATCCCGTGCAAAGTTGACAGATTTACATGGAAATGTTACCTATGTTGTTACATTATCGAGACCAGTAGTTAAAAGTTTGCGAAAGTGAATAAATATATCATAAAAGGCCGATGGAATATCGTAGTGGCCCTCGAAGGATGTAGAATTTTGAAATATTTCCAATCATGAAATGGTCGCCAATTACAATAAATTTCAAATGACTCTGATAGATGAGTGGTCAGGTGATACACCAGTTCCAAAAGTAAAGTTAAATCGGTCGAGGTTAGTACTTGCATGGGAGACTATCGGAGAAAAGCAGCTGGTGAGTTTTTGTTTTTGTTTTTGCAGTCTGCATCTCTTTGGTCTAAGCTGTTGAAACAGCGTGCAAAGTTGTCCAAACCGATTGCAAAGTTGGTAGATTTGCATGTTTATTTGATCTAAGTTGCTGTTTTATCTAACCCTGCTGTTATAAAGTATGAAAAATGAATAAAATCCATTTGAAGCCTCCCATGTTAGCAGACTGTCATATGAGCCGGCTGTATAATGGACAAACACACCCTGAGATTGTGAAAAGCTCTTGAAAATTAGGTGGATCTGCGTGTATATTCCCCCCTAAGTCGTTTCGTAAAGAACCCCGTAGTTAAATTTAGAACAAAAATATGTAAAAGTCTAAAAATACTATTTATGTTAGTACATTGTACCACTATCCAGGCGCAAAGTGATTAACAAAGTGCATACAAAGTTGTGAAAATCCCGTGCAAAGTTGACAGATTTACATGGAAATGTTACCTATGTTGTTACATTATCGAGACAAGTAGATACAAGTTTGCGAAAGTTAATAAATATATCATAAAAGGCCGATGGAATATCGAAGTGGCCCTCGAAGGATGTAGAATTTTGAAATATTTCCAATCATGAAATGGTCGCCAATTACAATAAATTTCAAATGACTCTGATAGATGAGTGGTCAGGTGATACACCTGTTCCAAAAGTAAATTTAAATCGGTCGATGTTAGTACTTGCATATGAGACTACTCTAAGTTGTTGTTATATCTAACCCTGCTGTTATAAAGTATGAAAAATGAACAAAATCCATTTGAAGCCTTCCATGTTAGCAGACTGTCATATGAGCCGGCTGTAAAATCAACAAACACACCCTGAGAATGTGAAAAGCTCTTGAAAAATCGGTGGATCTGCGTGTATATTCCCCCCTAAGTCATTTCGTAAAGACCCCGCAGTTAAATTTTGAACAAAAATATGTAAAAGTCTAAAAATACTATTTATGTTAGTGCATTGTACCACTATCCAGGCGCAAAGTGATAAACAAAGTGCATACAAAGTTGTGAAAATCTCGTGCAAAGTTGACAGATTTACATGGAAATGTTACCTATGTTGTTACATTATCGAGACCAGTAGTTGAAAGTTTGCGAAAGTGAATAAATATATCATAAAAGGCCGATGGAATCTCGTAGTGGCCCTCGAAGGATGTAGAATTTTGAAATATTTCCAAACATGAAATGGTCGCCAATTACAATAAATTTCTAATGACTCTGATAGATGAGTGGTCAGGTGATACACCAGTTCCAAAAGTAAAGTTAAATCGGTCGAGGTTAGTACTTGCATGGGAGACTACCGGAGAAAAGCAGCCGGTGATTGTTTTTTTTTTTTTGCAGTCTGCATCTCTTTGGTCTAAGCTGTTGAAACAGCGTGCAAAGTTGTCCAAACCGATTGCAAAGTTGGTAGATTTGCGTGTTTATTTGATCTAAGTTGTTGTTATATCTAACCCTGCTATTATAAAGTATGAAAAATGAATAAAATCCATTTGAAGCCTCCCATGTTAGCAGACTGTCATATGAGCCGGCTGTAAAATGAACAAACACACCCTGAGAATGTGAAAATCTCTTGAAAATTCGGTGGATTTGCGTGTATATTCCCCCCTAAATCATTTCGTAAAGAACTCCGCAGTTAAATTTAGAACAAAAATATGTAAAAGTCTAAAAAATACTATTTATGTTAGTACATTGTACCACTATCCAGGCGCAAAGTGATTAACAAAGTGCATACAAAGTTGTGAAAATCCCGTGCAAAGTTGACAGATTTACATGGAAATGTTACCTATGTTGTTACATTATCGAGACCAGTAGTTAAAAGTTTGCGAAAGTGAATAAATATATCATAAAAGGCCGATGGAATATCGTAGTGGCCCTCGAAGGATGTAGAATTTTGAAATATTTCCAATCATGAAATGGTCGCCAATTACAATAAATTTCAAATGACTCTGATAGATGAGTGGTCAGGTGATACACCAGTTCCAAAAGTAAAGTTAAATCGGTCGAGTTTAGTACTTGCATGGGAGACTATCGGAGAAAAGCAGCTGGTGAGTTTTTGTTTTTGTTTTTGCAGTCTGCATCTCTTTGGTCTAAGCTGTTGAAACAGCCTGGAAAGTTGTCCAAACCGATTGCAAAGTTGGTAGATTTGCATGTTTATTTGATCTAAGTTGCTGTTTTATCTAACCCTGCTGTTATAAAGTATGAAAAATGAATAAAATCCATTTGAAGCCTCCCATGTTAGCAGACTGTCATATGAGCCGGCTGTATAATGGACAAACACACCCTGAGATTGTGAAAAGCTCTTGAAAATTAGGTGGATCTGCGTGTATATTCCCCCCTAAGTCGTTTCCTAAAGAACCCCGTAGTTAAATTTAGAACAAAAATATGTAAAAGTCTAAAAATACTATTTATGTTAGTACATTGTACCACTATCCAGGCGCAAAGTGATTAACAAAGTGCATACAAAGTTGTGAAAATCCCGTGCAAAGTTGACAGATTTACATGGAAATGTTACCTATGTTGTTACATTATCGAGACAAGTAGATAAAAGTTTGCGAAAGTTAATAAATATATCATAAAAGGCCGATGGAATATCGCAGTGGCCCTCGAAGGATGTAGAATTTTGAAATATTTCCAATCATGAAATGGTCGCCAATTACAATAAATTTCAAATGACTCTGATAGATGAGTGGTCAGGTGATACACCTATTCCAAAGTAAATTTAAATCGGTCGATGTTAGTACTTGCATGGGAGACTACTCTAAGTTGTTGTTATATCTAACCCTGCTGTTATAAAGTATGAAAAATGAACAAAATCCATTTGAAGCCTTCCATGTTAGCAGACTGTCATATGAGCCGACTGTAAAATGAACAAACACACCCTGAGAATGTGAAAAGCCCTTGAAAATTCGGTGGATTTGCGTGTATATTCCCCCCTAAGTCGTTTCGTAAAGAACCCCGCAGTTAAATTTAAAACAAAAATATGTAAAAGTCTAAAAATACTATTTATGTTAGTACATTGTACCACTACCCAGGCGCAAAGTGATTAACAAAGTGCATACAAAGTTGTGAAAATCCCGTGCAAAGTTGACAGATTTACATGGAAATGTTACCTATGTTGTTACATTATCGAGACCAGTAGTTAAAAGTTTGCGAAAGTGAATAAATATATCATAAAAGGCCGTTTGAATATCATAGTGGCCCTCGAAGGACTGAGAATTTTTAAACATTTTCAAACATTAAATGGCCGCCAATTACAATATGTTTCAAATGAATCTGATAGATGAGTGCTCAGGTGATACACCAGTTCCAAAAGTAAAGTTAAATCGGTTGAGGTTAGTACTTGCATGGGAGACTACCGGAGAAATCCAGCCGGTGAGTTTTTTTTTTTTTTTTTGCAGTCTGCATCTCTTTGGTCTAAGCTGTTGAAACAGCGTGCAAAGTTGTCCAAACCGATTGCAAAGTTGGTAGATTTGCGTGTTTATTTGATCTAAGTTGTTGTTATATCTAACCCTGCTGTTATAATGTATGAAAAATCAATAAAATCCATTTGAAGCCTCCCATGTTAGCAGACTGTCATATGAGCGGCTGTAAAATGAACAAACACACCCTGAGAATGTGAAAAGCTCTTGAAAATTCGGTGTATCTGCGTGTATATTCCCCCCTAAGTCATTTCGTAAAGAACCCCGCAGTGAAATTTAGAACAAAAATATGTAAAAGTCTAAAAATACTATTTATGTTAGTACATTGTACCACTATCCAGGCGCAAAGTGATAAACAAAGTGCATACAAAGTTGTGAAAATCTCGTGCAAAGTTGACAGATTTACATGGAAATGTTACCTATGTTGTTACATTATCGAGACCAGTAGTTGAAAGTTTGCGAAAGTGAATAAATATATCATAAAAGGCCGATGGAATATCGTAGTGGCCTTCGAAGGATGTAGAATTTTGAAATATTTCCAATCATGAAATGGTCGCCAATTACAATAAATTTCAAATGACTCTGATAGATGAGTGGTCAGGTGATACACCTGTTCCAAAAGTAAATTTAAATCGGTCGATGTTAGTACTTGCATGGGAGACTACTCTAAGTTGTTGTTATATCTAACCCTGCTGTTATAAAGTATGAAAAATGAACAAAATCCATTTGAAGCCTTCCATGTTAGCAGACTGTCATATGAGCCGACTGTAAAATGAACAAACACACCCTGAGAATGTGAAAAGCTCTTGAAAATTCGGTGGATTTGCGTGTATATTCACTCCTAAGTCGTTTCGTAAAGAACCCCGCAGTTAAATTTAAAACAAAAATATGTAAAAGTCTAAAAATACTATTTATGTTAGTACATTGTACCACTACCCAGGCGCAAAGTGATTAACAAAGTGCATACAAAGTTGTGAAAATCCCGTGCAAAGTTGACAGATTTACATGGAAATGTTACCTATGTTGTTACATTATCGAGACCAGTAGTTAAAAGTTTGCGAAAGTGAATAAATATATCATAAAAGGCCGTTTGAATATCATAGTGGCCCTCGAAGGACTGAGAATTTTTAAACATTTTCAAACATTAAATGGCCGCCAATTACAATATGTTTCAAATGAATCTGATAGATGAGTGCTCAGGTGATACACCAGTTCCAAAAGTAAAGTTAAATCGGTCGAGGTTAGTACTTGCATGGGAGACTACCGGAGAAATCCAGCCGGTGAGTTTTTTTGTTTTTTTTTGCAGTCTGCATCTCTTTGGTCTAAGCTGTTGAAACAGCGTGCAAAGTTGTCCAAACCGATTGCAAAGTTGGTAGATTTGCGTGTTTATTTGATCTAAGTTGTTGTTATATCTAACCCTGCTGTTATAAAGTATGAAAAGTCAATAAAATCCATTTGAAGCCTCCCATGTTAGCAGACTGTCATATGAGCGGCTGTAAAATGAACAAACACACCCTGAGAATGTGAAAAGCTCTTGAAAATTCGGTGGATTTGCGTGTATATCGTTTCGTAAAGAACCCCGCAGTTAAATTTAAAACAAAAATATGTAAAAGTCTAAAAATACTATTTATGTTAGTACATTGTACCACTACCCAGGCGCAAAGTGATTAACAAAGTGCATACAAAGTTGTGAAAATCCCGTGCAAAGTTGACAGATTTACATGGAAATGTTACCTATGTTGTTACATTATCGAGACCAGTAGTTAAAAGTTTGCGAAAGTGAATAAAGATATCATAAAAGGCCGTTTGAATATCATAGTGGCCCTCGAAGGACTGAGAATTTTTAAACATTTTCAAACATTAAATGGCCGCCAATTACAATATGTTTCAAATGAATCTGTTAGATGAGTGCTCAGGTGATACACCAGTTCCAAAAGTAAAGTTAAATCGGTCGAGGTTAGTACTTGCATGGGAGACTACCGGAGAAATCCAGCCGGTGAGTTTTTTTTTTTTTTTGCAGTCTGCGTCTCTTTGGTCTAAGCTGTTGAAACAGCGTGCAAAGTTGTCCAAACCGATTGCAAAGTTGGTAGATTTGCGTGTTTATTTCATCTAAGTTGTTGTTATATCTAACCCTGCTGTTATAAAGTATGGAAAATGAATAAAATCCATTTGAAGCCTCCCATGTTAGCAGACTGTCATATGAGCCGGCTGTAAAATGAACAAACACACCCTGAGAATGTGAAAAGCTCTTGAAAATTCGGTGGATCTGCGTGTATATTCCCCCCTAAGTCATTTCGTAAAGAACCCCGCAGTTAAATTTATAACAAAAATATGTAAAAGTCTAAAAATACTATTTATGTTAGTACATTGTACCACTACCCAGGCGCAAAGTGATTAACAAAGTGCATACAAAGTTGTGAAAATCCCGTGCAAAGTTGACAGATTTACATGGAAATGTTACCTATGTTGTTACATTATCGAGACCAGTAGTTAAAAGTTTGCGAAAGTGAATAAATATATCATAAAAGGCCGTTTGAATATCATAGTGGCCCTCGAAGGACTGAGAATTTTTAAACATTTTCAAACATTAAATAGCCGCCAATTACAATATGTTTCAAATGAATCTGATAGATGAGTGCTCAGGTGATACACCAGTTCCAAAAGTAAAGTTAAATCGGTCGAGGTTAGTAGTTGCATGGGAGACTACCGGAGAAATCCAGCTGGTGAGTTGTTTTTTTTTGCAGTCTGCATCTCTTTGGTCTAAGCTGTTGAAACAGCGTGCAAAGTTATCCAAACCGATTGCAAAGTTGGTAGATTTGCGTGTTTATTTGATCTAAGTTGTTGTTATATCTAACCCTGCTGTTATAAAGTATGAAAAATGAATAAAATCCATTTGAAGCCTCCCATGTTAGCAGACTGTCATATGAGCCGGATGTAAAATGAACAAACACACCCTGAGAATGTGAAAAGCTCTTGAAAATTCGGTGGATCTGCGTGTATATTCCCCCTAAGTCATTTCGTAAAGAACCCCGCAGTTAAATTTAGAACAAAAATATGTAAAAGTCTAAAAATACTATTTATGTTAGTACATTGTACCACTACCCAGGCGCAAAGTGATTAACAAAGTGCATACAAAGTTGTGAAAATCCCGTGAAAGTTGACAGATTTACATGGAAATGTTACCTATGTTGTTACATTATCGAGACCAGTAGTTAAAAGTTTGCGAAAGTGAATAAATATATCACAAAAGGCCGTTTGAATATCATAGTGGCCCTCGATGGACTGAGAATTTTTAAACATTTTCAAACATTAAATGGCCGCCAATTACAATATGTTTCAAATGAATCTGATAGATGAGTGCTCAGGTGATACACCAGTTCCAAAAGTAAAGTTAAATCGGTCGAGGTTAGTAGTTGCATGGGAGACTACCGGAGAAATCCAGCTGGTGAGTTGTTTTTTTTTGCAGTCTGCATCTCTTTGGTCTAAGCTGTTGAAACAGCGTGCAAAGTTATCCAAACCGATTGCAAAGTTGGTAGATTTGCGTGTTTATTTGATCTAAGTTGTTGTTATATCTAACCCTGCTGTTATAAAGTATGAAAAATGAATAAAATCCATTTGAAGCCTCCCATGTTAGCAGACTGTCATATGAGCCGGATGTAAAATGAACAAACACACCCTGAGAATGTGAAAAGCTCTTGAAAATTCGGTGGATCTGCGTGTATATTCCCCCCTAAGTCATTTCGTAAAGAACCCCGCAGTTAAATTTAGAACAAAAATATGTAAAAGTCTAAAAATACTATTTATGTTAGTACATTGTACCACTACCCAGGCGCAAAGTGATTAACAAAGTGCATACAAAGTTGTGAAAATCCCGTGAAAGTTGACAGATTTACATGGAAATGTTACCTATGTTGTTACATTATCGAGACCAGTAGTTAAAAGTTTGCGAAAGTGAATAAATATATCACAAAAGGCCGTTTGAATATCATAGTGGCCCTCGATGGACTGAGAATTTTTAAACATTTTCAAACATTAAATGGCCGCCAATTACAATATGTTTCAAATGAATCTGATAGATGAGTGCTCAGGTGATACACCAGTTCCAAAAGTAAAGTTAAATCGGTCGAGGTTAGTAGTTGCATGGGAGACTACCGGAGAAAACCAGCCGGTGAGTTTTTTTTTTTTTTTGCAGTCTGCATCTCTTTGGTCTAAGCTGTTGAAACAGCGTGCAAAGTTGTCCAAACCGATTGCAAAGTTGGTAGATTTGCGTGTTTATTTGATCTAAGTTGTTGTTATATCTAACCCTGCTGTTATAAAGTATGAAAAATGAACAAAATCCATTTGAAGCCTTCCATGTTAGCAGACTGTCATATGAGCCGACTGTAAAATGAACAAACACACCCTGAGAATGTGAAAAGCTCTTGAAAATTCGGTGGATTTGCGTGTATATCGTTTCGTAAAGAACCCCGCAGTTAAATTTAAAACAAAAATATGTAAAAGTCTAAAAATACTATTTATGTTAGTACGTTGTACCACTACCCAGGCGCAAAGTGATTAACAAAGTGCATACAAAGTTGTGAAAATCCCGTGCAAAGTTGACAGATTTACATGGAAATGTTACCTATGTTGTTACATTATCGAGACCAGTAGTTAAAAGTTTGCGAAAGTGAATAAATATATCATAAAAGGCCGTTTGAATATCATAGTGGCCCTCGAAGGACTGAGAATTTTTAAACATTTTCAAACATTAAATGGCCGCCAATTACAATATGTTTCAAATGAATCTGATAGATGAGTGCTCAGGTGATAAACCAGTTCCAAAAGTAAAGTTAAATCGGTCGAGGTTAGTACTTGCATGGGAGACTACCGGAGAAATCCAGCCGGTGAGTTTTTTTTTTTTTTTGCAGTCTGCATCTCTTTGGTCTAAGCTGTTGAAACAGCGTGCAAAGTTGTCCAAACCGATTGCAAAGTTGGTAGATTTGCGTGTTTATTTGATCTAAGTTGTTGTTATATCTAACCCTGCTGTTATAAAGTATGAAAAATCAATAAAATCCATTTGAAGCCTCCCATGTTAGCAGACTGTCATATGAGCGGCTGTAAAATGAACAAACACACCCTGAGAATGTGAAAAGCTCTTGAAAATTCGGTGGATTTGCGTGTATATCGTTTCGTAAAGAACCCCGCAGTTAAATTTAAAACAAAAATATATAAAAGTCTAAAAATACTATTTATGTTAGTACATTGTACCACTACCCAGGCGCAAAGTGATTAACAAAGTGCATACAAAGTTGTGAAAATCCCGTGCAAAGTTGACAGATTTACATGGAAATGTTACCTATGTTGTTACATTATCGAGACCAGTAGTTAAAAGTTTGCGAAAGTGAATAAATATATCATAAAAGGCCGTTTGAATATCACAGTGGCCCTCGAAGGACTGAGAATTTTTAAAAATTTTCAAACATTAAATGGCCGCCAATTACAATATGTTTCAAATGAATCTGATAGATGAGTGCTCAGGTGATACACCAGTTTCAAAAGTAAAGTTAAATCGGTCGAGGTTAGTAGTTGCATGGGAGACTACCGGAGAAAACCAGCCGGTGAGTTTTTTTTTTTTTTGCAGTCTGCATCTCTTTGGTCTAAGCTGTTGAAACAGCGTGCAAAGTTGTCTAAACCGATTGCAAAGTTGGTAGATTTGCGTGTTTATTTGATCTAAGTTGTTGTTATATCTAACCCTGCTGTTATAAAGTGTGGAAAATGAATAAAATCCATTTGAAGCCTCCCATGTTAGCAGACTGTCATATGAGCCGGCTGTAAAATGAACAAACACACCCTGAGAATGTGAAAAGCTCTTGAAAATTCGGTGGATCTGCGTGTATATTCCCCCCTAAGATATTTCGTAAAGAACCCCGCAGTTAAATTTAGAATAAAAATATGTAAAAGTCTAAAAATACTATTTATGTTAGTACATTGTACCACTACCCAGGCGCAAAGTGATTAACAAAGTGCATACAAAGTTGTGAAAATCCCGTGCAAAGTTGACAGATTTACATGGAAATGTTACCTATGTTGTTACATTATCGAGACCAGTAGTTAAAAGTTTGCGAAAGTGAATAAATATATCATAAAAGGCCGTTTGAATATCATAGTGGCCCTCGAAGGACTGAGAATTTTTAAACATTTTCAAACATTAAATGGCCGCCAATTACAATATGTTTCAAATGAATCTGATAGATGAGTGCTCAGGTGATACACCAGTTCCAAAAGTAAAGTTAAATCGGTCGAGGTTAGTAGTTGCATGGGAGACTACCGGAGAAAACCAGCTGGTGAGTTTTTTTTTTTTTTTTGCAGTCTGCATTTCTTTGGTCTAAGCTGTTGAAACAGCGTGCAAAGTTATCCAAACCGATTGCAAAGTTGGTAGATTTGCGTGTTTATTTGATCTAAGTTGTTGTTATATCTAACCCTGCTGTTATAAAGTATGAAAAATGAATAAAATCCATTTGAAGCCTCCCATGTTAGCAGACTGTCATATGAGCCGGCTGTAAAATGAACAAACACACCCTGAGAATGTGAAAAGCTCTTGAAAATTCGGTGGATCTGCGTGTATATTCCCCCCTAAGTCATTTCGTAAAGAACCCCGCAGTTAAATTTAGAACAAAAATATGTAAAAGTCTAAAAATACTATTTATGTTAGTACATTGTACCACTATCCAGGCGCAAAGTGATAAACAAAGTGCATACAAAGTTGTGAAAATCTCGTGCAAAGTTGACAGATTTACATGGAAATGTTACCTATGTTGTTACATTATCGAGACCAGTAGTTGAAAGTTTGCGAAAGTGAATAAATATATCATAAAAGGCCGATGGAATATCGTAGTGGCCCTCGAAGGATGTAGAATTTTGAAATATTTCCAATCATGAAATGGTCGCCAATTACAATAAATTTCAAATGACTCTGATAGATGAGTGGTCAGGTGATACACCTGTTCCAAAAGTAAATTTAAATCGGTCGATGTTAGTACTTGCATGGGAGACTACTCTAAGTTGTTGTTATATCTAACCCTGCTGTTATAAAGTATGAAAAATGAACAAAATCCATTTGAAGCCTTCCATGTTAGCAGATTGTCATATGAGCCGACTGTAAAATGAACAAACACACCCTGAGAATGTGAAAAGCTCTTGAAAATTCGGTGGATCTGCGTGTATATTCCCCCCTAAGTCATTTCGTAAAGAACCCCGCAGTTAAATTTAGAACAAAAATATGTAAAAGTCTAAAAATACTATTTATGTTAGTACATTGTACCACTACCCAGGCGCAAAGTGATTAACAAAGTGCATACAAAGTTGTGAAAATCCCGTGAAAGTTGACAGATTTACATGGAAATGTTACCTATGTTGTTACATTATCGAGACCAGTAGTTAAAAGTTTGCGAAAGTGAATAAATATATCACAAAAGGCCGTTTGAATATCATAGTGGCCCTCGATGGACTGAGAATTTTTAAACATTTTCAAACATTAAATGGCCGCCAATTACAATATGTTTCAAATGAATCTGATAGATGAGTGCTCAGGTGATACACCAGTTCCAAAAGTAAAGTTAAATCGGTCGAGGTTAGTAGTTGCATGGGAGACTACCGGAGAAAACCAGCCGGTGAGTTTTTTTTTTTTTTTGCAGTCTGCATCTCTTTGGTCTAAGCTGTTGAAACAGCGTGCAAAGTTGTCCAAACCGATTGCAAAGTTGGTAGATTTGCGTGTTTATTTGATCTAAGTTGTTGTTATATCTAACCCTGCTGTTATAAAGTATGAAAAATGAACAAAATCCATTTGAAGCCTTCCATGTTAGCAGACTGTCATATGAGCCGACTGTAAAATGAACAAACACACCCTGAGAATGTGAAAAGCTCTTGAAAATTCGGTGGATTTGCGTGTATATCGTTTCGTAAAGAACCCCGCAGTTAAATTTAAAACAAAAATATGTAAAAGTCTAAAAATACTATTTATGTTAGTACGTTGTACCACTACCCAGGCGCAAAGTGATTAACAAAGTGCATACAAAGTTGTGAAAATCCCGTGCAAAGTTGACAGATTTACATGGAAATGTTACCTATGTTGTTACATTATCGAGACCAGTAGTTAAAAGTTTGCGAAAGTGAATAAATATATCATAAAAGGCCGTTTGAATATCATAGTGGCCCTCGAAGGACTGAGAATTTTTAAACATTTTCAAACATTAAATGGCCGCCAATTACAATATGTTTCAAATGAATCTGATAGATGAGTGCTCAGGTGATAAACCAGTTCCAAAAGTAAAGTTAAATCGGTCGAGGTTAGTACTTGCATGGGAGACTACCGGAGAAATCCAGCCGGTGAGTTTTTTTTTTTTTTTGCAGTCTGCATCTCTTTGGTCTAAGCTGTTGAAACAGCGTGCAAAGTTGTCCAAACCGATTGCAAAGTTGGTAGATTTGCGTGTTTATTTGATCTAAGTTGTTGTTATATCTAACCCTGCTGTTATAAAGTATGAAAAATCAATAAAATCCATTTGAAGCCTCCCATGTTAGCAGACTGTCATATGAGCGGCTGTAAAATGAACAAACACACCCTGAGAATGTGAAAAGCTCTTGAAAATTCGGTGGATTTGCGTGTATATCGTTTCGTAAAGAACCCCGCAGTTAAATTTAAAACAAAAATATATAAAAGTCTAAAAATACTATTTATGTTAGTACATTGTACCACTACCCAGGCGCAAAGTGATTAACAAAGTGCATACAAAGTTGTGAAAATCCCGTGCAAAGTTGACAGATTTACATGGAAATGTTACCTATGTTGTTACATTATCGAGACCAGTAGTTAAAAGTTTGCGAAAGTGAATAAATATATCATAAAAGGCCGTTTGAATATCACAGTGGCCCTCGAAGGACTGAGAATTTTTAAAAATTTTCAAACATTAAATGGCCGCCAATTACAATATGTTTCAAATGAATCTGATAGATGAGTGCTCAGGTGATACACCAGTTTCAAAAGTAAAGTTAAATCGGTCGAGGTTAGTAGTTGCATGGGAGACTACCGGAGAAAACCAGCCGGTGAGTTTTTTTTTTTTTTGCAGTCTGCATCTCTTTGGTCTAAGCTGTTGAAACAGCGTGCAAAGTTGTCTAAACCGATTGCAAAGTTGGTAGATTTGCGTGTTTATTTGATCTAAGTTGTTGTTATATCTAACCCTGCTGTTATAAAGTGTGGAAAATGAATAAAATCCATTTGAAGCCTCCCATGTTAGCAGACTGTCATATGAGCCGGCTGTAAAATGAACAAACACACCCTGAGAATGTGAAAAGCTCTTGAAAATTCGGTGGATCTGCGTGTATATTCCCCCCTAAGATATTTCGTAAAGAACCCCGCAGTTAAATTTAGAATAAAAATATGTAAAAGTCTAAAAATACTATTTATGTTAGTACATTGTACCACTACCCAGGCGCAAAGTGATTAACAAAGTGCATACAAAGTTGTGAAAATCCCGTGCAAAGTTGACAGATTTACATGGAAATGTTACCTATGTTGTTACATTATCGAGACCAGTAGTTAAAAGTTTGCGAAAGTGAATAAATATATCATAAAAGGCCGTTTGAATATCATAGTGGCCCTCGAAGGACTGAGAATTTTTAAACATTTTCAAACATTAAATGGCCGCCAATTACAATATGTTTCAAATGAATCTGATAGATGAGTGCTCAGGTGATACACCAGTTCCAAAAGTAAAGTTAAATCGGTCGAGGTTAGTAGTTGCATGGGAGACTACCGGAGAAAACCAGCTGGTGAGTTTTTTTTTTTTTTTTGCAGTCTGCATTTCTTTGGTCTAAGCTGTTGAAACAGCGTGCAAAGTTATCCAAACCGATTGCAAAGTTGGTAGATTTGCGTGTTTATTTGATCTAAGTTGTTGTTATATCTAACCCTGCTGTTATAAAGTATGAAAAATGAATAAAATCCATTTGAAGCCTCCCATGTTAGCAGACTGTCATATGAGCCGGCTGTAAAATGAACAAACACACCCTGAGAATGTGAAAAGCTCTTGAAAATTCGGTGGATCTGCGTGTATATTCCCCCCTAAGTCATTTCGTAAAGAACCCCGCAGTTAAATTTAGAACAAAAATATGTAAAAGTCTAAAAATACTATTTATGTTAGTACATTGTACCACTATCCAGGCGCAAAGTGATAAACAAAGTGCATACAAAGTTGTGAAAATCTCGTGCAAAGTTGACAGATTTACATGGAAATGTTACCTATGTTGTTACATTATCGAGACCAGTAGTTGAAAGTTTGCGAAAGTGAATAAATATATCATAAAAGGCCGATGGAATATCGTAGTGGCCCTCGAAGGATGTAGAATTTTGAAATATTTCCAATCATGAAATGGTCGCCAATTACAATAAATTTCAAATGACTCTGATAGATGAGTGGTCAGGTGATACACCTGTTCCAAAAGTAAATTTAAATCGGTCGATGTTAGTACTTGCATGGGAGACTACTCTAAGTTGTTGTTATATCTAACCCTGCTGTTATAAAGTATGAAAAATGAACAAAATCCATTTGAAGCCTTCCATGTTAGCAGATTGTCATATGAGCCGACTGTAAAATGAACAAACACACCCTGAGAATGTGAAAAGCTCTTGAAAATTCGGTGGATTTGCGTGTATATCGTTTCGTAAAGAACCCCGCAGTTAAATTTAAAACAAAAATATGTAAAAGTCTAAAAATACTATTTATGTTAGTACGTTGCACCACTACCCAGGCGCAAAGTGATTAACAAAGTGCATACAAAGTTGTGAAAATCCCGTGCAAAGTTGACAGATTTACATGGAAATGTTACCTATGTTGTTACATTATCGAGACCAGTAGTTAAAAGTTTGCGAAAGTGAATAAATATATCATAAAAGGCCGTTTGAATATCATAGTGGCCCTCGAAGGACTGAGAATTTTTAAACATTTTCAAACATTAAATGGCCGCCAATTACAATATGTTTCAAATGAATCTGATAGATGAGTGCTCAGGTGATACACCAGTTTCAAAAGTAAAGTTAAATCGGTCGAGGTTAGTACTTGCATGGGAGACTACCGGAGAAATCCAGCCGGTGAGTTTTTTTTTTTTTTGCAGTCTGCATCTCTTTGGTCTAAGCTGTTGAAACAGCGTGCAAAGTTGTCCAAACCGATTGCAAAGTTGGTAGATTTGCGTGTTTATTTGATCTAAGTTGTTGTTATATCTAACCCTGCTGTTATAAAGTATGAAAAATCAATAAAATCCATTTGAAGCCTCCCATGTTAGCAGACTGTCATATGAGCGGCTGTAAAATGAACAAACACACCCTGAGAATGTGAAAAGCTCTTGAAAATTCGGTGGATTTGCGTGTATATTCCCCCTAAGTCGTTTCGTAAAGAACCCCGCAGTTAAATTTTAAACAAAAATATGTAAAAGTCTAAAAATACTATTTATGTCAGTACATTGTACCACTACCCAGGCGCAAAGTGATTAACAAAGTGCATACAAAGTTGTGAAAATCCCATGCAAAGTAGACAGATTTACATGGAAATGTTACCTATGTTGTTACATTATCGAGACCAGTAGTTAAAAGTTTGCGAAAGTGAATAAATATATCATAAAAGGCCGTTTGAATATCATAGTGGCCCTCGAAGGACTGAGAATTTTTAAACATTTTCAAACATTAAATGGCCGCCAATTACAATATGTTTCAAATGAATCTGATAGATGAGTGCTCAGGTGACACACCAGTTCCAAAAGTAAAGTTAAATCGGTCGAGGTTAGTACTTGCATGGGAGACTACCGGAGAAATCCAGCCGGTGAGTTTTTTTTTTTTTTGCAGTCTGCATCTCTTTGGTCTAAGCTGTTGAAACAGCGTGCAAAGTTGTCCAAACCGATTGCAAAGTTGGTAGATTTGCGTGTTTATTTGATCTAAGTTGTTGTTATATCTAACCCTGCTGTTATAAAGTATGAAAAATCAATAAAATCCATTTGAAGCCTCCCATGTTAGCAGACTGTCATATGAGCGGCTGTAAAATGAACAAACACACCCTGAGAATGTGAAAAGCTCTTGAAAATTCGGTGGATTTGCGTGTATATCCCCCCCTAAGTCATTTCGTAAAGAACCCCGCAGTTAAATTTAGAACAAAAATATGTAAAAGTCTAAAAATACTATTTATGTTAGTACATTGTACCACTATCCAGGCGCAAAGTGATTAACAAAGTGCATACAAAGTTGTGAAAATCCCGTGCAAAGTTGACAGATTTACATGGAAATGTTACCTATGTTGTTACATTATCGACACAAGTAGTTAAAAGTTTGCGAAAGTTAATAAATATATCATAAAAGGCCGATGGAATATCGTAGTGGCCCTCGAAGGATGTAGAATTTTGAAATATTTCCAATCATGAAATGGTCGCCAATTACAATAAATTTCAAATGACTCTGATAGATGAGTGGTCAGGTGATACACCTGTTCCAAAAGTAAATTTAAATAGGTCGATGTTAGTACTTGCATGGGAGACTACTCTTAGTTGTTGTTATATCTAACCCTGCTGTTATAAAGTATGAAAAATGAACAAAATCCATTTGAAGCCTTCCATGTTAGCAGACTGTCATATGAGCCGACTGTAAAATGAACAAACACACCCTGAGAATGTGAAAAGCTCTTGAAAATTCGGTGGATTTGCGTGTATATCGTTTCGTAAAGAACACCGCAGTTAAATTTAAAACAAAAATATGTAAAAGTCTAAAAATACTATTTATGTTAGTACATTGTACCACTACCCAGGCGCAAAGTGATTAACAAAGTGCATACAAAGTTGTGAAAATCCCGTGCAAAGTTGACAGATTTACATGGAAATGTTACCTATGTTGTTACATTATCGAGACCAATAGTTAAAAGTTTGCGAAAGTGAATAAATATATCATAAAAGGCCGTTTGAATATCATAGTGGCCCTCGAAGGACTGAGAATTTTTAAACATTTTCAAACATTAAATGGCCGCCAATTACAATATGTTTCAAATGAATCTGATAGATGAGTGCTCAGGTGATACACCAGTTCCAAAAGTAAAGTTAAATCGGTCGAGGATAGTACTTGCATGGGAGACTACCGGAGAAATCCAGCCGGTGAGTTTTTTTTTTTTTTTTTGCAGTCTGCATCTCTTTGGTCTAAGCTGTTGAAACAGCGTGCAAAGTTCTCCAAACCGATTGCAAAGTTGGTAGATTTGCGTGTTTATTTGATCTAAGTTGTTGTTATATCTAACCCTGCTGTTATAAAGTATGAAAAATCAATAAAATCCATTTGAAGCCTCCCATGTTAGCAGACTGTCATATGAGCGGCTGTAAAATGAACAAACACACCCTGAGAATGTGAAAAGCTCTTGAAAATTCGGTGGATTTGCGTGTATATCGTTTCGTAAAGAACCCCGCAGTTAAATTTAAAACAAAAATATGTAAAAGTCTAAAAATACTATTAATGTTAGTACATTTTACCACTACCCAGGCGCAAAGTGATTAACAAAGTGCATACAAAGTTGTGAAAATCCCGTGCAAAGTTGACAGATTTACATGGAAATGTTACCTATGTTGTTACGTTATCGAGACCAGTAGTTAAAAGTTTGCGAAAGTGAATAAATATATCATAAAAGGCCGTTTGAATATCATAGTGGCCCTCGAAGGACTGAGAATTTTTGAACATTTTCAAACATTAAATGGCCGCCAATTACAATATGTTTCAAATGAATCTGATAGATGAGTGATCAGGTGATACACCAGTTCCAAAAGTAAAGTTAAATCGGTCGAGGTTAGTACTTGCATGGGAGACTACCGGAGAAATCCAGCCTGTGAGTTTTTTTTTT
The DNA here is from genome assembly GCF_978046115.1 of Saccoglossus kowalevskii. NCBI lineage: Eukaryota > Metazoa > Hemichordata > Enteropneusta > Harrimaniidae > Saccoglossus > Saccoglossus kowalevskii. The sequence continues at coordinate 29,978,718 of NC_140651.1, read as the reverse complement.
TTTTTGCAGTCTGCGTCTCTTTGGTCTAAGCTGTTGAAACAGCGTGCAAAGTTGTCCAAACCGATTGCAAAGTTGGTAGATTTGCGTGTTTATTTGATCTAAGTTGTTGTTATATCTAACCCTGCTGTTATAAAGTATGAAAAATGAACAAAATCCATTTGAAGCCTTCCATGTTAGCAGACTGTCATATGAGCCGACTGTAAAATGAACAAACACACCCTGAGAATGTGAAAAGCTCTTGAAAATTCGGTGGATTTGCGTGTATATCGTTTCGTAAAGAACCCCGCAGTTAAATTTAAAACAAAAATATGTAAAAGTCTAAAAATACTATTTATGTTAGTACATTGTACCACTAACCAGGCGCAAAGTGATTAACAAAGTGCGTACAAAGTTGTGAAAATCCCGTGCAAAGTTGACAGATTTACATGGAAATGTTACCTATGTTGTTACATTATCGAGACCAGTAGTTAAAAGTTTGCGAAAGTGAATAAATATATCATAAAAGGCCGTTTGAATATCATAGTGGCCCTCGAAGGACTGAGAATTTTTAAACATTTTCAAACATTAAATGGCCGCCAATTACAATATGTTTCAAATGAATCTGATAGATGAGTGCTCAGGTGATACACCAGTTCCAAAAGTAAAGTTAAATCGGTCGAGGTTAGTACTTGCATGGGAGACTACCGGAGAAATCCAGCCGGTGAGTTTTTTTTTTTTTTTGCAGTCTGCATCTTTTTGGTCTATGCTGTTGAAACAGCGTGCAAAGTTGTCCAAACCGATTGCAAAGTTGGTAGATTTGCGTGTTTATTTGATCTAAGTTGTTGTTATATCTAACCCTGCTGTTATAAAGTATGAAAAATCAATAAAATCCATTTGAAGCCTCCCATGTTAGCAGACTGTCATATGAGCGGCTGTAAAATGAACAAACACACCCTGAGAATGTGAAATGCTCTTGAAAATTCGGTGGATTTGCGTGTATATCGTTTCGTAAAGAACCTCGCAGTTAAATTTAAAACAAAAATATGTAAAAGTCTAAAAATACTATTTATGTTAGTACATTGTACCACTACCCAGGCGCAAAGTTATTAACAAAGTGCATACAAAGTTGTGAAAATCCCGTGCAAATTTGACAGATTTACATGGAAATGTTACCTATGTTGTTACATTATCGAGACCAGTAGTTAAAAGTTTGCGAAAGTGAATAAATATATCATAAAAGGCCGTTTGAATATCATAGTGGCCCTCGAAGGACTGAGAATTTTTAAACATTATCAAACATTAAATGGCCGCCAATTACAATATGTTTCAAATGAATCTGATAGATGAGTGCTCAGGTGATACACCAGTTCCAAAAGTAAAGTTAAATCGGTCGAGGTTAGTAGTAGCATGGGAGACTACCGGAGAAAACCAGCCGGTGAGTTTTTTTTTTTTTTTGCAGTCTGCATCTCTTTGGTCTAAGCTGTTGAAACAGCGTGCAAAGTTGTCCAAACCGATTGCAAAGTTGGTAGATTTGCGTGTTTATTTGATCTAAGTTGTTGTTATATCTAACCCTGCTGTTATAAAGTATGGAAAATGAATAAAATCCATTTGAAGCCTCCCATGTTAGCAGACTGTCATATGAGCCGGCTGTAAAATGAACAAACACACCCTGAGAATGTGAAAAGCTCTTGAAAATTCGGTGGATCTGCGTGTATATTCCCCCCTAAGTCATTTCGTAAAGAACCCCGCAGTTAAATTTAGAACAAAAATATGTAAAAGTCTAAAAATACTATTTATGTTAGTACATTGTACCACTACCCAGGCGCAAAGTGATTAACAAAGTGCATACAAAGTTGTGAAAATCCCGTGCAAAGTTGACAGATTTACATGGAAATGTTACCTATGTTGTTACATTATCGAGACCAGTAGTTACAAGTTTGCGAAAGTGAATAAATATATCATAAAAGGCCGTTTGAATATCAGAGTGGCCCTCGAAGGACTGAGAATTTTTAAACATTTTCAAACATTAAATGGCCGCCAATTACAATATGTTTCAAATGAATCTGATAGATGAGTGCTCAGGTGATACACCAGTTCCAAAAGTAAAGTTAAATCGGTCGAGGTTAGTAGTTGCATGGGAGACTACCGGAGAAAACCAGCCGGTGAGTTTTTTTTTTTTTTGCAGTCTGCATCTATTTGGTCTAAGCTGTTGAAACAGCGTGCAAAGTTATCCAAACCGATTGCAAAGTTGGTAGATTTGCGTGTTTATTTGATCTAAGTTGTTGTTATATCTAACCCTGCTGTTATAAAGTATGAAAAATGAATAAAATCCATTTGAAGCCTCCCATGTTAGCAGACTGTCATATGAGCCGGCTGTAAAATGAACAAACACACCCTGAGAATGTGAAAAGCTCTTGAAAATTCGGTGGATCTGCGTGTATATTCCCCCTAAGTCATTTCGTAAAGAACCCCGCAGTTAAATTTAGAACAAAAATATGTAAAAGTCTAAAAATACTATTTATGTTAGTACATTGTACCACTACCCAGGCGCAAAGTGATTAACAAAGTGCATACAAAGTTGTGAAAATCCCGTGCAAAGTTGACAGATTTACATGGAAATGTTACCTATGTTGTTACATTATCGAGACCAATAGTTAAAAGTTTGCGAAAGTGAATAAATATATCATAAAAGGCCGTTTGAATATCATAGTGGCCCTCGAAGGACTGAGAATTTTTAAACATTTTCAAACATTAAATGGCCGCCAATTACAATATGTTTCAAATGAATCTGATAGATGAGTGCTCAGGTGATACACCAGTTCCAAAAGTAAAGTTAAATCGGTCGAGGATAGTACTTGCATGGGAGACTACCGGAGAAATCCAGCCGGTGAGTTTTTTTTTTTTTTTTTGCAGTCTGCATCTCTTTGGTCTAAGCTGTTGAAACAGCGTGCAAAGTTGTCCAAACCGATTGCAAAGTTGGTAGATTTGCGTGTTTATTTGATCTAAGTTGTTGTTATATCTAACCCTGCTGTTATAAAGTATGAAAAATCAATAAAATCCATTTGAAGCCTCCCATGTTAGCAGACTGTCATATGAGCGGCTGTAAAATGAACAAACACACCCTGAGAATGTGAAAAGCTCTTGAAAATTCGGTGGATTTGCGTGTATATCGTTTCGTAAAGAACCTCGCAGTTAAATTTAAAACAAAAATATGTAAAAGTCTAAAAATACTATTTATGTTAGTACATTGTACCACTACCCAGGCGCAAAGTGATTAACAAAGTGCATACAAAGTTGTGAAAATCCCGTGCAAAGTTGACAGATTTACATGGAAATGTTACCTATGTTGTTACATTATCGAGACCAGTAGTTACAAGTTTGCGAAAGTGAATAAATATATCATAAAAGGCCGTTTGAATATCAGAGTGGCCCTCGAAGGACTGAGAATTTTTAAACATTTTCAAACATTAAATGGCCGCCAATTACAATATGTTTCAAATGAATCTGATAGATGAGTGCTCAGGTGATACACCAGTTCCAAAAGTAAAGTTAAATCGGTCGAGGTTAGTAGTTGCATGGGAGACTACCGGAGAAAACCAGCCGGTGAGTTTTTTTTTTTTTTGCAGTCTGCATCTATTTGGTCTAAGCTGTTGAAACAGCGTGCAAAGTTATCCAAACCGATTGCAAAGTTGGTAGATTTGCGTGTTTATTTGATCTAAGTTGTTGTTATATCTAACCCTGCTGTTATAAAGTATGAAAAATGAATAAAATCCATTTGAAGCCTCCCATGTTAGCAGACTGTCATATGAGCCGGCTGTAAAATGAACAAACACACCCTGAGAATGTGAAAAGCTCTTGAAAATTCGGTGGATCTGCGTGTATATTCCCCCTAAGTCATTTCGTAAAGAACCCCGCAGTTAAATTTAGAACAAAAATATGTAAAAGTCTAAAAATACTATTTATGTTAGTACATTGTACCACTACCCAGGCGCAAAGTGATTAACAAAGTGCATACAAAGTTGTGAAAATCCCGTGCAAAGTTGACAGATTTACATGGAAATGTTACCTATGTTGTTACATTATCGAGACCAATAGTTAAAAGTTTGCGAAAGTGAATAAATATATCATAAAAGGCCGTTTGAATATCATAGTGGCCCTCGAAGGACTGAGAATTTTTAAACATTTTCAAACATTAAATGGCCGCCAATTACAATATGTTTCAAATGAATCTGATAGATGAGTGCTCAGGTGATACACCAGTTCCAAAAGTAAAGTTAAATCGGTCGAGGATAGTACTTGCATGGGAGACTACCGGAGAAATCCAGCCGGTGAGTTTTTTTTTTTTTTTTGCAGTCTGCATCTCTTTGGTCTAAGCTGTTGAAACAGCGTGCAAAGTTGTCCAAACCGATTGCAAAGTTGGTAGATTTGCGTGTTTATTTGATCTAAGTTGTTGTTATATCTAACCCTGCTGTTATAAAGTATGAAAAATCAATAAAATCCATTTGAAGCCTCCCATGTTAGCAGACTGTCATATGAGCGGCTGTAAAATGAACAAACACACCCTGAGAATGTGAAAAGCTCTTGAAAATTCGGTGGATTTGCGTGTATATCGTTTCGTAAAGAACCCCGCAGTTAAATTTAAAACAAAAATATGTAAAAGTCTAAAAATACTATTTATGTTAGTACATTTCACCACTACCCAGGCGCAAAGTGATTAACAAAGTGCATACAAAGTTGTGAAAATCCCGTGCAAAGTTGACAGATTTACATGGAAATGTTACCTATGTTGTTACGTTATCGAGACCAGTAGTTAAAAGTTTGCGAAAGTGAATAAATATATCATAAAAGGCCGTTTGAATATCATAGTGGCCCTCGAAGGACTGAGAATTTTTGAACATTTTCAAACATTAAATGGCCACCAATTACAATATGTTTCAAATGAATCTGATAGATGAGTGCTCAGGTGATACACCAGTTCCAAAAGTAAAGTTAAATCGGTCGAGGTTAGTACTTGCATGGGAGACTACCGGAGAAATCCAGCCTGTGAGTTTTTTTTTTTTTTTTGCAGTCTGCGTCTCTTTGGTCTAAGCTGTTGAAACAGCGTGCAAAGTTGTCCAAACCGATTGCAAAGTTGGTAGATTTGCGTGTTTATTTGATCTAAGTTGTTGTTATATCTAACCCTGCTGTTATAAAGTATGAAAAATGAACAAAATCCATTTGAAGCCTTCCATGTTAGCAGACTTTCATATGAGCCGACTGTAAAATGAACAAACACACCCTGAGAATGTGAAAAGCTCTTGAAAATTCGGTGGATTTGCGTGTATATCGTTTCGTAAAGAACCCCGCAGTTAAATTTAAAACAAAAATATGTAAAAGTCTAAAAATACTATTTATGTTAGTACATTGTACCACTAACCAGGCGCAAAGTGATTAACAAAGTGCGTACAAAGTTGTGAAAATCCCGTGCAAAGTTGACAGATTTACATGGAAATGTTACCCATGTTGTTACATTATCGAGACCAGTAGTTAAAAGTTTGCGAAAGTGAATAAATATATCATAAAAGGCCGTTTGAATATCATAGTGGCCCTCGAAGGACTGAGAATTTTTAAACATTTTCAAACATTAAATGGCCGCCAATTACAATATGTTTCAAATGAATCTGATAGATGAGTGCTCAGGTGATACACCAGTTCCAAAAGTAAAGTTAAATCGGTCGAGGTTAGTACTTGCATGGGAGACTACCGGAGAAATCCAGCCGGTGAGTTTTTTTTTTTTTTTGCAGTCTGCATCTTTTTGGTCTATGCTGTTGAAACAGCGTGCAAAGTTGTCCAAACCGATTGCAAAGTTGGTAGATTTGCGTGTTTATTTGATCTAAGTTGTTGTTATATCTAACCCTGCTGTTATAAAGTATGAAAAATCAATAAAATCCATTTGAAGCCTCCCATGTTAGCAGACTGTCATATGAGCGGCTGTAAAATGAACAAACACATCCTGAGAATGTGAAAAGCTCTTGAAAATTCGGTGGATTTGCGTGTATATCGTTTCGTAAAGAACCTCGCAGTTAAATTTAAAACAAAAATATGTAAAAGTCTAAAAATACTATTTATGTTAGTACATTGTACCACTACCCAGGCGCAAAGTTATTAACAAAGTGCATACAAAGTTGTGAAAATCCCGTGCAAATTTGACAGATTTACATGGAAATGTTACCTATGTTGTTACATTATCGAGACCAGTAGTTAAAAGTTTGCGAAAGTGAATAAATATATCATAAAAGGCCGTTTGAATATCATAGTGGCCCTCGAAGGACTGAGAATTTTTAAACATTATCAAACATTAAATGGCCGCCAATTACAATATGTTTCAAATGAATCTGATAGATGAGTGCTCAGGTGATACACCAGTTCCAAAAGTAAAGTTAAATCGGTCGAGGTTAGTACTTGCATGGGAGACTACCGGAGAAATCCAGCCGGTGAGTTTTTTTTTTTTTTTTTTTGCAGTCTGCATCTCTTTGGTCTAAGCTGTTGAAACAGCGTGCAAAGTTGTCCAAACCGATTGCAAAGTTGGTAGATTTGCGTGTTTATTTGATCTAAGTTGTTGTTATATCTAACCCTGCTGTTATAAAGTATGAAAAATGAAAAAAATCCATTTGAAGCCTCCCATGTTAGCAGACTGTCATATGAGCCGGCTGTAAAATGAACAAACACACCCTGAGAATGTGAAAAGCTCTTGAAAATTTGGTGGATCTGCGTGTATATTCTCCCCTAAGTCATTTCGTAAAGAACCCCGCAGTTAAATTTAGAACAAAAATATGTAAAAGTCTAAAAATACTATTTATGTTAGTACATTGTACCACTATCCAGGCGCAAAGTGATTAACAAAGTGCATACAAAGTTGTGAAAATCCCGTGCAAAGTTGACAGATTTACATGGAAATGTTACCTATGTTGTTACATTATCGAGACCAGTAGTTAAAAGTTTGCGAAAGTGAATAAATATATCATAAAAGGCCGTTTGAATATCATAGTGGCCCTCGAAGGTCTGAGAATTTTTAAACATTTCCAAACATTAAATGGCCGCCAATTACAATAAGTTTCAAATGAATCTGATAGATGAGTGCTCAGGTGATACACCAGTTCCAAAAGTAAAGTTAAATCGGAAAAGGTTAGTAGTTGCATGGGAGACTACCGGCGAAAACCAGCCGGTGAGTTTTTTTTTTTTTTTTTTTTTTTTGCAGTCTGCATCTCTTTGGTCTAAGCTGTTGAAACAGCGTGCAAAGTTGTCCAAACCGATTGCAAAGTTGGTAGATTTGCGTGTTTATTTGATCTAAGTTGTTGTTATATCTAACCCTGCTATTATAAAGTATGAAAAATGAATAAAATCCACTTGAAGCCTCCCATGTTAGCAGACTGTCATATGAGCCGGCTGTAAAATGAACAAACACACCCTGAGAATGTGAAAAGCTCTTGAAAATTCGGTGGATTTGCGTGTATATTCCCTCCTAAGTCATTTCGTAAAAAAACCCGCAGTTAAATTTAGAACAAAAATATGTAACAGTCTAAAAGTACTATTTATGTTAGTACATTGTACCACTATCCAGGCGCAAAGTGATTAACAAAGTGCATACAAAGTTGTGAAAATCCCGTGCAAAGTTGACAGATTTACAAACATGAAATGGTCGCCAATTACAATAAGTTTCAAATGAATCTGATAGATGAGTGCTCAGGTGATACACCAGTTCCAAAAGTAAAGTTAAATCGGTCGAGGTTAGTAGTTACATGGGAGACTACCGGAGAAAACCAGCCGGTGAGTTTTTTTTTGCAGTCTGCATCTCTTTGGTCTAAGCTGTTGAAACAGCGTGCAAAGTTGTCCAAACCGATTGCAAAGTTGGTAGATTTGCGTGTTTATTTGATCTAAGTTGTTGTTATATCTAACCCTGCTGTTATAAAGTAAAAGTGAATAAATATATCATAAAAGGCCGATGGAATCTCGTAGTGGCCCTCGAAGGATGTAGAATTGTGAAATATTTCCAAACATGAAATGGTCGCCAATTACAATAAATTTCAAATGACTCTGATAGATGAGTGGTCAGGTGATACACCAGTTCCAAAAGTAAAGTTAAATCGGTCGAGGTTAGTACTTGCATGGGAGACTATCGGAGAAAAGCAGCTGGTGAGTTTTTGTTTTTGTTTTTGCAGTCTGCATCTCTTTGGTCTAAGCTGTTGAAACAGCGTGCAAAGTTGTCCAAACCGATTGCAAAGTTGGTAGATTTGCATGTTTATTTGATCTAAGTTGCTGTTTTATCTAACCCTGCTGTTATAAAGTATGAAAAATCAATAAAATCCATTTGAAGCCTCCCATGTTAGCAGACTGTCATATGAGCGGCTGTTAAAGGAACAAACACACCCTGAGAATGTGAAAAGCTCGTGAAAATTCGGTGGATTAGCGTGTATATTCTCCCCTAAGTCATTTCGTATAGAACCCCGCAGTTAAATTTAGAACAAAAATATGTAAAAGTCTAAAAGTACTATTTATGTTAGTACATTGTACCACTATCCAGGCGCAAAGTGATTAACAAAGTGCATACAAAGTTGTGAAAATCCCGTGCAAAGTTGACAGATTTACAAACATGAAATGGTCGCCAATTACAATAAGTTTCAAATGAATCTGATAGATGAGTGCTCAGGTGATACACCAGTTCCAAAAGTAAAGTTAAATCGGTCGAGGTTAGTAGTTACATGGGAGACTACCGGAGAAAACCAGCCGGTGAGTTTTTTTTTTTTGCAGTCTGCATCTCTTTGGTCTAAGCTGTTGAAACAGCGTGCAAAGTTGTCCAAACCGATTGCAAAGTTGGTAGATTTGCGTGTTTATTTGATCTAAGTTGTTGTTATATCTAACCCTGCTGTTATAAAGTATGAAAAATGAATAAAATCCATTTGAAGCCTCCCATGTTAGCAGACTGTCATATGAGCCGGCTGTATAATGGACAAACACACCCTGAGAATGTGAAAAGCTCGTAAAAATTCGGTGGATTAGCGTGTATATTCTCCCCTAAGTCATTTCGTATAGAACCCCGCAGTTAAATTTAGAACAAAAATATGTAAAAGTCTAAAAGTACTATTTATGTTAGTACATTGTACCACTATCCAGGCGCAAAGTGATTAACAAAGTGCATACAAAGGTGTGAAAATCCCGTGCAAAGTTGACAGATTTACATGGAAATGATACCTATGTTGTTACATTATTGAGACAAGTAGTTAAAAGTTTGCGAAAGTTAATAAATATATCATAAAAGGCCGATGGAATATCGTAGTGGCCCTCGAAGGATGTAGAATTTTGAAATATTTCCAAACATGAAATGGTCGTCAATTACAATAAATTTCAAATGACTCTGATAGATGAGTGGTCAGGTGATACACCAGTTCCAAAAGTAAAGTTAAATCGGTCGAGGTTAGTACTTGCATGGGAGACTATCGGAGAAAAGCAGCCGGTGAGTTTTTGTTTTTGTTTTTGCAGTCTGCATCTCTTTGGTCTAAGCTGTTGAAACAGCGTGCAAAGTTGTCCAAACCGATTGCAAAGTTGGTAGATTTGCGTGTTTATTTGATCTAAGTTGCTGTTTTATCTAACCCTGCTGTTATAAAGTATGAAAAATGAATAAAATCCATTTGAAGCCTCCCATGTTAGCAGACTGTCATATGAGCCGGCTGTATAAAGGACAAACACACCCTGAGAATGTGAAAAGCTCTTGAAAATTCGGTGGATTAGCGTGTATATTCTCCCCTAAGTCATTTCGTATAGAAACCCGCAGTTAAATTTAGAACAAAAATATGTAAAAGTCTAAAAATACTATTTATGTTAGTACATTGTACCACTATCCAGGCGCAAAGTGATTAACAAAGTGCATACAAAGTTGTGAAAATCTCGTGCAAAGTTGACAGATTTACATGGAAATGTTACCTATGTTGTTACATTATCGAGACCAGTAGTTGAAAGTTTGCGAAAGTGAATAAATATATCATAAAAGGCCGATGGAATTTCGTAGTGGCCCTCGAAGGATGTAGAATTTTGAAATATTTCCAAACATGAAATGGTCGCCAATTACAATAAATTTCAAATGACTCTGATAGATGAGTGGTCAGGTGATACACCAGTTCCAAAAGTAAAGTTAAATCGGCCGAGGTTAGTACTTGCAAGGGAGACTACCGGAGAAAAGCAGCCGGTGAGTGTTTTTTTTTTTTTGCAGTCTGCATCTCTTTGGTCTAAGCTGTTGAAACAGCGTGCAAAGTTGTTCAAACCGATTGCAAAGTTGGTAGATTTGCGTGTTTATTTGATCTAAGTTGTTGTTATATCTAACCCTGCTATTATAAAGTATGAAAAATGAATAAAATCCATTTGAAGCCTCCCTTGTTAGCAGACTGTCATATGAGCCGGCTGTAAAATGAACAAACACACCCTGAGAATGTGAAAAGCTCTTGAAAATTCGGTGGATTTGCATGTATATTTCCCCCTAAGTCATTTCGTAAAGAACCCCGCAGTTAAATTTAGAACAAAAATATGTAAAAGTCTAAAAATACTATTTATGTTAGTACATTGTACCACTGCCCAGGCGCAAAGTGATTAACAAAGTGCATACAAAGTTGTGAAAATCCCGTGCAAAGTTGACAGATTTACATGGAAATGTTACCTATGTTGTTACATTATCGAGACCAGTAGTTGAAAGTTTGCGAAAGTGAATAAATATATCATAAAAGGCCGATGGAATCTCGTAGTGGCCCTCGAAGGATGTAGAATTTTGAAATATTTCCAAACATGAAATGGTCGCCAATTACAATAAATTTCAAATGACTCTGATAGATGAGTGGTCAGGTGATACACCAGTTCCAAAAGTAAAGTTAAATCGGTCGTGGATAGTACTTGCATGGGAGACTACCGGAGAAAAGCAGCCGGTGAGCGTTTTTTTTTTTTGCAGTCTGCATCTCTTTGGTCTAAGCTGTTGAAACAGCGTGCAAAGTTGTCCAAACCGATTGCAAAGTTGGTAGATTTGCGTGTTTATTTGATCTAAGTTGTTGTTATATCTAACCCTGCTATTATAAAGTATGAAAAATGAATAAAATCCATTTGAAGCCTCCCATGTTAGCAGACTGTCATATGAGCCGGCTGTATAATGGACAAACACACCCTGAGAATGTGAAAAGCTCTTGAAAATTCGGTGGATTAGCGTGTATATTCTCCCCTAAGTCATTTCGTATAGAAACCCGCAGTTAAATTTAGAACAAAAATATGTAAAAGTCTAAAAATACTATTTATGTTAGTACATTGTACCACTATCCAGGCGCAAAGTGATTAACAAAGTGCATACAAAGTTGTGAAAATCTCGTGCAAAGTTGACAGATTTACATGGAAATGTTACCTATGTTGTTACATTATCGAGACCAGTAGTTAAAAGTTTGTGAAAGTGAATAAATATATCATAAAAGGCCGATGGAATATCGTAGTGGCCCTCGAAGGATGTAGAATTTTGAAATATTTCCAAACATGAAATGGTCGCCAATTACAATAAATTTCAAATGACTCTGATAGATGAGTGGTCAGGTGGTGCACCAGTTCCAAAAGTAAAGTTAAATCGGTCTAGGTTAGTACTTGCATGGGAGTCTATCGGAGAAAAGCAGCCGGTGAGTTTTTGTTTTTGCAGTCTGCATCTCTTTGGTCTAAGCTGTTGAAACAGCGTGCAAAGTTGTCCAAACCGATTGCAAAGTTGGTAGATTTGCGTGTTTATTTGATCTAAGTTGCTGTTTTATCTAACCCTGCTGTTATAAAGTATGAAAAATGAATAAAATCCATTTGAAGCCTCCCATGTTAGCAGACTGTCATATGAGCCGGCTGTATAATGGACAAACACACCCTGAGAATGTGAAAAGCTCTTGAAAATTCGGTGGATTTGCGTGTATATTCCCCCCTAAGTCATTTCGTAAAGAACCCCGCAGTTAAATTTAGAACAAAAATATGTAAAGGTCTAAAAATACTATTTATGTTAGTACATTGTACCACTATCCAGGCGCAAAGTGATTAACAAAGTGCATACAAAGTTGTGAAAATCTCGTGCAAAGTTGACAGATTTGCATGGAAATGTTACCTATGTTGTTACATTATCGAGACCAGTAGTTGAAAGTTTGCGAAAGTGAATAAATATATCATAAAAGGCCGATGGAATATCGTAGTGGCCCTCGAAGGATGTAGAATTTTGAAATATTTCCAAACATGAAATGGTCGCCAATTACAATAAATTTCAAATGACTCTGATAGATGAGTGGTCAGGTGGTGCACCAGTTCCAAAAGTAAAGTTAAATCGGTCTAGGTTAGTACTTGCATGGGAGTCTATCGGAGAAAAGCAGCCGGTGAGTTTTTGTTTTTGCAGTCTGCATCTCTTTGGTCTAAGCTGTTGAAACAGCGTGCAAAGTTGTCCAAACCGATTGCAAAGTTGGTAGATTTGCGTGTTTATTTGATCTAAGTTGCTGTTTTATCTAACCCTGCTGTTATAAAGTATGAAAAATGAATAAAATCCATTTGAAGCCTCCCATGTTAGCAGACTGTCATATGAGCCGGCTGTATAATGGACAAACACACCCTGAGAATGTGAAAAGCTCTTGAAAATTCGGTGGATTTGCGTGTATATTCCCCCCTAAGTCATTTCGTAAAGAACCCCGCAGTTAAATTTAGAACAAAAATATGTAAAGGTCTAAAAATACTATTTATGTTAGTACATTGTACCACTATCCAGGCGCAAAGTGATTAACAAAGTGCATACAAAGTTGTGAAAATCTCGTGCAAAGTTGACAGATTTGCATGGAAATGTTACCTATGTTGTTACATTATCGAGACCAGTAGTTGAAAGTTTGCGAAAGTGAATAAATATATCATAAAAGGCCGATGGAATTTCGTAGTGGCCCTCGAAGGATGTAGAATTTTGAAATATTTCCAAACATGAAATGGTCGCCAATTACAATAAATTTCAAATGACTCTGATAGATGAGTGGTCAGGTGATACACCAGTTCCAAAAGTAAAGTTAAATCGGCCGAGGTTAGTACTTGCAAGGGAGACTACCGGAGAAAAGCAGCCGGTGAGTGTTTTTTTTTTTGCAGTCTGCATCTCTTTGGTCTAAGCTGTTGAAACAGCGTGCAAAGTTGTCCAAACCGATTGCAAAGTTGGTAGATTTGCGTGTTTATTTGATCTAAGTTGTTGTTATATCTAACCCTGCTATTATAAAGTATGAAAAATGAATAAAATCCATTTGAAGCCTCCCTTGTTAGCAGACTGTCATATGAGCCGGCTGTATAATGGACAAACACACCCTGAGAATGTGAAAAGCTCTTGAAAATTCGGTGGATTTGCGTGTATATTCCCCCCTAAGTCATTTCGTAAAGAACCCCGCAGTTAAATTTAGAACAAAAATATGTAAAGGTCTAAAAATACTATTTATGTTAGTACATTGTACCACTATCCAGGCGCAAAGTGATTAACAAAGTGCATACAAAGTTGTGAAAATCTCGTGCAAAGTTGACAGATTTGCATGGAAATGTTACCTATGTTGTTACATTATCGAGACCAGTAGTTGAAAGTTTGCGAAAGTGAATAAATATATCATAAAAGGCCGATGGAATATCGTAGTGGCCCTCGAAGGATGTAGAATTTTGAAATATTTCCAAACATGAAATGGTCGCCAATTACAATAAATTTCAAATGACTCTGATAGATGAGTGGTCAGGTGGTGCACCAGTTCCAAAAGTAAAGTTAAATCGGTCTAGGTTAGTACTTGCATGGGAGTCTATCGGAGAAAAGCAGCCGGTGAGTTTTTGTTTTTGCAGTCTGCATCTCTTTGGTCTAAGCTGTTGAAACAGCGTGCAAAGTTGTCCAAACCGATTGCAAAGTTGGTAGATTTGCGTGTTTATTTGATCTAAGTTGTTGTTATATCTAACCCTGCTATTATAAAGTATGAAAAATGAATAAAATCCATTTGAAGCCTCCCATGTTAGCAGACTGTCATATGAGCCGGCTGTATAATGGACAAACACACCCTGAGAATGTGAAAAGCTCTTGAAAATTCGGTGGATTTGCGTGTATATTCCCCCCTAAGTCATTTCGTAAAGAACCCCGCAGTTAAATTTAGAACAAAAATATGTAAAGGTCTAAAAATACTATTTATGTTAGTACATTGTACCACTATCCAGGCGCAAAGTGATTAACAAAGTGCATACAAAGTTGTGAAAATCTCGTGCAAAGTTGACAGATTTGCATGGAAATGTTACCTATGTTGTTACATTATCGAGACCAGTAGTTGAAAGTTTGCGAAAGTGAATAAATATATCATAAAAGGCCGATGGAATATCGTAGTGGCCCTCGAAGGATGTAGAATTTTGAAATATTTCCAAACATGAAATGGTCGCCAATTACAATAAATTTCAAATGACTCTGATAGATGAGTGGTCAGGTGGTGCACCAGTTCCAAAAGTAAAGTTAAATCGGTCTAGGTTAGTACTTGCATGGGAGTCTATCGGAGAAAAGCAGCCGGTGAGTTTTTGTTTTTGCAGTCTGCATCTCTTTGGTCTAAGCTGTTGAAACAGCGTGCAAAGTTGTCCAAACCGATTGCAAAGTTGGTAGATTTGCGTGTTTATTTGATCTAAGTTGCTGTTTTATCTAACCCTGCTGTTATAAAGTATGAAAAATGAATAAAATCCATTTGAAGCCTCCCATGTTAGCAGACTGTCATATGAGCCGGCTGTATAATGGACAAACACACCCTGAGAATGTGAAAAGCTCTTGAAAATTCGGTGGATTTGCGTGTATATTCCCCCCTAAGTCATTTCGTAAAGAACCCCGCAGTTAAATTTAGAACAAAAATATGTAAAGGTCTAAAAATACTATTTATGTTAGTACATTGTACCACTATCCAGGCGCAAAGTGATTAACAAAGTGCATACAAAGTTGTGAAAATCTCGTGCAAAGTTGACAGATTTGCATGGAAATGTTACCTATGTTGTTACATTATCGAGACCAGTAGTTGAAAGTTTGCGAAAGTGAATAAATATATCATAAAAGGCCGATGGAATTTCGTAGTGGCCCTCGAAGGATGTAGAATTTTGAAATATTTCCAAACATGAAATGGTCGCCAATTACAATAAATTTCAAATGACTCTGATAGATGAGTGGTCAGGTGATACACCAGTTCCAAAAGTAAAGTTAAATCGGCCGAGGTTAGTACTTGCAAGGGAGACTACCGGAGAAAAGCAGCCGGTGAGTGTTTTTTTTTTTGCAGTCTGCATCTCTTTGGTCTAAGCTGTTGAAACAGCGTGCAAAGTTGTCCAAACCGATTGCAAAGTTGGTAGATTTGCGTGTTTATTTGATCTAAGTTGTTGTTATATCTAACCCTGCTATTATAAAGTATGAAAAATGAATAAAATCCATTTGAAGCCTCCCTTGTTAGCAGACTGTCATATGAGCCGGCTGTAAAATGAACAAACACACCCTGAGAATGTGAACAGCTCTTGAAAATTCGGTGGATTTGCATGTATATTCCCCCCTAAGTCATTTCGTAAAGAACCCCGCAGTTAAATTTAGAACAAAAATATGTAAAAGTCTAAAAATACTATTTATGTTAGTACATTGTACCACTATCCAGGCGCAAAGTGATTAACAAAGTGCATACAAAGTTGTGAAAATCTCGTGCAAAGTTGACAGATTTGCATGGAAATGTTACCTATGTTGTTACATTATCGAGACCAGTAGTTGAAAGTTTGCGAAAGTGAATAAATATATCATAAAAGGCCGATGGAATTTCGTAGTGGCCCTCGAAGGATGTAGAATTTTGAAATATTTCCAAACATGAAATGGTCGCCAATTACAATAAATTTCAAATGACTCTGATAGATGAGTGGTCAGGTGATACACCAGTTCCAAAAGTAAAGTTAAATCGGCCGAGGTTAGTACTTGCAAGGGAGACTACCGGAGAAAAGCAGCCGGTGAGTGTTTTTTTTTTTGCAGTCTGCATCTCTTTGGTCTAAGCTGTTGAAACAGCGTGCAAAGTTGTCCAAACCGATTGCAAAGTTGGTAGATTTGCGTGTTTATTTGATCTAAGTTGTTGTTATATCTAACCCTGCTATTATAAAGTATGAAAAATGAATAAAATCCATTTGAAGCCTCCCTTGTTAGCAGACTGTCATATGAGCCGGCTGTAAAATGAACAAACACACCCTGAGAATGTGAACAGCTCTTGAAAATTCGGTGGATTTGCATGTATATTCCCCCCTAAGTCATTTCGTAAAGAACCCCGCAGTTAAATTTAGAACAAAAATATGTAAAAGTCTAAAAATACTATTTATGTTAGTACATTGTACCACTGCCCAGGCGCAAAGTGATTAACAAAGTGCATACAAAGTTGTGAAAATCTCGTGCAAAGTTGACAGATTTACATGGAAATGTTACCTATGTTGTTACATTATCGAGACCAGTAGTTGAAAGTTTGCGAAAGTGAATAAATATATCATAAAAGGCCGATGGAATTTCGTAGTGGCCCTCGAAGGATGTAGAATTTTGAAATATTTCCAAACATGAAATGGTCGCCAATTACAATAAATTTCAAATGACTCTGATAGATGAGTGGTCAGGTGATACACCAGTTCCAAATGTAAAGTTAAATCGGCCGAGGTTAGTACTTGCAAGGGAGACTACCGGAGAAAAGCAGCCGGTGAGTGTTTTTTTTTTTTGCAGTCTGCATCTCTTTGGTCTAAGCTGTTGAAACAGCGTGCAAAGTTGTCCAAACCGATTGCAAAGTTGGTAGATTTGCGTGTTTATTTGATCTAAGTTGTTGTTATATCTAACCCTGCTATTATAAAGTATGAAAAATGAATAAAATCCATTTGAAGCCTCCCTTGTTAGCAGACTGTCATATGAGCCGGCTGTAAAATGAACAAACACACCCTGAGAATGTGAACAGCTCTTGAAAATTCGGTGGATTTGCATGTATATTCCCCCCTAAGTCATTTCGTAAAGAACCCCGCAGTTAAATTTAGAACAAAAATATGTAAAAGTCTAAAAATACTATTTATGTTAGTACATTGTACCACTGCCCAGGCGCAAAGTGATTAACAAAGTGCATACAAAGTTGTGAAAATCTCGTGCAAAGTTGACAGATTTACATGGAAATGTTACCTATGTTGTTACATTATCGAGACCAGTAGTTGAAAGTTTGCGAAAGTGAATAAATATATCATAAAAGGCCGATGGAATTTCGTAGTGGCCCTCAAAGGATGTAGAATTTTGAAATATTTCCAAACATGAAATGGTCGCCAATTACAATAAATTTCAAATGACTCTGATAGATGAGTGGTCAGGTGATACACCAGTTCCAAAAGTAAAGTTAAATCGGCCGAGGTTAGTACTTGCAAGGGAGACTACCGGAGAAAAAGCAGCCGGTGAGTGTTTTTTTTTTTGCAGTCTGCATCTCTTTGGTCTAAGCTGTTGAAACAGCGTGCAAAGTTGTCCAAACCGATTGCAAAGTTGGTAGATTTGCGTGTTTATTTGATCTAAGTTGTTGTTATATCTAACCCTGCTATTATAAAGTATGAAAAATGAATAAAATCCATTTGAAGCCTCCCTTGTTAGCAGACTGTCATATGAGCCGGCTGTAAAATGAACAAACACACCCTGAGAATGTGAAAAGCTCTTGAAAATTCGGTGGATTTGCATGTATATTCCCCCTAAGTCATTTCGTAAAGAACCCCGCAGTTAAATTTAGAACAAAAATATGTAAAAGTCTAAAAATACTATTTATGTTAGTACATTGTACCACTGCCCAGGCGCAAAGTGATTAACAAAGTGCATACAAAGTTGTGAAAATCCCGTGCAAAGTTGACAGATTTACATGGAAATGTTACCTATGTTGTTACATTATCGAGACCAGTAGTTGAAAGTTTGCGAAAGTGAATAAATATATCATAAAAGGCCGATGGAATCTCGTAGTGGCCCTCGAAGGATGTAGAATTTTGAAATATTTCCAAACATGAAATGGTCGCCAATTACAATAAATTTCAAATGACTCTGATAGATGAGTGGTCAGGTGGTGCACCAGTTCCAAAAGTAAAGTTAAATCGGTCTAGGTTAGTACTTGCATGGGAGTCTATCGGAGAAAAGCAGCCCGTGAGTTTTTGTTTTTGCAGTCTGCATCTTTTTGGTCTAAGCTGTTGAAACAGCGTGCAAAGTTGTCCAAACCGATTGCAAAATTGGTAGATTTGCGTGTTTATTTGATCTAAGTTGCTGTTTTATCTAACCCTGCTGTTATAAAGTATGAAAAATGAATAAAATCCATTTGAAGCCTCCCATGTTAGCAGACTGTCATATGAGCCGGCTGTATAATGGACAAACACACCCTGAGAATGTGAAAAGCTCTTGAAAATTCGGTGGATTTGCGTGTATATTCCCCCCTAAGTCATTTCGTAAAGAACCCCTTAGTTAAATTTAGAACAAAAATATGTAAAAGTCTAAAAATACTATTTATGTTAGTACGTTGCACCACTACCCAGGCGCAAAGTGATTAACAAAGTGCATACAAAGTTGTGAAAATCCCGTGCAAAGTTGACAGATTTACATGGAAATGTTACCTATGTTGTTACATTATCGAGACCAGTAGTTAAAAGTTTGCGAAAGTGAATAAATATATCATAAAAGGCCGTTTGAATATCATAGTGGCCCTCGAAGGACTGAGAATTTTTAAACATTTTCAAACATTAAATGGCCGCCAATTACAATATGTTTCAAATGAATCTGATAGATGAGTGCTCAGGTGATACACCAGTTTCAAAAGTAAAGTTAAATCGGTCGAGGTTAGTACTTGCATGGGAGACTACCGGAGAAATCCAGCCGGTGAGTTTTTTTTTTTTTTGCAGTCTGCATCTCTTTGGTCTAAGCTGTTGAAACAGCGTGCAAAGTTGTCCAAACCGATTGCAAAGTTGGTAGATTTGCGTGTTTATTTGATCTAAGTTGTTGTTATATCTAACCCTGCTGTTATAAAGTATGAAAAATCAATAAAATCCATTTGAAGCCTCCCATGTTAGCAGACTGTCATATGAGCGGCTGTAAAATGAACAAACACACCCTGAGAATGTGAAAAGCTCTTGAAAATTCGGTGGATTTGCGTGTATATTCCCCCTAAGTCGTTTCGTAAAGAACCCCGCAGTTAAATTTTAAACAAAAATATGTAAAAGTCTAAAAATACTATTTATGTCAGTACATTGTACCACTACCCAGGCGCAAAGTGATTAACAAAGTGCATACAAAGTTGTGAAAATCCCATGCAAAGTAGACAGATTTACATGGAAATGTTACCTATGTTGTTACATTATCGAGACCAGTAGTTAAAAGTTTGCGAAAGTGAATAAATATATCATAAAAGGCCGTTTGAATATCATAGTGGCCCTCGAAGGACTGAGAATTTTTAAACATTTTCAAACATTAAATGGCCGCCAATTACAATATGTTTCAAATGAATCTGATAGATGAGTGCTCAGGTGACACACCAGTTCCAAAAGTAAAGTTAAATCGGTCGAGGTTAGTACTTGCATGGGAGACTACCGGAGAAATCCAGCCGGTGAGTTTTTTTTTTTTTTGCAGTCTGCATCTCTTTGGTCTAAGCTGTTGAAACAGCGTGCAAAGTTGTCCAAACCGATTGCAAAGTTGGTAGATTTGCGTGTTTATTTGATCTAAGTTGTTGTTATATCTAACCCTGCTGTTATAAAGTATGAAAAATCAATAAAATCCATTTGAAGCCACCCATGTTAGCAGACTGTCATATGAGCGGCTGTAAAATGAACAAACACACCCTGAGAATGTGAAAAGCTCTTGAAAATTCGGTGGATTTGCGTGTATATCCCCCCCTAAGTCATTTCGTAAAGAACCCCGCAGTTAAATTTAGAACAAAAATATGTAAAAGTCTAAAAATACTATTTATGTTAGTACATTGTACCACTATCCAGGCGCAAAGTGATTAAAAAAGTGCATACAAAGTTGTGAAAATCCCGTGCAAAGTTGACAGATTTACATGGAAATGTTACCTATGTTGTTACATTATCGACACAAGTAGTTAAAAGTTTGCGAAAGTTAATAAATATATCATAAAAGGCCGATGGAATATCGTAGTGGCCCTCGAAGGATGTAGAATTTTGAAATATTTCCAATCATGAAATGGTCGCCAATTACAATAAATTTCAAATGACTCTGATAGATGAGTGGTCAGGTGATACACCTGTTCCAAAAGTAAATTTAAATCGGTCGATGTTAGTACTTGCATGGGAGACTACTCTTAGTTGTTGTTATATCTAACCCTGCTGTTATAAAGTATGAAAAATGAACAAAATCCATTTGAAGCCTTCCATGTTAGCAGACTGTCATATGAGCCGACTGTAAAATGAACAAACACACCCTGAGAATGTGAAAAGCTCTTGAAAATTCGGTGGATTTGCGTGTATATCGTTTCGTAAAGAACACCGCAGTTAAATTTAAAACAAAAATATGTAAAAGTCTAAAAATACTATTTATGTTAGTACATTGTACCACTACCCAGGCGCAAAGTGATTAACAAAGTGCATACAAAGTTGTGAAAATCCCGTGCAAAGTTGACAGATTTACATGGAAATGTTACCTATGTTGTTACATTATCGAGACCAATAGTTAAAAGTTTGCGAAAGTGAATAAATATATCATAAAAGGCCGTTTGAATATCATAGTGGCCCTCGAAGGACTGAGAATTTTTAAACATTTTCAAACATTAAATGGCCGCCAATTACAATATGTTTCAAATGAATCTGATAGATGAGTGCTCAGGTGATACACCAGTTCCAAAAGTAAAGTTAAATCGGTCGAGGATAGTACTTGCATGGGAGACTACCGGAGAAATCCAGCCGGTGAGTTTTTTTTTTTTTTTTGCAGTCTGCATCTCTTTGGTCTAAGCTGTTGAAACAGCGTGCAAAGTTGTCCAAACCGATTGCAAAGTTGGTAGATTTGCGTGTTTATTTGATCTAAGTTGTTGTTATATCTAACCCTGCTGTTATAAAGTATGAAAAATCAATAAAATCCATTTGAAGCCTCCCATGTTAGCAGACTGTCATATGAGCGGCTGTAAAATGAACAAACACACCCTGAGAATGTGAAAAGCTCTTGAAAATTCGGTGGATTTGCGTGTATATCGTTTCGTAAAGAACCCCGCAGTTAAATTTAAAACAAAAATATGTAAAAGTCTAAAAATACTATTTATGTTAGTACATTTTACCACTACCCAGGCGCAAAGTGATTAACAAAGTGCATACAAAGTTGTGAAAATCCCGTGCAAAGTTGACAGATTTACATGGAAATGTTACCTATGTTGTTACGTTATCGAGACCAGTAGTTAAAAGTTTGCGAAAGTGAATAAATATATCATAAAAGGCCGTTTGAATATCATAGTGGCCCTCGAAGGACTGAGAATTTTTGAACATTTTCAAACATTAAATGGCCGCCAATTACAATATGTTTCAAATGAATCTGATAGATGAGTGCTCAGGTGATACACCAGTTCCAAAAGTAAAGTTAAATTGGTCGAGGTTAGTACTTGCATGGGAGACTACCGGAGAAATCCAGCCTGTGAGTTTTTTTTTTTTGCAGTCTGCGTCTCTTTGGTCTAAGCTGTTGAAACAGCGTGCAAAGTTGTCCAAACCGATTGCAAAGTTGGTAGATTTGCGTGTTTATTTGATCTAAGTTGTTGTTATATCTAACCCTGCTGTTATAAAGTATGAAAAATGAAGAAAATCCATTTGAAGCCTTCCATGTTAGCAGACTGTCATATGAGCCGACTGTAAAATGAACAAACACACCCTGAGAATGTGAAAAGCTCTTGAAAATTCGGTTGATTTGCGTGTATATTCCCCCCTAAGTCATTTCGTAAAGAACCCCGCAGTTAAATTTAGAACAAAAATATGTAAAAGTCTAAAAATACTATTTATGTTAGTACATTGTACCACTGCCCAGGCGCAAAGTGATTAACAAAGTGCATACAAAGTTGTGAAAATCCCGTGCAAAGTTGACAGATTTACATGGAAATGTTACCTATGTTGTTACATTATCGAGACCAGTAGTTGAAAGTTTGCGAAAGTGAATAAATATATCATAAAAGGCCGATGGAATCTCGTAGTGGCCCTCGAAGGATGTAGAATTTTGAAATATTTCCAAACATGAAATGGTCGCCAATTACAATAAATTTCAAATGACTCTGATAGATGAGTGGTCAGGTGGTGCACCAGTTCCAAAAGTAAAGTTAAATCGGTCTAGGTTAGTACTTGCATGGGAGTCTATCGGAGAAAAGCAGCCCGTGAGTTTTTGTTTTTGCAGTCTGCATCTTTTTGGTCTAAGCTGTTGAAACAGCGTGCAAAGTTGTCCAAACCGATTGCAAAATTGGTAGATTTGCGTGTTTATTTGATCTAAGTTGCTGTTTTATCTAACCCTGCTGTTATAAAGTATGAAAAATGAATAAAATCCATTTGAAGCCTCCCATGTTAGCAGACTGTCATATGAGCCGGCTGTATAATGGACAAACACACCCTGAGAATGTGAAAAGCTCTTGAAAATTCGGTGGATTTGCGTGTATATTCCCCCCTAAGTCATTTCGTAAAGAACCCCTTAGTTAAATTTAGAACAAAAATATGTAAAAGTCTAAAAATACTATTTATGTTAGTACGTTGCACCACTACCCAGGCGCAAAGTGATTAACAAAGTGCATACAAAGTTGTGAAAATCCCGTGCAAAGTTGACAGATTTACATGGAAATGTTACCTATGTTGTTACATTATCGAGACCAGTAGTTAAAAGTTTGCGAAAGTGAATAAATATATCATAAAAGGCCGTTTGAATATCATAGTGGCCCTCGAAGGACTGAGAATTTTTAAACATTTTCAAACATTAAATGGCCGCCAATTACAATATGTTTCAAATGAATCTGATAGATGAGTGCTCAGGTGATACACCAGTTTCAAAAGTAAAGTTAAATCGGTCGAGGTTAGTACTTGCATGGGAGACTACCGGAGAAATCCAGCCGGTGAGTTTTTTTTTTTTTTGCAGTCTGCATCTCTTTGGTCTAAGCTGTTGAAACAGCGTGCAAAGTTGTCCAAACCGATTGCAAAGTTGGTAGATTTGCGTGTTTATTTGATCTAAGTTGTTGTTATATCTAACCCTGCTGTTATAAAGTATGAAAAATCAATAAAATCCATTTGAAGCCTCCCATGTTAGCAGACTGTCATATGAGCGGCTGTAAAATGAACAAACACACCCTGAGAATGTGAAAAGCTCTTGAAAATTCGGTGGATTTGCGTGTATATTCCCCCTAAGTCGTTTCGTAAAGAACCCCGCAGTTAAATTTTAAACAAAAATATGTAAAAGTCTAAAAATACTATTTATGTCAGTACATTGTACCACTACCCAGGCGCAAAGTGATTAACAAAGTGCATACAAAGTTGTGAAAATCCCATGCAAAGTAGACAGATTTACATGGAAATGTTACCTATGTTGTTACATTATCGAGACCAGTAGTTAAAAGTTTGCGAAAGTGAATAAATATATCATAAAAGGCCGTTTGAATATCATAGTGGACCTCGAAGGACTGAGAATTTTTAAACATTTTCAAACATTAAATGGCCGCCAATTACAATATGTTTCAAATGAATCTGATAGATGAGTGCTCAGGTGACACACCAGTTCCAAAAGTAAAGTTAAATCGGTCGAGGTTAGTACTTGCATGGGAGACTACCGGAGAAATCCAGCCGGTGAGTTTTTTTTTTTTTGCAGTCTGCATCTCTTTGGTCTAAGCTGTTGAAACAGCGTGCAAAGTTGTCCAAACCGATTGCAAAGTTGGTAGATTTGCGTGTTTATTTGATCTAAGTTGTTGTTATATCTAACCCTGCTGTTATAAAGTATGAAAAATCAATAAAATCCATTTGAAGCCTCCCATGTTAGCAGACTGTCATATGAGCGGCTGTAAAATGAACAAACACACCCTGAGAATGTGAAAAGCTCTTGAAAATTCGGTGGATTTGCGTGTATATCCCCCCCTAAGTCATTTCGTAAAGAACCCCGCAGTTAAATTTAGAACAAAAATATGTAAAAGTCTAAAAATACTATTTATGTTAGTACATTGTACCACTATCCAGGCGCAAAGTGATTAAAAAAGTGCATACAAAGTTGTGAAAATCCCGTGCAAAGTTGACAGATTTACATGGAAATGTTACCTATGTTGTTACATTATCGACACAAGTAGTTAAAAGTTTGCGAAAGTTAATAAATATATCATAAAAGGCCGATGGAATATCGTAGTGGCCCTCGAAGGATGTAGAATTTTGAAATATTTCCAATCATGAAATGGTCGCCAATTACAATAAATTTCAAATGACTCTGATAGATGAGTGGTCAGGTGATACACCTGTTCCAAAAGTAAATTTAAATCGGTCGATGTTAGTACTTGCATGGGAGACTACTCTTAGTTGTTGTTATATCTAACCCTGCTGTTATAAAGTATGAAAAATGAACAAAATCCATTTGAAGCCTTCCATGTTAGCAGACTGTCATATGAGCCGACTGTAAAATGAACAAACACACCCTGAGAATGTGAAAAGCTCTTGAAAATTCGGTGGATTTGCGTGTATATCGTTTCGTAAAGAACACCGCAGTTAAATTTAAAACAAAAATATGTAAAAGTCTAAAAATACTATTTATGTTAGTACATTGTACCACTACCCAGGCGCAAAGTGATTAACAAAGTGCATACAAAGTTGTGAAAATCCCGTGCAAAGTTGACAGATTTACATGGAAATGTTACCTATGTTGTTACATTATCGAGACCAATAGTTAAAAGTTTGCGAAAGTGAATAAATATATCATAAAAGGCCGTTTGAATATCATAGTGGCCCTCGAAGGACTGAGAATTTTTAAACATTTTCAAACATTAAATGGCCGCCAATTACAATGTGTTTCAAATGAATCTGATAGATGAGTGCTCAGGTGATACACCAGTTCCAAAAGTAAAGTTAAATCGGTCGAGGATAGTACTTGCATGGGAGACTACCGGAGAAATCCAGCCGGTGAGTTTTTTTTTTTTTTTTGCAGTCTGCATCTCTTTGGTCTAAGCTGTTGAAACAGCGTGCAAAGTTGTCCAAACCGATTGCAAAGTTGGTAGATTTGCGTGTTTATTTGATCTAAGTTGTTGTTATATCTAACCCTGCTGTTATAAAGTATGAAAAATCAATAAAATCCATTTGAAGCCTCCCATGTTAGCAGACTGTCATATGAGCGGCTGTAAAATGAACAAACACACCCTGAGAATGTGAAAAGCTCTTGAAAATTCGGTGGATTTGCGTGTATATCGTTTCGTAAAGAACCCCGCAGTTAAATTTAAAACAAAAATATGTAAAAGTCTAAAAATACTATTTATGTTAGTACATTTTACCACTACCCAGGCGCAAAGTGATTAACAAAGTGCATACAAAGTTGTGAAAATCCCGTGCAAAGTTGACAGATTTACATGGAAATGTTACCTATGTTGTTACGTTATCGAGACCAGTAGTTAAAAGTTTGCGAAAGTGAATAAATATATCATAAAAGGCCGTTTGAATATCATAGTGGCCCTCGAAGGACTGAGAATTTTTGAACATTTTCAAACATTAAATGGCCGCCAATTACAATATGTTTCAAATGAATCTGATAGATGAGTGCTCAGGTGATACACCAGTTCCAAAAGTAAAGTTAAATCGGTCGAGGTTAGTACTTGCATGGGAGACTACCGGAGAAATCCAGCCTGTGAGTTTTTTTTTTTTGCAGTCTGCGTCTCTTTGGTCTAAGCTGTTGAAACAGCGTGCAAAGTTGTCCAAACCGATTGCAAAGTTGGTAGATTTGCGTGTTTATTTGATCTAAGTTGTTGTTATATCTAACCCTGCTGTTATAAAGTATGAAAAATGAAGAAAATCCATTTGAAGCCTTCCATGTTAGCAGACTGTCATATGAGCCGACTGTAAAATGAACAAACACACCCTGAGAATGTGAAAAGCTCTTGAAAATTCGGTGGATTTGCGTGTATATCGTTTCGTAAAGAACCCCGCAGTTAAATTTAAAACAAAAATATGTAAAAGTCTAAAAATACTATTTATGTTAGTACATTGTACCACTAACCAGGCGCAAAGTGATTAACAAAGTGCGTACAAAGTTGTGAAAATCCCGTGCAAAGTTGACAGATTTACATGGAAATGTTACCTATGTTGTTACATTATCGAGACCAGTAGTTAAAAGTTTGCGAAAGTGAATAAATATATCATAAAAGGCCGTTTGAATATCATAGTGGCCCTCGAAGGACTGAGAATTTTTAAACATTTTCAAACATTAAATGGCCGCCAATTACAATATGTTTCAAATGAATCTGATAGATGAGTGCTCAGGTGATACACCAGTTCCAAAAGTAAAGTTAAATCGGTCGAGGTTAGTACTTGCATGGGAGACTACCGGAGAAATCCAGCCGGTGAGTTTTTTTTTTTTTTTGCAGTCTGCATCTTTTTGGTCTATGCTGTTGAAACAGCGTGCAAAGTTGTCCAAACCGATTGCAAAGTTGGTAGATTTGCGTGTTTATTTGATCTAAGTTGTTGTTATATCTAACCCTGCTGTTATAAAGTATGAAAAATCAATAAAATCCATTTGAAGCCTCCCATGTTAGCAGACTGTCATATGAGCGGCTGTAAAATGAACAAACACACCCTGAGAATGTGAAATGCTCTTGAAAATTCGGTGGATTTGCGTGTATATCGTTTCGTAAAGAACCTCGCAGTTAAATTTAAAACAAAAATATGTAAAAGTCTAAAAATACTATTTATGTTAGTACATTGTACCACTACCCAGGCGCAAAGTTATTAACAAAGTGCATACAAAGTTGTGAAAATCCCGTGCAAATTTGACAGATTTACATGGAAATGTTACCTATGTTGTTACATTATCGAGACCAGTAGTTAAAAGTTTGCGAAAGTGAATAAATATATCATAAAAGGCCGTTTGAATATCATAGTGGCCCTCGAAGGACTGAGAATTTTTAAACATTATCAAACATTAAATGGCCGCCAATTACAATATGTTTCAAATGAATCTGATAGATGAGTGCTCAGGTGATACACCAGTTCCAAAAGTAAAGTTAAATCGGTCGAGGTTAGTACTTGCATGGGAGACTACCGGAGAAATCCAGCCGGTGAGTTTTTTTTTTTTTTTGCAGTCTGCATCTCTTTGGTCTAAGCTGTTGAAACAGCGTGCAAAGTTGTCCAAACCGATTGTAAAGTTGGTAGATTTGCGTGTTTATTTGATCTAAGTTGTTGTTATATCTAACCCTGCTGTTATAAAGTATGAAAAATGAAAAAAATCCATTTGAAGCCTCCCATGTTAGCAGACTGTCATATGAGCCGGCTGTAAAATGAACAAACACACCCTGAGAATGTGAAAAGCTCTTGAAAATTTGGTGGATCTGCGTGTATATTCTCCCCTAAGTCATTTCGTAAAGAACCCCGCAGTTAAATTTAGAACAAAAATATGTAAAAGTCTAAAAATACTATTTATGTTAGTACATTGTACCACTATCCAGGCGCAAAGTGATTAACAAAGTGCATACAAAGTTGTGAAAATCCCGTGCAAAGTTGACAGATTTACATGGAAATGTTACCTATGTTGTTACATTATCGAGACCAGTAGTTAAAAGTTTGCGAAAGTGAATAAATATATCATAAAAGGCCGTTTGAATATCATAGTGGCCCTCGAAGGTCTGAGAATTTTTAAACATTTCCAAACATTAAATGGCCGCCAATTACAATAAGTTTCAAATGAATCTGATAGATGAGTGCTCAGGTGATACACCAGTTCCAAAAGTAAAGTTAAATCGGTCGAGGTTAGTAGTAGCATGGGAGACTACCGGAGAAAACCAGCCGGTGAGATTTTTTTTTTTTTGCAGTCTGCATCTCTTTGGTCTAAGCTGTTGAAACAGCGTGCAAAGTTGTCCAAACCGATTGCAAAGTTGGTAGATTTGCGTGTTTATTTGATCTAAGTTGTTGTTATATCTAACCCTGCTGTTATAAAGTATGGAAAATGAATAAAATCCATTTGAAGCCTCCCATGTTAGCAGACTGTCATATGAGCCGGCTGTAAAATGAACAAACACACCCTGAGAATGTGAAAAGCTCTTGAAAATTCGGTGGATCTGCGTGTATATTCCCCCCTAAGTCATTTCGTAAAGAACCCCGCAGTTAAATTTAGAACAAAAATATGTAAAAGTCTAAAAATACTATTTATGTTAGTACATTGTACCACTACCCAGGCGCAAAGTGATTAACAAAGTGCATACAAAGTTGTGAAAATCCCGTGCAAAGTTGACAGATTTACATGGAAATGTTACCTATGTTGTTACATTATCGAGACCAGTAGTTACAAGTTTGCGAAAGTGAATAAATATATCATAAAAGGCCGTTTGAATATCAGAGTGGCCCTCGAAGGACTGAGAATTTTTAAACATTTTCAAACATTAAATGGCCGCCAATTACAATATGTTTCAAATGAATCTGATAGATGAGTGCTCAGGTGATACACCAGTTCCAAAAGTAAAGTTAAATCGGTCGAGGTTAGTAGTTGCATGGGAGACTACCGGAGAAAACCAGCCGGTGAGTTTTTTTTTTTTGCAGTCTGCATCTCTTTGGTCTAAGCTGTTGAAACAGCGTGCAAAGTTATCCAAACCGATTGCAAAGTTGGTAGATTTGCGTGTTTATTTGATCTAAGTTGTTGTTATATCTAACCCTGCTGTTATAAAGTATGAAAAATGAATAAAATCCATTTGAAGCCTCCCATGTTAGCAGACTGTCATATGAGCCGGCTGTAAAATGAACAAACACACCCTGAGAATGTGAAAAGCTCTTGAAAATTCGGTGGATCTGCGTGTATATTCCCCCTAAGTCATTTCGTAAAGAACCCCGCAGTTAAATTTAGAACAAAAATATGTAAAAGTCTAAAAATAATATTTATGTTAGTACATTGTACCACTATCCAGGCGCAAAGTGATAAACAAAGTGCATACAAAGTTGTGAAAATCTCGTGCAAAGTTGACAGATTTACATGGAAATGTTACCTATGTTGTTACATTATCGAGACCAGTAGTTGAAAGTTTGCGAAAGTGAATAAATATATCATAAAAGGCCGATGGAATATCGTAGTGGCCCTCGAAGGATGTAGAATTTTGAAATATTTCCAATCATGAAATGGTCGCCAATTACAATAAATTTCAAATGACTCTGATAGATGAGAGGTCAGGTGATACACCTGTTCCAAAAGTAAATTTAAATCGGTCGATGTTAGTACTTGCATGGGAGACTACTCTAAGTTGTTGTTATATCTAACCCTGCTGTTATAAAGTATGAAAAATGAACAAAATCCATTTGAAGCCTTCCATGTTAGCAGACTGTCATATGAGCCGACTGTAAAATGAACAAACACACCCTGAGAATGTGAAAAGCTCTTGAAAATTCGGTGGATTCGCGTGTATATCGTTTCGTAAAGAACACCGCAGTTAAATTTAAAACAAAAATATGTAAAAGTCTAAAAATACTATTTATGTTAGTACATTGTACCACTACCCAGGCGCAAAGTGATTAACAAAGTGCATACAAAGTTGTGAAAATCCCGTGCAAAGTTGACAGATTTACATGGAAATGTTACCTATGTTGTTACATTATCGAGACCAATAGTTAAAAGTTTGCGAAAGTGAATAAATATATCATAAAAGGCCGTTTGAATATCATATTGGCCCTCGAAGGACTGAGAATTTTTAAACATTTTCAAACATTAAATGGCCGCCAATTACAATATGTTTCAAATGAATCTGATAGATGAGTGCTCAGGTGATACACCAGTTCCAAAAGTAAAGTTAAATCGGTCGAGGATAGTACTTGCATGGGAGACTACCGGAGAAATCCAGCCGGTGATTTTTTTTTTTTTTTTTGCAGTCTGCATCTCTTTGGTCTAAGCTGTTGAAACAGCGTGCAAAGTTGTCCAAACCGATTGCAAAGTTGGTAGATTTGCGTGTTTATTTGATCTAAGTTGTTGTTATATCTAACCCTGCTGTTATAAAGTATGAAAAATCAATAAAATCCATTTGAAGCCTCCCATGTTAGCAGACTGTCATATGAGCGGCTGTAAAATGAACAAACACACCCTGAGAATGTGAAAAGCTCTTGAAAATTCGGTGGATTTGCGTGTATATCGTTTCGTAAAGAACCCCGCAGTTAAATTTAAAACAAAAATATGTAAAAGTCTAAAAATACTATTTATGTTAGTACATTTTACCACTACCCAGGCGCAAAGTGATTAACAAAGTGCATACAAAGTTGTGAAAATCCCGTGCAAAGTTGACAGATTTACATGGAAATGTTACCTATGTTGTTACGTTATCGAGACCAGTAGTTAAAAGTTTGCGAAAGTGAATAAATATATCATAAAAGGCCGTTTGAATATCATAGTGGCCCTCGAAGGACTGAGAATTTTTAAACATTTTCAAACATTAAATGGCCACCAATTACAATATGTTTCAAATGAATCTGATAGATGAGTGCTCAGGTGATACACCAGTTCCAAAAGTAAAGTTAAATCGGTCGAGGTTAGTACTTGCATGGGAGACTACCGGAGAAATCCAGCCTGTGAGTTTTTTTTTTTTTTTTGCAGTCTGCGTCTCTTTGGTCTAAGCTGTTGAAACAGCGTGCAAAGTTGTCCAAACCGATTGCAAAGTTGGTAGATTTGCGTGTTTATTTGATCTAAGTTGTTGTTATATCTAACCCTGCTGTTATAAAGTATGAAAATTGAACAAAATCCATTTGAAGCCTTCCATGTTAGCAGACTGTCATATGAGCCGACTGTAAAATGAACAAACACACCCTGAGAATGTGAAAAGCTCTTGAAAATTCGGTGGATTTGCGTGTATATCGTTTCGTAAAGAACCCCGCAGTTAAATTTAAAACAAAAATATGTAAAAGTCTAAAAATACTATTTATGTTAGTACATTGTACCACTAACCAGGCGCAAAGTGATTAACAAAGTGCGTACAAAGTTGTGAAAATCCCGTGCAAAGTTGACAGATTTACATGGAAATGTTACCCATGTTGTTACATTATCGAGACCAGTAGTTAAAAGTTTGCGAAAGTGAATAAATATATCATAAAAGGCCGTTTGAATATCATAGTGGCCCTCGAAGGACTGAGAATTTTTAAACATTTTCAAACATTAAATGGCCGCCAATTACAATATGTTTCAAATGAATCTGATAGATGAGTGCTCAGGTGATACACCAGTTCCAAAAGTAAAGTTAAATCGGTCGAGGTTAGTACTTGCATGGGAGACTACCGGAGAAATCCAGCCGGTGAGTTTTTTTTTTTTTTGCAGTCTGCATCTTTTTGGTCTATGCTGTTGAAACAGCGTGCAAAGTTGTCCAAACCGATTGCAAAGTTGGTAGATTTGCGTGTTTATTTGATCTAAGTTGTTGTTATATCTAACCCTGCTGTTATAAAGTATGAAAAATCAATAAAATCCATTTGAAGCCTCCCATGTTAGCAGACTGTCATATGAGCGGCTGTAAAATGAACAAACACACCCTGAGAATGTGAAAAGCTCTTGAAAATTCGGTGGATTTGCGTGTATATCGTTTCGTAAAGAACCTCGCAGTTAAATTTAAAACAAAAATATGTAAAAGTCTAAAAATACTATTTATGTTAGTACATTGTACCACTACCCAGGCGCAAAGTTATTAACAAAGTGCATACAAAGTTGTGAAAATCCCGTGCAAATTTGACAGATTTACATGGAAATGTTACCTATGTTGTTACATTATCGAGACCAGTAGTTAAAAGTTTGCGAAAGTGAATAAATATATCATAAAAGGCCGTTTGAATATCATAGTGGCCCTCGAAGGACTGAGAATTTTTAAACATTATCAAACATTAAATGGCCGCCAATTACAATATGTTTCAAATGAATCTGATAGATGAGTGCTCAGGTGATACACCAGTTCCAAAAGTAAAGTTAAATCGGTCGAGGTTAGTACTTGCATGGGAGACTACCGGAGAAATCCAGCCGGTGAGTTTTTTTTTTTTTTTTGCAGTCTGCATCTCTTTGGTCTAAGCTGTTGAAACAGCGTGCAAAGTTGTCCAAACCGATTGCAAAGTTGGTAGATTTGCGTGTTTATTTGATCTAAGTTGTTGTTATATCTAACCCTGCTGTTATAAAGTATGAAAAATGAAAAAAATCCATTTGAAGCCTCCCATGTTAGCAGACTGTCATATGAGCCGGCTGTAAAATGAACAAACACACCCTGAGAATGTGAAAAGCTCTTGAAAATTTGGTGGATCTGCATGTATATTCTCCCCTAAGTCATTTCGTAAAGAACCCCGCAGTTAAATTTAGAACAAAAATATGTAAAAGTCTAAAAATACTATTTATGTTAGTATATTGTACCACTATCCAGGCGCAAAGTGATTAACAAAGTGCATACAAAGTTGTGAAAATCCCGTGCAAAGTTGACAGATTTACATGGAAATGTTACCTATGTTGTTACATTATCGAGACCAGTAGTTAAAAGTTTGCGAAAGTGAATAAATATATCATAAAAGGCCGTTTGAATATCATAGTGGCCCTCGAAGGTCTGAGAATGTTTAAACATTTCCAAACATTAAATGGCCGCCAATTACAATAAGTTTCAAATGAATCTGATAGATGAGTGCTCAGGTGATACACCAGTTCCAAAAGTAAAGTTAAATCGGAAAAGGTTAGTAGTTGCATGGGAGACTACCGGCGAAAACCAGCCGGTGATTTTTTTTTTTTTTTTTTTTTTTTTTGCAG
This sequence comes from Saccoglossus kowalevskii, assembly GCF_978046115.1. Lineage (NCBI taxonomy): Eukaryota > Metazoa > Hemichordata > Enteropneusta > Harrimaniidae > Saccoglossus > Saccoglossus kowalevskii. The sequence goes on along the minus strand of NC_140651.1, from coordinate 29,945,783 downwards.
TCTGCATCTCTTTGGTCTAAGCTGTTGAAACAGCGTGCAAAGTTGTCCAAACCGATTGCAAAGTTGGTAGATTTGCGTGTTTATTTGATCTAAGTTGTTGTTATATCTAACCCTGCTATTATAAAGTATGAAAAATGAATAAAATCCACTTGAAGCCTCCCATGTTAGCAGACTGTCATATGAGCCGGCTGTAAAATGAACAAACACACCCTGAGAATGTGAAAAGCTCTTGAAAATTCGGTGGATTTGCGTGTATATTCCCTCCTAAGTCATTTCGTAAAAAAACCCGCAGTTAAATTTAGAACAAAAATATGTAACAGTCTAAAAGTACTATTTATGTTAGTACATTGTACCACTATCCAGGCGCAAAGTGATTAACAAAGTGCATACAAAGTTGTGAAAATCCCGTGCAAAGTTGACAGATTTACAAACATGAAATGGTCGCCAATTACAATAAGTTTCAAATGAATCTGATAGATGAGTGCTCAGGTGATACACCAGTTCCAAAAGTAAAGTTAAATCGGTCGAGGTTAGTAGTTACATGGGAGACTACCGGAGAAAACCAGCCGGTGAGTTTTTTTTTTGCAGTCTGCATCTCTTTGGTCTAAGCTGTTGAAACAGCGTGCAAAGTTGTCCAAACCGATTGCAAAGTTGGTAGATTTGCGTGTTTATTTGATCTAAGTTGTTGTTATATCTAACCCTGCTGTTATAAAGTACGAAAAATGAATAAAATCCATTTGAAGCCTCCCATGTTAGCAGACTGTCATATGAGCCGGCTGTAAAATGAACAAAGACATCCTGAGAATGTGAAAAGCTCTTGAAAATTCGGTGGATCTGCGTGTATATTCCCCCCTAAGTCATTTCGTAAAGAACCCCGCAGTTAAATTTAGAACAAAAATATGTTAAAGTCTAAAAATACTATTTATGTTAGTACATTGTACCACTATCCAGGCGCAAAGTGATTAACAAAGTGCATACAAAGTTGTGAAAATCTCGTGCAAAGTTGACAGATTTACATGGAAATGTTACCTATGTTGTTACATTATCGAGACCAGTAGTTGAAAGTTTGCGAAAGTGAATAAATATATCATAAAAGGCCGATGGAATTTCGTAGTGGCCCTCGAAGGATGTAGAATTTTGAAATATTTCCAAACATGAAATGGTCGCCAATTACAATAAATTTCAAATGACTCTGATAGATGAGTGGTCAGGTGATACACCAGTTCCAAAAGTAAAGTTAAATCGGCCGAGGTTAGTACTTGCAAGGGAGACTACCGGAGAAAAGCAGCCGGTGAGTGTTTTTTTTTTTTGCAGTCTGCATCTCTTTGGTCTAAGCTGTTGAAACAGCGTGCAAAGTTGTCCAAACCGATTGCAAAGTTGGTAGATTTGCGTGTTTATTTGATCTAAGTTGTTGTTATATCTAACCCTGCTATTATAAAGTATGAAAAATGAATAAAATCCATTTGAAGCCTCCCTTGTTAGCAGACTGTCATATGAGCCGGCTGTAAAATGAACAAACACACCCTGAGAATGTGAAAAGCTCTTGAAAATTCGGTGGATTTGCATGTATATTTCCCCCTAAGTCATTTCGTAAAGAACCCCGCAGTTAAATTTAGAACAAAAATATGTAAAAGTCTAAAAATACTATTTATGTTAGTACACTGTACCACTGCCCAGGCGCAAAGTGATTAACAAAGTGCATACAAAGTTGTGAAAATCCCGTGCAAAGTTGACAGATTTACATGGAAATGTTACCTATGTTGTTACATTATCGAGACCAGTAGTTGAAAGTTTGCGAAAGTGAATAAATATATCATAAAAGGCCGATGGAATCTCGTAGTGGCCCTCGAAGGATGTAGAATTGTGAAATATTTCCAAACATGAAATGGTCGCCAATTACAATAAATTTCAAATGACTCTGATAGATGAGTGGTCAGGTGATACACCAGTTCCAAAAGTAAAGTTAAATCGGTCGAGGTTAGTACTTGCATGGGAGACTATCGGAGAAAAGCAGCTGGTGAGTTTTTGTTTTTGTTTTTGCAGTCTGCATCTCTTTGGTCTAAGCTGTTGAAACAGCGTGCAAAGTTGTCCAAACCGATTGCAAAGTTGGTAGATTTGCATGTTTATTTGATCTAAGTTGCTGTTTTATCTAACCCTGCTGTTATAAAGTATGAAAAATCAATAAAATCCATTTGAAGCCTCCCATGTTAGCAGACTGTCATATGAGCGGCTGTAAAAGGAACAAACACACCCTGAGAATGTGAAAAGCTCGTGAAAATTCGGTGGATTAGCGTGTATATTCTCCCCTAAGTCATTTCGTATAGAACCCCGCAGTTAAATTTAGAACAAAAATATGTAAAAGTCTAAAAGTACTATTTATGTTAGTACATTGTACCACTATCCAGGCGCAAAGTGATTAACAAAGTGCATACAAAGTTGTGAAAATCCCGTGCAAAGTTGACAGATTTACAAACATGAAATGGTCGCCAATTACAATAAGTTTCAAATGAATCTGATAGATGAGTGCTCAGGTGATACACCAGTTCCAAAAGTAAAGTTAAATCGGTCGAGGTTAGTAGTTACATGGGAGACTACCGGAGAAAACCAGCCGGTGAGTTTTTTTTTTTTGCAGTCTGCATCTCTTTGGTCTAAGCTGTTGAAACAGCGTGCAAAGTTGTCCAAACCGATTGCAAAGTTGGTAGATTTGCGTGTTTATTTGATCTAAGTTGCTGTTATATCTAACCCTGCTGTTATAAAGTATGAAAAATCAATAAAATCCATTTGAAGCCTCCCATGTTAGCAGACTGTCATATGAGCGGCTGTAAAATGAACAAACACACCCTGAGAATGTGAAAAGCTCTTGAAAATTCGGTGGATTTGCGTGTATATCTCCCCCCGCCCTAATTCATTTCGTAAAGAACCCGGCAGTTAAATTTAGAACAAAAATATGTAAAAGTCTAAAAATACTATTTATGTTAGTACATTGTACCACTATCCAGGCGCAAAGTGATTAACAAAGTGCATACAAAGTTGTGAAAATCCCGTGCAAAGTTGACAGATTTACATGGAAATGTTACCTATGTTGTTACATTATCGAGACCAGTAGTTAAAAGTTTGCGAAAGTGAATAAATATATCATAAAAGGCCGTTTGAATATCATAGTGGCCCTCGAAGGTCTGAGAATTTTTAAACATTTCCAAACATTAAATGGCCGCCAATTACAATAAGTTTCAAATGAATCTGATAGATGAGTGCTCAGGTGATACACCAGTTCCAAAAGTAAAGTTAAATCGGAAAAGGTTAGTAGTTGCATGGGAGACTACCGGCGAAAACCAGCCGGTGAGTTTTTTTTTTTTTTTTTTTTTTGCAGTCTGCATCTCGTTGGTCTAAGCTGTTGAAACAGCGTGCAAAGTTGTCCAAACCGATTGCAAAGTTGGTAGATTTGCGTGTTTATTTGATCTAAGTTGTTGTTATATCTAACCCTGCTGTTATAAAGTACGAAAAATGAATAAAATCCATTTGAAGCCTCCCATGTTAGCAGACTGTCATATGAGCCGGCTGTAAAATGAACAAACACATCCTGAGAATGTGAAAAGCTCTTGAAAATTCGGTGGATCTGCGTGTATATTCCCCCCTAAGTCATTTCGTAAAGAACCCCGCAGTTAAATTTAGAACAAAAATATGTAAAAGTCTAAAAATACTATTTATGTTAGTACATTGTACCACTATCCAGGCGCAAAGTGATTAACAAAGTGCATACAAAGTTGTGAAAATCTCGTGCAAAGTTGACAGATTTACATGGAAATGTTACCTATGTTGTTACATTATCGAGACCAGTAGTTGAAAGTTTGCGAAAGTGAATAAATATATCATAAAAGGCCGATGGAATTTCGTAGTGGCCCTCGAAGGATGTAGAATTTTGAAATATTTCCAAACATGAAATGGTCGCCAATTACAATAAATTTCAAATGACTCTGATAGATGAGTGGTCAGGTGATACACCAGTTCCAAAAGTAAAGTTAAATCGGCCGAGGTTAGTACTTGCAAGGGAGACTACCGGAGAAAAGCAGCCGGTGAGTGTTTTTTTTTTTTTGCAGTCTGCATCTCTTTGGTCTAAGCTGTTGAAACAGCGTGCAAAGTTGTTCAAACCGATTGCAAAGTTGGTAGATTTGCGTGTTTATTTGATCTAAGTTGTTGTTATATCTAACCCTGCTATTATAAAGTATGAAAAATGAATAAAATCCATTTGAAGCCTCCCTTGTTAGCAGACTGTCATATGAGCCGGCTGTAAAATGAACAAACACACCCTGAAAATGTGAAAAGCTCTTGAAAATTCGGTGGATTTGCATGTATATTTCCCCCTAAGTCATTTCGTAAAGAACCCCGCAGTTAAATTTAGAACAAAAATATGTAAAAGTCTAAAAATACTATTTATGTTAGTACATTGTACCACTGCCCAGGCGCAAAGTGATTAACAAAGTGCATACAAAGTTGTGAAAATCCCGTGCAAAGTTGACAGATTTACATGGAAATGTTACCTATGTTGTTACATTATCGAGACCAGTAGTTGAAAGTTTGCGAAAGTGAATAAATATATCATAAAAGGCCGATGGAATCTCGTAGTGGCCCTCGAAGGATGTAGAATTTTGAAATATTTCCAAACATGAAATGGTCGCCAATTACAATAAATTTCAAATGACTCTGATAGATGAGTGGTCAGGTGATACACCAGTTCCAAAAGTAAAGTTAAATCGGTCGTGGATAGTACTTGCATGGGAGACTACCGGAGAAAAGCAGCCGGTGAGCGTTTTTTTTTTTTGCAGTCTGCATCTCTTTGATCTAAGCTGTTGAAACAGCGTGCAAAGTTGTCCAAACCGATTGCAAAGTTGGTAGATTTGCGTGTTTATTTGATCTAAGTTGTTGTTATATCTAACCCTGCTATTATAAAGTATGAAAAATGAATAAAATCCACTTGAAGCGTCCCATGTTAGCAGACTGTCATATGAGCCGGCTGTAAAATGAACAAACACACCCTGAGAATGTGAAAAGCTCTTGAAAATTCGGTGGATTTGCGTGTATATTCCCCCCTAAGTCATTTCGTAAAAAAACCCGCAGTTAAATTTAGACCAAAAATATGTAAAAGTCTAAAAATACTATTTATGTTAGTACATTGTACCACTATCCAGGCGCAAAGTGATAAACAAAGTGCATACAAAGTTGTGAAAATCTCGTGCAAAGTTGACAGATTTACATGGAAATGTTACCTATTTTGTTACATTATCGAGACCAGTAGTTGAAAGTTTGCGAAAGTGAATAAATATATCATAAAAGGCCGATGGAATCTCGTAGTGGCCCTCGAAGGATGTAGAATTTTGAAATATTCCCAAACATGAAATGGTCGCCAATTACAATAATCTTCAAATGACTCTGATAGATGAGTGGTCAGGTGATACACCAGTTCCAAAAGTAAAGTTAAATCGGTCGAGGTTAGTACTTGCATGGGAGACTATCGGAGAAAAGCAGCTGGTGAGTGTTTGTTTTTGTTTTTGCAGTATGCATCTCTTTGGTCTAAGCTGTTGAAACAGCGTGAAAAGTTGTAAAAACCGATTGCAAAGTTGGTAGATTTGCGTGTTTATTTGATCTAAGTTGCTGTTTTATCTAACCCTGCTGTTATAAAGTATGAAAAATGAATAAAATCCATTTGAAGCCTCCCATGTTAGCAGACTGTCATATGAGCCGGCTGTATAATGGACAAACACACCCTGAGAATGTGAAAAGCTCGTAAAAATTCGGTGGATTAGCGTGTATATTCTCCCCTAAGTCATTTCGTATAGAACCCCGCAGTTAAATTTAGAACAAAAATATGTAAAAGTCTAAAAGTACTATTTATGTTAGTACATTGTACCACTATCCAGGCGCAAAGTGATTAACAAAGTGCATACAAAGGTGTGAAAATCCCGTGCAAAGTTGACAGATTTACATGGAAATGATACCTATGTTGTTACATTATTGAGACAAGTAGTTAAAAGTTTGCGAAAGTTAATAAATATATCATAAAAGGCCGATGGAATATCGTAGTGGCCCTCGAAGGATGTAGAATTTTGAAATATTTCCAAACATGAAATGGTCGCCAATTACAATAAATTTCAAATGACTCTGATAGATGAGTGGTCAGGTGATACACCAGTTCCAAAAGTAAAGTTAAATCGGTCGAGGTTAGTACTTGCATGGGAGACTATCGGAGAAAAGCAGCCGGTGAGTTTTTGTTTTTGTTTTTGCAGTCTGCATCTCTTTGGTCTAAGCTGTTGAAACAGCGTTCAAAGTTGTCCAAACCGATTGCAAAGTTGGTAGATTTGCGTGTTTATTTGATCTAAGTTGCTGTTTTATCTAACCCTGCTGTTATAAAGTATGAAAAATGAATAAAATCCATTTGAAGCCTCCCATGTTAGCAGACTGTCATATGAGCCGGCTGTATAAAGGACAAACACACCCTGAGAATGTGAAAAGCTCTTGAAAATTCGGTGGATTAGCGTGTATATTCTCCCCTAAGTCATTTCGTATAGAAACCCGCAGTTAAATTTAGAACAAAAATATGTAAAAGTCTAAAAATACTATTTATGTTAGTACATTGTACCACTATCCAGGCGCAAAGTGATTAACAAAGTGCATACAAAGTTGTGAAAATCACGTGCAAAGTTGACAGATTTACATGGAAATGTTACCTATGTTGTTACATTATCGAGACCAGTAGTTAAAAGTTTGTGAAAGTGAATAAATATATCATAAAAGGCCGATGGAATATCGTAGTGGCCCTCGAAGGATGTAGAATTTTGAAATATTTCCAAACATGAAATGGTCGCCAATTACAATAAATTTCAAATGACTCTGATAGATGAGTGGTCAGGTGGTGCACCAGTTCCAAAAGTAAAGTTAAATCGGTCTAGGTTAGTACTTGCATGGGAGTCTATCGGAGAAAAGCAGCCGGTGAGTTTTTGTTTTTGCAGTCTGCATCTCTTTGGTCTAAGCTGTTGAAACAGCGTGCAAAGTTGTCCAAACCGATTGCAAAGTTGGTAGATTTGCGTGTTTATTTGATCTAAGTTGCTGTTTTATCTAACCCTGCTGTTATAAAGTATGAAAAATGAATAAAATCCATTTGAAGCCTCCCATGTTAGCAGACTGTCATATGAGCCGGCTGTATAATGGACAAACACACCCTGAGAATGTGAAAAGCTCTTGAAAATTCGGTGGATTTGCGTGTATATTCCCCCCTAAGTCATTTCGTAAAGAACCCCGCAGTTAAATTTAGAACAAAAATATGTAAAAGTCTAAAAATACTATTTATGTTAGTACATTGTACCACTATCCAGGCGCAAAGTGATTAACAAAGTGCATACAAAGTTGTGAAAATCTCGTGCAAAGTTGACAGATTTGCATGGAAATGTTACCTATGTTGTTACATTATCGAGACCAGTAGTTGAAAGTTTGCGAAAGTGAATAAATATATCATAAAAGGCCGATGGAATTTCGTAGTGGCCCTCGAAGGATGTAGAATTTTGAAATATTTCCAAACATGAAATGGTCGCCAATTACAATAAATTTCAAATGACTCTGATAGATGAGTGGTCAGGTGATACACCAGTTCCAAAAGTAAAGTTAAATCGGCCGAGGTTAGTACTTGCAAGGGAGACTACCGGAGAAAAGCAGCCGGTGAGTGTTTTTTTTTTTGCAGTCTGCATCTCTTTGGTCTAAGCTGTTGAAACAGCGTGCAAAGTTGTCCAAACCGATTGCAAAGTTGGTAGATTTGCGTGTTTATTTGATCTAAGTTGTTGTTATATCTAACCCTGCTATTATAAAGTATGAAAAATGAATAAAATCCATTTGAAGCCTCCCTTGTTAGCAGACTGTCATATGAGCCGGCTGTAAAATGAACAAACACACCCTGAGAATGTGAACAGCTCTTGAAAATTCGGTGGATTTGCATGTATATTCCCCCCTAAGTCATTTCGTAAAGAACCCCGCAGTTAAATTTAGAACAAAAATATGTAAAAGTCTAAAAATACTATTTATGTTAGTACATTGTACCACTGCCCAGGCGCAAAGTGATTAACAAAGTGCATACAAAGTTGTGAAAATCTCGTGCAAAGTTGACAGATTTACATGGAAATGTTACCTATGTTGTTACATTATCGAGACCAGTAGTTGAAAGTTTGCGAAAGTGAATAAATATATCATAAAAGGCCGATGGAATTTCGTAGTGGCCCTCGAAGGATGTAGAATTTTGAAATATTTCCAAACATGAAATGGTCGCCAATTACAATAAATTTCAAATGACTCTGATAGATGAGTGGTCAGGTGATACACCAGTTCCAAAAGTAAAGTTAAATCGGCCGAGGTTAGTACTTGCAAGGGAGACTACCGGAGAAAAGCAGCCGGTGAGTGTTTTTTTTTTTGCAGTCTGCATCTCTTTGGTCTAAGCTGTTGAAACAGCGTGCAAAGTTGTCCAAACCGATTGCAAAGTTGGTAGATTTGCGTGTTTATTTGATCTAAGTTGTTGTTATATCTAACCCTGCTATTATAAAGTATGAAAAATGAATAAAATCCATTTGAAGCCTCCCTTGTTAGCAGACTGTCATATGAGCCGGCTGTAAAATGAACAAACACACCCTGAGAATGTGAACAGCTCTTGAAAATTCGGTGGATTTGCATGTATATTCCCCCCTAAGTCATTTCGTAAAGAACCCCGCAGTTAAATTTAGAACAAAAATATGTAAAAGTCTAAAAATACTATTTATGTTAGTACATTGTACCACTGCCCAGGCGCAAAGTGATTAACAAAGTGCATACAAAGTTGTGAAAATCTCGTGCAAAGTTGACAGATTTACATGGAAATGTTACCTATGTTGTTACATTATCGAGACCAGTAGTTGAAAGTTTGCGAAAGTGAATAAATATATCATAAAAGGCCGATGGAATTTCGTAGTGGCCCTCGAAGGATGTAGAATTTTGAAATATTTCCAAACATGAAATGGTCGCCAATTACAATAAATTTCAAATGACTCTGATAGATGAGTGGTCAGGTGATACACCAGTTCCAAAAGTAAAGTTAAATCGGCCGAGGTTAGTACTTGCAAGGGAGACTACCGGAGAAAAAGCAGCCGGTGAGTGTTTTTTTTTTTGCAGTCTGCATCTCTTTGGTCTAAGCTGTTGAAACAGCGTGCAAAGTTGTCCAAACCGATTGCAAAGTTGGTAGATTTGCGTGTTTATTTGATCTAAGTTGTTGTTATATCTAACCCTGCTATTATAAAGTATGAAAAATGAATAAAATCCATTTGAAGCCTCCCTTGTTAGCAGACTGTCATATGAGCCGGCTGTAAAATGAACAAACACACCCTGAGAATGTGAAAAGCTCTTGAAAATTCGGTGGATTTGCATGTATATTCCCCCTAAGTCATTTCGTAAAGAACCCCGCAGTTAAATTTAGAACAAAAATATGTAAAAGTCTAAAAATACTATTTATGTTAGTACATTGTACCACTGCCCAGGCGCAAAGTGATTAACAAAGTGCATACAAAGTTGTGAAAATCCCGTGCAAAGTTGACAGATTTACATGGAAATGTTACCTATGTTGTTACATTATCGAGACCAGTAGTTGAAAGTTTGCGAAAGTGAATAAATATATCATAAAAGGCCGATGGAATCTCGTAGTGGCCCTCGAAGGATGTAGAATTTTGAAATATTTCCAAACATGAAATGGTCGCCAATTACAATAAATTTCAAATGACTCTGATAGATGAGTGGTCAGGTGGTGCACCAGTTCCAAAAGTAAAGTTAAATCGGTCTAGGTTAGTACTTGCATGGGAGTCTATCGGAGAAAAGCAGCCGGTGAGTTTTTGTTTTTGCAGTCTGCATCTTTTTGGTCTAAGCTGTTGAAACAGCGTGCAAAGTTGTCCAAACCGATTGCAAAGTTGGTAGATTTGCGTGTTTATTTGATCTAAGTTGCTGTTTTATCTAACCCTGCTGTTATAAAGTATGAAAAATGAATAAAATCCATTTGAAGCCTCCCATGTTAGCAGACTGTCATATGAGCCGGCTGTATAATGGACAAACACACCCTGAGAATGTGAAAAGCTCTTGAAAATTCGGTGGATTTGCGTGTATATTCCCCCCTAAGTCATTTCGTAAAGAACCCCGCAGTTAAATTTAGAACAAAAATATGTAAAGGTCTAAAAATACTATTTATGTTAGTACATTGTACCACTATCCAGGCGCAAAGTGATTAACAAAGTGCATACAAAGTTGTGAAAATCTCGTGCAAAGTTGACAGATTTGCATGGAAATGTTACCTATGTTGTTACATTATCGAGACCAGTAGTTGAAAGTTTGCGAAAGTGAATAAATATATCATAAAAGGCCGATGGAATTTCGTAGTGGCCCTCGAAGGATGTAGAATTTTGAAATATTTCCAAACATGAAATGGTCGCCAATTACAATAAATTTCAAATGACTCTGATAGATGAGTGGTCAGGTGATACACCAGTTCCAAAAGTAAAGTTAAATCGGCCGAGGTTAGTACTTGCAAGGGAGACTACCGGAGAAAAGCAGCCGGTGAGTGTTTTTTTTTTTTGCAGTCTGCATCTCTTTGGTCTAAGCTGTTGAAACAGCGTGCAAAGTTGTCCAAACCGATTGCAAAGTTGGTAGATTTGCGTGTTTATTTGATCTAAGTTGCTGTTTTATCTAACCCTGCTGTTATAAAGTATGAAAAATGAATAAAATCCATTTGAAGCCTCCCATGTTAGCAGACTGTCATATGAGCCGGCTGTATAATGGACAAACACACCCTGAGAATGTGAAAAGCTCGTAAAAATTCGGTGGATTAGCGTGTATATTCTCCCCTAAGTCATTTCGTATAGAACCCCGCAGTTAAATTTAGAACAAAAATATGTAAAAGTCTAAAAGTACTATTTATCTTAGTACATTGTACCACTATCCAGGCGCAAAGTGATTAACAAAGTGCATACAAAGGTGTGAAAATCCCGTGCAAAGTTGACAGATTTACATGGAAATGATACCTATGTTGTTACATTATTGAGACAAGTAGTTAAAAGTTTGCGAAAGTTAATAAATATATCATAAAAGGCCGATGGAATATCGTAGTGGCCCTCGAAGGATGTAGAATTTTGAAATATTTCCAAACATGAAATGGTCGCCAATTACAATAAATTTCAAATGACTCTGATAGATGAGTGGTCAGGTGATACACCAGTTCCAAAAGTAAAGTTAAATCGGTCGAGGTTAGTACTTGCATGGGAGACTATCGGAGAAAAGCAGCCGGTGAGTTTTTGTTTTTGTTTTTGCAGTCTGCATCTCTTTGGTCTAAGCTGTTGAAACAGCGTGCAAAGTTGTCCAAACCGATTGCAAAGTTGGTAGATTTGCGTGTTTATTTGATCTAAGTTGCTGTTTTATCTAACCCTGCTGTTATAAAGTATGAAAAATGAATAAAATCCATTTGAAGCCTCCCATGTTAGCAGACTGTCATATGAGCCGGCTGTATAAAGGACAAACACACCCTGAGAATGTGAAAAGCTCTTGAAAATTCGGTGGATTAGCGTGTATATTCTCCCCTAAGTCATTTCGTATAGAAACCCGCAGTTAAATTTAGAACAAAAATATGTAAAAGTCTAAAAATACTATTTATGTTAGTACATTGTACCACTATCCAGGCGCAAAGTGATTAACAAAGTGCATACAAAGTTGTGAAAATCTCGTGCAAAGTTGACAGATTTACATGGAAATGTTACCTATGTTGTTACATTATCGAGACCAGTAGTTGAAAGTTTGCGAAAGTGAATAAATATATCATAAAAGGCCGATGGAATTTCGTAGTGGCCCTCGAAGGATGTAGAATTTTGAAATATTTCCAAACATGAAATGGTCGCCAATTACAATAAATTTCAAATGACTCTGATAGATGAGTGGTCAGGTGATACACCAGTTCCAAAAGTAAAGTTAAATCGGCCGAGGTTAGTACTTGCAAGGGAGACTACCGGAGAAAAGCAGCCGGTGAGTGTTTTTTTTTTTTTGCAGTCTGCATCTCTTTGGTCTAAGCTGTTGAAACAGCGTGCAAAGTTGTTCAAACCGATTGCAAAGTTGGTAGATTTGCGTGTTTATTTGATCTAAGTTGTTGTTATATCTAACCCTGCTATTATAAAGTATGAAAAATGAATAAAATCCATTTGAAGCCTCCCTTGTTAGCAGACTGTCATATGAGCCGGCTGTAAAATGAACAAACACACCCTGAAAATGTGAAAAGCTCTTGAAAATTCGGTGGATTTGCATGTATATTTCCCCCTAAGTCATTTCGTAAAGAACCCCGCAGTTAAATTTAGAACAAAAATATGTAAAAGTCTAAAAATACTATTTATGTTAGTACATTGTACCACTGCCCAGGCGCAAAGTGATTAACAAAGTGCATACAAAGTTGTGAAAATCCCGTGCAAAGTTGACAGATTTACATGGAAATGTTACCTATGTTGTTACATTATCGAGACCAGTAGTTGAAAGTTTGCGAAAGTGAATAAATATATCATAAAAGGCCGATGGAATCTCGTAGTGGCCCTCGAAGGATGTAGAATTTTGAAATATTTCCAAACATGAAATGGTCGCCAATTACAATAAATTTCAAATGACTCTGATAGATGAGTGGTCAGGTGATACACCAGTTCCAAAAGTAAAGTTAAATCGGTCGTGGATAGTACTTGCATGGGAGACTACCGGAGAAAAGCAGCCGGTGAGCGTTTTTTTTTTTTGCAGTCTGCATCTCTTTGATCTAAGCTGTTGAAACAGCGTGCAAAGTTGTCCAAACCGATTGCAAAGTTGGTAGATTTGCGTGTTTATTTGATCTAAGTTGTTGTTATATCTAACCCTGCTATTATAAAGTATGAAAAATGAATAAAATCCACTTGAAGCGTCCCATGTTAGCAGACTGTCATATGAGCCGGCTGTAAAATGAACAAACACACCCTGAGAATGTGAAAAGCTCTTGAAAATTCGGTGGATTTGCGTGTATATTCCCCCCTAAGTCATTTCGTAAAAAAACCCGCAGTTAAATTTAGACCAAAAATATGTAAAAGTCTAAAAATACTATTTATGTTAGTACATTGTACCACTATCCAGGCGCAAAGTGATAAACAAAGTGCATACAAAGTTGTGAAAATCTCGTGCAAAGTTGACAGATTTACATGGAAATGTTACCTATTTTGTTACATTATCGAGACCAGTAGTTGAAAGTTTGCGAAAGTGAATAAATATATCATAAAAGGCCGATGGAATCTCGTAGTGGCCCTCGAAGGATGTAGAATTTTGAAATATTCCCAAACATGAAATGGTCGCCAATTACAATAATCTTCAAATGACTCTGATAGATGAGTGGTCAGGTGATACACCAGTTCCAAAAGTAAAGTTAAATCGGTCGAGGTTAGTACTTGCATGGGAGACTATCGGAGAAAAGCAGCTGGTGAGTGTTTGTTTTTGTTTTTGCAGTATGCATCTCTTTGGTCTAAGCTGTTGAAACAGCGTGAAAAGTTGTAAAAACCGATTGCAAAGTTGGTAGATTTGCGTGTTTATTTGATCTAAGTTGCTGTTTTATCTAACCCTGCTGTTATAAAGTATGAAAAATGAATAAAATCCATTTGAAGCCTCCCATGTTAGCAGACTGTCATATGAGCCGGCTGTATAATGGACAAACACACCCTGAGAATGTGAAAAGCTCGTAAAAATTCGGTGGATTAGCGTGTATATTCTCCCCTAAGTCATTTCGTATAGAACCCCGCAGTTAAATTTAGAACAAAAATATGTAAAAGTCTAAAAGTACTATTTATGTTAGTACATTGTACCACTATCCAGGCGCAAAGTGATTAACAAAGTGCATACAAAGGTGTGAAAATCCCGTGCAAAGTTGACAGATTTACATGGAAATGATACCTATGTTGTTACATTATTGAGACAAGTAGTTAAAAGTTTGCGAAAGTTAATAAATATATCATAAAAGGCCGATGGAATATCGTAGTGGCCCTCGAAGGATGTAGAATTTTGAAATATTTCCAAACATGAAATGGTCGCCAATTACAATAAATTTCAAATGACTCTGATAGATGAGTGGTCAGGTGATACACCAGTTCCAAAAGTAAAGTTAAATCGGTAGAGGTTAGTACTTGCATGGGAGACTATCGGAGAAAAGCAGCCGGTGAGTTTTTGTTTTTGTTTTTGCAGTCTGCATCTCTTTGGTCTAAGCTGTTGAAACAGCGTTCAAAGTTGTCCAAACCGATTGCAAAGTTGGTAGATTTGCGTGTTTATTTGATCTAAGTTGCTGTTTTATCTAACCCTGCTGTTATAAAGTATGAAAAATGAATAAAATCCATTTGAAGCCTCCCATGTTAGCAGACTGTCATATGAGCCGGCTGTATAAAGGACAAACACACCCTGAGAATGTGAAAAGCTCTTGAAAATTCGGTGGATTAGCGTGTATATTCTCCCCTAAGTCATTTCGTATAGAAACCCGCAGTTAAATTTAGAACAAAAATATGTAAAAGTCTAAAAATACTATTTATGTTAGTACATTGTACCACTATCCAGGCGCAAAGTGATTAACAAAGTGCATACAAAGTTGTGAAAATCACGTGCAAAGTTGACAGATTTACATGGAAATGTTACCTATGTTGTTACATTATCGAGACCAGTAGTTAAAAGTTTGTGAAAGTGAATAAATATATCATAAAAGGCCGATGGAATATCGTAGTGGCCCTCGAAGGATGTAGAATTTTGAAATATTTCCAAACATGAAATGGTCGCCAATTACAATAAATTTCAAATGACTCTGATAGATGAGTGGTCAGGTGGTGCACCAGTTCCAAAAGTAAAGTTAAATCGGTCTAGGTTAGTACTTGCATGGGAGTCTATCGGAGAAAAGCAGCCGGTGAGTTTTTGTTTTTGCAGTCTGCATCTCTTTGGTCTAAGCTGTTGAAACAGCGTGCAAAGTTGTCCAAACCGATTGCAAAGTTGGTAGATTTGCGTGTTTATTTGATCTAAGTTGCTGTTTTATCTAACCCTGCTGTTATAAAGTATGAAAAATGAATAAAATCCATTTGAAGCCTCCCATGTTAGCAGACTGTCATATGAGCCGGCTGTATAATGGACAAACACACCCTGAGAATGTGAAAAGCTCTTGAAAATTCGGTGGATTTGCGTGTATATTCCCCCCTAAGTCATTTCGTAAAGAACCCCGCAGTTAAATTTAGAACAAAAATATGTAAAAGTCTAAAAATACTATTTATGTTAGTACATTGTACCACTATCCAGGCGCAAAGTGATTAACAAAGTGCATACAAAGTTGTGAAAATCTCGTGCAAAGTTGACAGATTTGCATGGAAATGTTACCTATGTTGTTACATTATCGAGACCAGTAGTTGAAAGTTTGCGAAAGTGAATAAATATATCATAAAAGGCCGATGGAATTTCGTAGTGGCCCTCGAAGGATGTAGAATTTTGAAATATTTCCAAACATGAAATGGTCGCCAATTACAATAAATTTCAAATGACTCTGATAGATGAGTGGTCAGGTGATACACCAGTTCCAAAAGTAAAGTTAAATCGGCCGAGGTTAGTACTTGCAAGGGAGACTACCGGAGAAAAGCAGCCGGTGAGTGTTTTTTTTTTTGCAGTCTGCATCTCTTTGGTCTAAGCTGTTGAAACAGCGTGCAAAGTTGTCCAAACCGATTGCAAAGTTGGTAGATTTGCGTGTTTATTTGATCTAAGTTGTTGTTATATCTAACCCTGCTATTATAAAGTATGAAAAATGAATAAAATCCATTTGAAGCCTCCCTTGTTAGCAGACTGTCATATGAGCCGGCTGTAAAATGAACAAACACACCCTGAGAATGTGAACAGCTCTTGAAAATTCGGTGGATTTGCATGTATATTCCCCCCTAAGTCATTTCGTAAAGAACCCCGCAGTTAAATTTAGAACAAAAATATGTAAAAGTCTAAAAATACTATTTATGTTAGTACATTGTACCACTGCCCAGGCGCAAAGTGATTAACAAAGTGCATACAAAGTTGTGAAAATCTCGTGCAAAGTTGACAGATTTACATGGAAATGTTACCTATGTTGTTACATTATCGAGACCAGTAGTTGAAAGTTTGCGAAAGTGAATAAATATATCATAAAAGGCCGATGGAATTTCGTAGTGGCCCTCGAAGGATGTAGAATTTTGAAATATTTCCAAACATGAAATGGTCGCCAATTACAATAAATTTCAAATGACTCTGATAGATGAGTGGTCAGGTGATACACCAGTTCCAAAAGTAAAGTTAAATCGGCCGAGGTTAGTACTTGCAAGGGAGACTACCGGAGAAAAGCAGCCGGTGAGTGTTTTTTTTTTTGCAGTCTGCATCTCTTTGGTCTAAGCTGTTGAAACAGCGTGCAAAGTTGTCCAAACCGATTGCAAAGTTGGTAGATTTGCGTGTTTATTTGATCTAAGTTGTTGTTATATCTAACCCTGCTATTATAAAGTATGAAAAATGAATAAAATCCATTTGAAGCCTCCCTTGTTAGCAGACTGTCATATGAGCCGGCTGTAAAATGAACAAACACACCCTGAGAATGTGAACAGCTCTTGAAAATTCGGTGGATTTGCATGTATATTCCCCCCTAAGTCATTTCGTAAAGAACCCCGCAGTTAAATTTAGAACAAAAATATGTAAAAGTCTAAAAATACTATTTATGTTAGTACATTGTACCACTGCCCAGGCGCAAAGTGATTAACAAAGTGCATACAAAGTTGTGAAAATCTCGTGCAAAGTTGACAGATTTACATGGAAATGTTACCTATGTTGTTACATTATCGAGACCAGTAGTTGAAAGTTTGCGAAAGTGAATAAATATATCATAAAAGGCCGATGGAATTTCGTAGTGGCCCTCGAAGGATGTAGAATTTTGAAATATTTCCAAACATGAAATGGTCGCCAATTACAATAAATTTCAAATGACTCTGATAGATGAGTGGTCAGGTGATACACCAGTTCCAAAAGTAAAGTTAAATCGGCCGAGGTTAGTACTTGCAAGGGAGACTACCGGAGAAAAGCAGCCGGTGAGTGTTTTTTTTTTTGCAGTCTGCATCTCTTTGGTCTAAGCTGTTGAAACAGCGTGCAAAGTTGTCCAAACCGATTGCAAAGTTGGTAGATTTGCGTGTTTATTTGATCTAAGTTGTTGTTATATCTAACCCTGCTATTATAAAGTATGAAAAATGAATAAAATCCATTTGAAGCCTCCCTTGTTAGCAGACTGTCATATGAGCCGGCTGTAAAATGAACAAACACACCCTGAGAATGTGAACAGCTCTTGAAAATTCGGTGGATTTGCATGTATATTCCCCCCTAAGTCATTTCGTAAAGAACCCCGCAGTTAAATTTAGAACAAAAATATGTAAAAGTCTAAAAATACTATTTATGTTAGTACATTGTACCACTGCCCAGGCGCAAAGTGATTAACAAAGTGCATACAAAGTTGTGAAAATCTCGTGCAAAGTTGACAGATTTACATGGAAATGTTACCTATGTTGTTACATTATCGAGACCAGTAGTTGAAAGTTTGCGAAAGTGAATAAATATATCATAAAAGGCCGATGGAATTTCGTAGTGGCCCTCGAAGGATGTAGAATTTTGAAATATTTCCAAACATGAAATGGTCGCCAATTACAATAAATTTCAAATGACTCTGATAGATGAGTGGTCAGGTGATACACCAGTTCCAAAAGTAAAGTTAAATCGGCCGAGGTTAGTACTTGCAAGGGAGACTACCGGAGAAAAAGCAGCCGGTGAGTGTTTTTTTTTTTGCAGTCTGCATCTCTTTGGTCTAAGCTGTTGAAACAGCGTGCAAAGTTGTCCAAACCGATTGCAAAGTTGGTAGATTTGCGTGTTTATTTGATCTAAGTTGTTGTTATATCTAACCCTGCTATTATAAAGTATGAAAAATGAATAAAATCCATTTGAAGCCTCCCTTGTTAGCAGACTGTCATATGAGCCGGCTGTAAAATGAACAAACACACCCTGAGAATGTGAAAAGCTCTTGAAAATTCGGTGGATTTGCATGTATATTCCCCCTAAGTCATTTCGTAAAGAACCCCGCAGTTAAATTTAGAACAAAAATATGTAAAAGTCTAAAAATACTATTTATGTTAGTACATTGTACCACTGCCCAGGCGCAAAGTGATTAACAAAGTGCATACAAAGTTGTGAAAATCCCGTGCAAAGTTGACAGATTTACATGGAAATGTTACCTATGTTGTTACATTATCGAGACCAGTAGTTGAAAGTTTGCGAAAGTGAATAAATATATCATAAAAGGCCGATGGAATCTCGTAGTGGCCCTCGAAGGATGTAGAATTTTGAAATATTTCCAAACATGAAATGGTCGCCAATTACAATAAATTTCAAATGACTCTGATAGATGAGTGGTCAGGTGGTGCACCAGTTCCAAAAGTAAAGTTAAATCGGTCTAGGTTAGTACTTGCATGGGAGTCTATCGGAGAAAAGCAGCCGGTGAGTTTTTGTTTTTGCAGTCTGCATCTTTTTGGTCTAAGCTGTTGAAACAGCGTGCAAAGTTGTCCAAACCGATTGCAAAGTTGGTAGATTTGCGTGTTTATTTGATCTAAGTTGCTGTTTTATCTAACCCTGCTGTTATAAAGTATGAAAAATGAATAAAATCCATTTGAAGCCTCCCATGTTAGCAGACTGTCATATGAGCCGGCTGTATAATGGACAAACACACCCTGAGAATGTGAAAAGCTCTTGAAAATTCGGTGGATTTGCGTGTATATTCCCCCCTAAGTCATTTCGTAAAGAACCCCGCAGTTAAATTTAGAACAAAAATATGTAAAGGTCTAAAAATACTATTTATGTTAGTACATTGTACCACTATCCAGGCGCAAAGTGATTAACAAAGTGCATACAAAGTTGTGAAAATCTCGTGCAAAGTTGACAGATTTGCATGGAAATGTTACCTATGTTGTAACATTATCGAGACCAGTAGTTGAAAGTTTGCGAAAGTGAATAAATATATCATAAAAGGCCGATGGAATATCGTAGTGGCCCTCGAAGGATGTAGAATTTTGAAATATTTCCAAACATGAAATGGTCGCCAATTACAATAAATTTCAAATGACTCTGATAGATGAGTGGTCAGGTGGTGCACCAGTTCCAAAAGTAAAGTTAAATCGGTCTAGGTTAGTACTTGCATGGGAGTCTATCGGAGAAAAGCAGCCGGTGAGTTTTTGTTTTTGCAGTCTGCATCTCTTTGGTCTAAGCTGTTGAAACAGCGTGCAAAGTTGTCCAAACCGATTGCAAAGTTGGTAGATTTGCGTGTTTATTTGATCTAAGTTGCTATTTTATCTAACCCTGCTGTTATAAAGTATGAAAAATGAATAAAATCCATTTGAAGCCTCCCATGTTAGCAGACTGTCATATGAGCCGGCTGTATAATGGACAAACACACCCTGAGAATGTGAAAAGCTCTTGAAAATTCGGTGGATTTGCGTGTATATTCCCCCCTAAGTCATTTCGTAAAGAACCCCGCAGTTAAATTTAGAACAAAAATATGTAAAGGTCTAAAAATACTGTTTATGTTAGTACATTGTACCACTATCCAGGCGCAAAGTGATTAACAAAGTGCATACAAAGTTGTGAAAATCTCGTGCAAAGTTGACAGATTTGCATGGAAATGTTACCTATGTTGTTACATTATCGAGACCAGTAGTTGAAAGTTTGCGAAAGTGAATAAATATATCATAAAAGGCCGATGGAATTTCGTAGTGGCCCTCGAAGGATGTAGAATTTTGAAATATTTCCAAACATGAAATGGTCGCCAATTACAATAAATTTCAAATGACTCTGATAGATGAGTGGTCAGGTGATACACCAGTTCCAAAAGTAAAGTTAAATCGGCCGAGGTTAGTACTTGCAAGGGAGACTACCGGAGAAAAGCAGCCGGTGAGTGTTTTTTTTTTTTGCAGTCTGCATCTCTTTGGTCTAAGCTGTTGAAACAGCGTGCAAAGTTGTCCAAACCGATTGCAAAGTTGGTAGATTTGCGTGTTTATTTGATCTAAGTTGTTGTTATATCTAACCCTGCTATTATAAAGTATGAAAAATGAATAAAATCCATTTGAAGCCTCCCTTGTTAGCAGACTGTCATATGAGCCGGCTGTAAAATGAACAAACACACCCTGAGAATGTGAACAGCTCTTGAAAATTCGGTGGATTTGCATGTATATTCCCCCCTAAGTCATTTCGTAAAGAACCCCGCAGTTAAATTTAGAACAAAAATATGTAAAAGTCTAAAAATACTATTTATGTTAGTACATTGTACCACTATCCAGGCGCAAAGTGATTAACAAAGTGCATACAAAGTTGTGAAAATCTCGTGCAAAGTTGACAGATTTGCATGGAAATGTTACCTATGTTGTTACATTAACGAGACCAGTAGTTGAAAGTTTGCGAAAGTGAATAAATATATCATAAAAGGCCGATGGAATTTCGTAGTGGCCCTCGAAGGATGTAGAATTTTGAAATATTTCCAAACATGAAATGGTCGCCAATTACAATAAATTTCAAATGACTCTGATAGATGAGTGGTCAGGTGATACACCAGTTCCAAAAGTAAAGTTAAATCGGCCGAGGTTAGTACTTGCAAGGGAGACTACCGGAGAAAAGCAGCCGGTGAGTGTTTTTTTTTTTGCAGTCTGCATCTCTTTGGTCTAAGCTGTTGAAACAGCGTGCAAAGTTGTCCAAACCGATTGCAAAGTTGGTAGATTTGCGTGTTTATTTGATCTAAGTTGTTGTTATATCTAACCCTGCTATTATAAAGTATGAAAAATGAATAAAATCCATTTGAAGCCTCCCTTGTTAGCAGACTGTCATATGAGCCGGCTGTAAAATGAACAAACACTCCCTGAGAATGTGAACAGCTCTTGAAAATTCGGTGGATTTGCATGTATATTCCCCCCTAAGTCATTTCGTAAAGAACCCCGCAGTTAAATTTAGAACAAAAATATGTAAAAGTCTAAAAATACTATTTATGTTAGTACATTGTACCACTGCCCAGGCGCAAAGTGATTAACAAAGTGCATACAAAGTTGTGAAAATCTCGTGCAAAGTTGACAGATTTACATGGAAATATTACCTATGTTGTTACATTATCGAGACCAGTAGTTGAAAGTTTGCGAAAGTGAATAAATATATCATAAAAGGCCGATGGAATTTCGTAGTGGCCCTCGAAGGATGTAGAATTTTGAAATATTTCCAAACATGAAATGGTCGCCAATTACAATAAATTTCAAATGACTCTGATAGATGAGTGGTCAGGTGATACACCAGTTCCAAAAGTAAAGTTAAATCGGCCGAGGTTAGTACTTGCAAGGGAGACTACCGGAGAAAAGCAGCCGGTGAGTGTTTTTTTTTTTTGCAGTCTGCATCTCTTTGGTCTAAGCTGTTGAAACAGCGTGCAAAGTTGTCCAAACCGATTGCAAAGTTGGTAGATTTGCGTGTTTATTTGATCTAAGTTGTTGTTATATCTAACCCTGCTATTATAAAGTATGAAAAATGAATAAAATCCATTTGAAGCCTCCCTTGTTAGCAGACTGTCATATGAGCCGGCTGTAAAATGAACAAACACACCCTGAGAATGTGAACAGCTCTTGAAAATTCGGTGGATTTGCATGTATATTCCCCCCTAAGTCATTTCGTAAAGAACCCCGCAGTTAAATTTAGAACAAAAATATGTAAAAGTCTAAAAATACTATTTATGTTAGTACATTGTACCACTGCCCAGGCGCAAAGTGATTAACAAAGTGCATACAAAGTTGTGAAAATCTCGTGCAAAGTTGACAGATTTACATGGAAATGTTACCTATGTTGTTACATTATCGAGACCAGTAGTTGAAAGTTTGCGAAAGTGAATAAATATATCATAAAAGGCCGATGGAATTTCGTAGTGGCCCTCGAAGGATGTAGAATTTTGAAATATTTCCAAACATGAAATGGTCGCCAATTACAATAAATTTCAAATGACTCTGATAGATGAGTGGTCAGGTGATACACCAGTTCCAAAAGTAAAGTTAAATCGGCCGAGGTTAGTACTTGCAAGGGAGACTACCGGAGAAAAGCAGCCGGTGAGTGTTTTTTTTTTTTTGCAGTCTGCATCTCTTTGGTCTAAGCTGTTGAAACAGCGTGCAAAGTTGTCCAAACCGATTGCAAAGTTGGTAGATTTGCGTGTTTATTTGATCTAAGTTGTTGTTATATCTAACCCTGCTATTATAAAGTATGAAAAATGAATAAAATCCATTTGAAGCCTCCCTTGTTAGCAGACTGTCATATGAGCCGGCTGTAAAATGAACAAACACACCCTGAGAATGTGAAAAGCTCTTGAAAATTCGGTGGATTTGCATGTATATTCCCCCTAAGTCATTTCGTAAAGAACCCCGCAGTTAAATTTAGAACAAAAATATGTAAAAGTCTAAAAATACTATTTATGTTAGTACATTGTACCACTGCCCAGGCGCAAAGTGATTAACAAAGTGCATACAAAGTTGTGAAAATCCCGTGCAAAGTTGACAGATTTACATGGAAATGTTACCTATGTTGTTACATTATCGAGACCAGTAGTTGAAAGTTTGCGAAAGTGAATAAATATATCATAAAAGGCCGATGGAATCTCGTAGTGGCCCTCGAAGGATGTAGAATTTTGAAATATTTCCAAACATGAAATGGTCGCCAATTACAATAAATTTCAAATGACTCTGATAGATGAGTGGTCAGGTGATACACCAGTTCCAAAAGTAAAGTTAAATCGGTCGTGGATAGTACTTGCATGGGAGACTACCGGAGAAAAGCAGCCGGTGAGTGTTTTTTTTTTTTTTGCAGTCTGCATCTCATTGGTCTAAGCTGTTGAAACAGCGTGCAAAGTTGTCCAAACCGATTGCAAAGTTGGTAGATTTGCGTGTTTATTTGATCTAAGTTGTTGTTATATCTAACCCTGCTATTATAAAGTATGAAAAATGAATAAAATCCACTTGGAGCCTCCCATGTTAGCAGACTGTCATATGAGCCGGCTGTAAAATGAACAAACACACCCTGAGAATGTGAAAAGCTCTTGAAAATTCGGTGGATTTGCGTGTATATTCCCCCCTAAGTCATTTCGTAAAAAACCCCGCAGTTAAATTTAGAACAAAAATATGTAAAAGTCTAAAAATACTATTTATGTTAGTACATTGTACCACTATCCAGGCGCAAAGTGATAAACAAAGTGCATACAAAGTTGTGAAAATCTCGTGCAAAGTTGACAGATTTACATGGAAATGTTACCTATGTTGTTACATTATCGAGACCAGTAGTTGAAAGTTTGCGAAAGTGAATAAATATATCATAAAAGGCCAATGGAATCTCGTAGTGGCCCTCGAAGGATGTAGAATTTTGAAATATTTCCAAACATGAAATGGTCGCCAATTACAATAAGTTTCAAATGACTCTGATAGATGAGTGGTCAGGTGATACACCAGTTCCAAAAGTAAAGTTAAATCGGTTGAGGTTAGTACTTGCATGGGAGACTACCGGAGAAAAGCAGCCGGTGAGTGTTTTTTTTTTTGCAGTCTGCATCTCTTTGGTCTAAGCTGTTGAAACAGCGTTCAAAGTTGTCCAAACCGATTTCAAAGTTGGTAGATTTGCGTGTTTATTTGATCTAAGTTGTTGTTATATCTAACCCTGCTATTATAAAGTATGAAAAATGAATAAAATCCATTTGAAGCCTCCCATGTTAGCAGACTGTCATATGAGCCGGCTGTAAAATGTACAAACACACCCTGAGAATGTGAAAAGCTCTTGAAAATTCGGTGGATTTGCGTGTATATTCCCCCCTAAGTCATTTCCTAAAGAACTCCGCAGTTAAATTTAGAACAAAAATATGTAAAAGTCTAAAAATACTATTTATGTTAGTACATTGTACCACTACCCAGGCGCAAAGTGATTAACAAAGTGCATACAAAGGTGTGAAAATCCCGTGCAAAGTTGACAGATTTACATGGAAATGTTACCTATGTTGTTACATTATCGAGACAAGTAGTTAAAAGTTTGCGAAAGTTAATAAATATATCATAAAAGGCCGATGGAATTTCGTAGTGGCCCTCGAAGGATGTAGAATTTTGAAATATTTCCAAACATGAAATGGTCGCCAATTACAATAAATTTCAAATGACTCTGATAGATGAGTGGTCAGGTGATACACCAGTTCCAAAAGTAAAGTTAAATCGGCCGAGGTTAGTACTTGCAAGGGAGACTACCGGAGAAAAGCAGCCGGTGAGTGTTTTTTTTTTTTGCAGTCTGCATCTCTTTGGTCTAAGCTGTTGAAACAGCGTGCAAAGTTGTCCAAACCGATTGCAAAGTTGGTAGATTTGCGTGTTTATTTGATCTAAGTTGTTGTTATATCTAACCCTGCTATTATAAAGTATGAAAAATGAATAAAATCCATTTGAAGCCTCCCTTGTTAGCAGACTGTCATATGAGCCGGCTGTAAAATGAACAAACACACCCTGAGAATGTGAACAGCTCTTGAAAATTCGGTGGATTTGCATGTATATTCCCCCCTAAGTCATTTCGTAAAGAACCCCGCAGTTAAATTTAGAACAAAAATATGTAAAAGTCTAAAAATACTATTTATGTTAGTACATTGTACCACTGCCCAGGCGCAAAGTGATTAACAAAGTGCATACAAAGTTGTGAAAATCTCGTGCAAAGTTGACAGATTTACATGGAAATGTTACCTATGTTGTTACATTATCGAGACCAGTAGTTGAAAGTTTGCGAAAGTGAATAAATATATCATAAAAGGCCGATGGAATTTCGTAGTGGCCCTCGAAGGATGTAGAATTTTGAAATATTTCCAAACATGAAATGGTCGCCAATTACAATAAATTTCAAATGACTCTGATAGATGAGTGGTCAGGTGATACACCAGTTCCAAAAGTAAAGTTAAATCGGCCGAGGTTAGTACTTGCAAGGGAGACTACCGGAGAAAAGCAGCCGGTGAGTGTTTTTTTTTTGCAGTCTGCATCTCTTTGGTCTAAGCTGTTGAAACAGCGTGCAAAGTTGTCCAAACCGATTGCAAAGTTGGTAGATTTGCGTGTTTATTTGATCTAAGTTGTTGTTATATCTAACCCTGCTATTATAAAGTATGAAAAATGAATAAAATCCATTTGAAGCCTCCCTTGTTAGCAGACTGTCATATGAGCCGGCTGTAAAATGAACAAACACACCCTGAGAATGTGAAAAGCTCTTGAAAATTCGGTGGATTTGCATGTATATTCCCCCTAAGTCATTTCGTAAAGAACCCCGCAGTTAAATTTAGAACAAAAATATGTAAAAGTCTAAAAATACTATTTATGTTAGTACATTGTACCACTGCCCAGGCGCAAAGTGATTAACAAAGTGCATACAAAGTTGTGAAAATCCCGTGCAAAGTTGACAGATTTACATGGAAATGTTACCTATGTTGTTACATTATCGAGACCAGTAGTTGAAAGTTTGCGAAAGTGAATAAATATATCATAAAAGGCCGATGGAATCTCGTAGTGGCCCTCGAAGGATGTAGAATTTTGAAATATTTCCAAACATGAAATGGTCGCCAATTACAATAAATTTCAAATGACTCTGATAGATGAGTTGTCAGGTGATACACCAGTTCCAAAAGTAAAGTTAAATCGGTCGTGGATAGTACTTGCATGGGAGACTACCGGAGAAAAGCAGCCGGTGAGTGTTTTTTTTTTTTTTGCAGTCTGCATCTCTTTGGTCTAAGCTGTTGAAACAGCGTGCAAAGTTGTCCAAACCGATTGCAAAGTTGGTAGATTTGCGTGTTTATTTGATCTAAGTTGTTGTTATATCTAACCCTGCTATTATAAAGTATGAAAAATGAATAAAATCCACTTGGAGCCTCCCATGTTAGCAGACTGTCATATGAGCCGGCTGTAAAATGAACAAACACACCCTGAGAATGTGAAAAGCTCTTGAAAATTCGGTGGATTTGCGTGTATATTCCCCCCTAAGTCATTTCGTAAAAAACCCCGCAGTTAAATTTAGAACAAAAATATGTAAAAGTCTAAAAATACTATTTATGTTAGTACATTGTACCACTATCCAGGCGCAAAGTGATAAACAAAGTGCATACAAAGTTGTGAAAATCTCGTGCAAAGTTGACAGATTTACATGGAAATGTTACCTATGTTGTTACATTATCGAGACCAGTAGTTGAAAGTTTGCGAAAGTGAATAAATATATCATAAAAGGCCAATGGAATCTCGTAGTGGCCCTCGAAGGATGTAGAATTTTGAAATATTTCCAAACATGAAATGGTCGCCAATTACAATAAGTTTCAAATGACTCTGATAGATGAGTGGTCAGGTGATACACCAGTTCCAAAAGTAAAGTTAAATCGGTTGAGGTTAGTACTTGCATGGGAGACTACCGGAGAAAAGCAGCCGGTGAGTGTTTTTTTTTTTGCAGTCTGCATCTCTTTGGTCTAAGCTGTTGAAACAGCGTTCAAAGTTGTCCAAACCGATTTCAAAGTTGGTAGATTTGCGTGTTTATTTGATCTAAGTTGTTGTTATATCTAACCCTGCTATTATAAAGTATGAAAAATGAATAAAATCCATTTGAAGCCTCCCATGTTAGCAGACTGTCATATGAGCCGGCTGTAAAATGTACAAACACACCCTGAGAATGTGAAAAGCTCTTGAAAATTCGGTGGATTTGCGTGTATATTCCCCCCTAAGTCATTTCCTAAAGAACTCCGCAGTTAAATTTAGAACAAAAATATGTAAAAGTCTAAAAATACTATTTATGTTAGTACATTGTACCACTACCCAGGCGCAAAGTGATTAACAAAGTGCATACAAAGGTGTGAAAATCCCGTGCAAAGTTGACAGATTTACATGGAAATGTTACCTATGTTGTTACATTATCGAGACAAGTAGTTAAAAGTTTGCGAAAGTTAATAAATATATCATAAAAGGCCGATGGAATATCGTAGTGGCCCTCGAAGGATGTAGAATTTTGAAATATTTCCAATCATGAAATGGTCGTCAATTACAATAAACTTCAAATGACTCTGATAGATGAGTGGTCAGGTGATACACCAGTTCCAAAAGTAAAGTTAAATCGGTCGAGGTTAGTACATGCATGGGAGACTATCGGAGAAAAGCAGCTGGTGAGTGTTTGTTTTTGTTTTTGCAGTACGCATCTCTTTGGTCTAAGCTGTTGAAACAGCGTGAAAAGTTGTCCAAACCGATTGCAAAGTTGGTAGATTTGCGTGTTTATTTGATCTAAGTTGTTGTTATATCTAACCCTGCTATTATAAAGTATGAAAAATGAATAAAATCCACTTGAAGCCTCCCATGTTAGCAGACTGTCATATGAGCCGGCTGTAAAATGAACAAACACACCCTGAGAATGTGAAAAGCTCTTGAAAATTCGGTGGATTTGCGTGTATATTCCCCCCTAAGTCATTTCGTAAAAAAACCCGCAGTTAAATTTAGAACAAAAATATGTAAACGTCTAAAAATACTATTTATGTTAGTACATTGTACCACTATCCAGGCGCAAAGTGATAAACAAAGTGCATACAAAGTTGTGAAAATCTCGTGCAAAGTTGACAGATTTACATGGAAATGTTACCTATGTTGTTACATTATCGAGACCAGTAGTTGAAAGTTTGCGAAAGTGAATAAATATATCATAAAAGGCCGATGGAATCTCGTAGTGGCCCTCGAAGGATGTAGAATTTTGAAATATTTCCAAACATGAAATGGTCGCCAATTACAATAAATTTCAAATGACTCTGATAGATGAGTGGTCAGGTGATACACCAGTTCCAAAAGTAAAGATAAATCGGTCGAGGTTAGTACTTGCATGGGAGACTGCCGGAGAAAAGCAGCCGGTGAGTGTTTTTTTTTTTTGCAGTCTGCATCTCTTTGGTCTAAGCTGTTGAAACAGCGTGCAAAGTTGTCCAAACCGATTTCAAAGTTGGTAGATTTGCGTGTTTATTTGATCTAAGTTGTTGTTATATCTAACCCTGCTATTATAAAGTATGAAAAATGAATAAAATCCATTTGAAGCCTCCCATGTTAGCAGACTGTCATATGAGCCGGCTGTAAAATGAACAAACACACCCTGAGAATGTGAAAAGCTCTTGAAAATTCGGTGGATTTGCGTGTATATTCCCCCCTAAGTCATTTCCTAAAGAACTCCGCAGTTAAATTTAGAACAAAAATATGTAAAAGTCTAAAAATACTATTTATGTTAGTACATTGTACCACTGCCCAGGCGCAAAGTGATTAACAAAGTGCATACAAAGGTGTGAAAATCCCGTGCAAAGTTGACAGATTTACATGGAAATGTTACCTATGTTGTTACATTATCGAGACAAGTAGTTAAAAGTTTGCGAAAGTTAATAAATATATCATAAAAGGCCGATGGAATATCGTAGTGGCCCTCGAAGGATGTAGAATTTTGAAGTATTTCCAATCATGAAATGGTCGCCAATTACAATAAACTTCAAATGACTCTGATAGATGAGTGGTCAGGTGATACACCAGTTCCAAAAGTAAAGTTAAATCGGTCCAGGTTAGTACTTGCATGGGAGACTATCGGAGAAAAGCAGCTGGTGAGTGTTTGTTTTTGTTTTTGCAGTATGCATCTCTTTGGTCTAAGCTTTTGAGACAGCGTGAAAAGTTGTCCAAATCGATTGCAAAGTTGGTAGATTTGCGTGTTTATTTGATCTAAGTTGTTGTTATATCTAACCCTGCTATTATAAAGTATGAAAAATGAATAAAATCCACTTGAAGCCTCCCATGTTAGCAGACTGTCATATGAGCCGGCTGTAAAATGAACAAACACACCCTGAGAATGTGAAAAGCTCTTGAAAATTCGGTGGATTTGCGTGTATATTCCCCCCTAAGTCATTTCGTAAAAAAACACGCAGTTAAATTTAGAACAAAAATATGTAAAAGTCTAAAAATACTATTTATGTTAGTACATTGTACCACTATCCAGGCGCAAAGTGAAAAACAAAGTGCATACAAAGTTGTGAAAATCTCGTGCAAAGTTGACAGATTTACATGGAAATGTTACCTATGTTGTTACATTATCGAGACCAGTAGTTGAAAGTTTGCGAAAGTGAATAAATATATCATAAAAGGCCGATGGAATCTCGTAGTGGCCCTCGAAGGATGTAGAATTTTGAAATATTTCCAAACATGAAATGGTCGCCAATTACAATAAATTTCAAATGACTCTGATAGATGAGTGGTCAGGTGATACACCAGTTCCAAAAGTAAAGTTAAATCGGTCGAGGTTAGTACTTGCATGGGAGACTACCGGAGAAAACCAGCCGGTGAGTGTTTTTTTTTTGTTTGCAGTCTGCATCTCTTTGTTCTAAGCTGTTGAAACAGCGTGCAAAGTTGTCCAAACCGATTTCAAAGTTGGTAGATTTGCGTGTTTATTTGATCTAAGTTGTTGTTATATCTAACCCTGCTATTATAAAGTATGAAAAATGAATAAAATCCATTTGAAGCCTCCCATGTTAGCAGACTGTCATATGAGCCGGCTGTAAAATGAACAAACACACCCTGAGAATGTGAAAAGCTCTTGAAAATTCGGTGGATTTGCGTGTATATTCCCCCCTAAGTCATTTCCTAAAGAACTCCGCAGTTAAATTTAGAACAAAAATATGTAAAAGTCTAAAAATACTATTTATGTTAGTACATTGTACCACTACCCAAGCGCAAAGTGATTAACAAAGTGCATACAAAGGTGTGAAAATCCCGTGCAAAGTTGACAGATTTACATGGAAATGTTACCTATGTTGTTACATTATCGAGACAAGTAGTTAAAAGTTTGCGAAAGTTAATAAATATATCATAAAAGGCCGATGGAATTTCGTAGTGGCCCTCAAAGGATGTAGAATTTTGAAATATTTCCAATCATGAAATGGTCGCCAATTACAATAAACTTCAAATGACTCTGATAGATGAGTGGTCAGGTGATACACCAGTTCCAAAAGTAAAGTTAAATCGGTCGAGGTTAGTACTTGCATGGGAGACTACCGGAGAAAACCAGCCGGTGAGTGTTTTTTTTTTTTTTTGCAGTCTGCATCTCTTTGGTCTAAGCTGTTGAAACAGCGTGCAAAGTTGTCCAAACCGATTTCAAAGTTGGTAGATTTGCGTGTTTATTTGATCTAAGTTGTTGTTATATCTAACCCTGCTATTATAAAGTATGAAAAATGAATAAAATCCATTTGAAGCCTCCCATGTTAGCAGACTGTCATATGAGCCGGCTGTAAAATGAACAAACACACCCTGAGAATGTGAAAAGCTCTTGAAAATTCGGTGGATTTGCGTGTATATTCCCCCCTAAGTCATTTCCTAAAGAACTCCGCAGTTAAATTTAGAACAAAAATATGTAAAAGTCTAAAAATACTATTTATGTTAGTACATTGTACCACTACCCAAGCGCAAAGTGATTAACAAAGTGCATACAAAGGTGTGAAAATCCCGTGCAAAGTTGACAGATTTACATGGAAATGTTACCTATGTTGTTACATTATCGAGACAAGTAGTTAAAAGTTTGCGAAAGTTAATAAATATATCATAAAAGGCCGATGGAATTTCGTAGTGGCCCTCGAAGGATGTAGAATTTTGAAATATTTCCAATCATGAAATGGTCGCCAATTACAATAAACTTCAAATGACTCTGATAGATGAGTGGTCAGGTGATACACCAGTTCCAAAAGTAAAGTTAAATCGGTCGAGGTTAGTACTTGCATGGGAGACTATCGGAGAAAAGCAGCTGGTGAGTGTTTGTTTTTGTTTTTGCAGTACGCATCTCTTTGGTCTAAGCTGTTGAAACAGCGTGAAAAGTTGTCCAAACCGATTGCAAAGTTGGTAGATTTGCGTGTTTATTTGATCTAAGTTGTTGTTATATCTAACCCTGCTATTATAAAGTATGAAAAATGAATAAAATCCACTTGAAGCCTCCCATGTTAGCAGACTGTCATATGAGCCGGCTGTAAAATGAACAAACACACCCTGAGAATGTGAAAAGCTCTTGAAAATTTGGTGGATTTGCGTGTATATTCCCCCCTAAGTCATTTCGTAAAAAAACCCGCAGTTAAATTTAGAACAAAAATATGTAAACGTCTAAAAATACTATTTATGTTAGTACATTGTACCACTATCCAGGCGCAAAGTGATAAACAAAGTGCATACAAAGTTGTGAAAATCTCGTGCAAAGTTGACAGATTTACATGGAAATGTTACCTATGTTGTTACATTATCGAGACCAGTAGTTGAAAGTTTGCGAAAGTTAATAAATATATCATAAAAGGCCGATGGAATCTCGTAGTGGCCCTCGAAGGATGTAGAATTTTGAAATATTTCCAAACATGAAATGGTCGCCAATTACAATAAATTTCAAATGACTCTGATAGATGAGTGGTCAGGTGATACACCAGTTCCAAAAGTAAAGTTAAATCGGTCGAGGTTAGTACTTGCATGGGAGACTGCCGGAGAAAAGCAGCCGGTGAGTGTTTTTTTTTTTTTTTGCAGTCTGCATCTCTTTGGTCTGAGCTGTTGAAACAGCGTGCAAAGTTGTCCAAACCGATTTCAAAGTTGGTAGATTTGCGTGTTTATTTGATCTAAGTTGTTGTTATATCTAACCCTGCTATTATAAAGTATGAAAAATGAATAAAATCCATTTGAAGCCTCCCATGTTAGCAGACTGTCATATGAGCCGGCTGTAAAATGAACAAACACACCCTGAGAATGTGAAAAGCTCTTGAAAATTCGGTGGATTTGCGTGTATATTCCCCCCTAAGTCATTTCCTAAAGAACTCCGCAGTTAAATTTAGAACAAAAATATGTAAAAGTCTAAAAATACTATTTATGTTAGTACATTGTACCACTACCCAGGCGCAAAGTGATTAACAAAGTGCATACAAAGGTGTGAAAATCCCGTGCAAAGTTGACAGATTTACATGGAAATGTTACCTATGTTGTTACATTATCGAGACAAGTAGTTAAAAGTATGCGAAAGTTAATAAATATATCATAAAAGGCCGATGGAATATCGTAGTGGCCCTCGAAGGATGTAGAATTTTGAAATATTTCCAATCATGAAATGGTCGCCAATTACAATAAACTTCAAATGACTCTGATAGATGAGTGGTCAGGTGATACACCAGTTCCAAAAGTAAAGTTAAATCGGTCGAGGTTAGTACTTGCATGGGAGACTATTGGAGAAAAGCAGCTGGTGAGTGTTTGTTTTTGTTTTTGCAGTATGCATCTCTTTGGTCTAAGCTGTTGAAACAGCGTGAAAAGTTGTCCAAACCGATTGCAAAGTTGGTAGGTTGCGTGTTTATTTGATCTAAGTTGCTGTTTTATCTAACCCTGCTGTTATAAAGTATGAAAAATGAATAAAATCCATTTGAAGCCTCCCATGTTAGCAGACTGTCATATGAGCCGGCTGTATAATGGACAAACACACCCTGAGAATGTGAAAAGCTCGTGAAAATTCGGTGGATTAGCGTGTATATTCTCCCCTAAGTCATTTCGTATAGAACCCCGCAGTTAAATTTAGAACAAAAATATGTAAAAGTCTAAAAATACTATTTATGTTAGTACATTGTACCACTATCCAGGCGCAAAGTGATTAACAAAGTGCATACAAAGGTGTGAAAATCCCGTGCAAAGTTGACAGATTTACATGGAAATGTTACCTATGTTGTTACATTATTGAGACAAGTAGTTAAAAGTTTGCGAAAGTTAATAAATATATCATAAAAGGCCGATGGAATATCGTAGTGGCCCTCGAAGGATGTAGAATTTTGAAATATTTCCAAACATGAAATGGTCGCCAATTACAATAAATTTCAAATGACTCTGATAGATGAGTGGTCAGCTGATACACCAGTTCCAAAAGTAAAGTTAAATCGGTCGAGGTTAGTACTTGCACGGGAGACTATCGGAGAAAAGCAGCTGGTGAGTTTTTGTTTTTGTTTTTGCAGTATGCATCTCTTTGGTCTAAGCTGTTGAAACAGCGTGAAAAGTTGTCCAAACCGATTGCAAAGTTGGTAGATTTGCGTGTTTATTTGATCTAAGTTGTTGTTATATCTAACCCTGCTATTATAAAGTATGAAAAATGAATAAAATCCACTTGAAGCCTCCCATGTTAGCAGACTGTCATATGAGCCGGCTGTAAAATGAACAAACACACCCTGAGAATGTGAAAAGCTCTTGAAAATTCGGTGGATTTGCGTGTATATTCCCCCCTAAGTCATTTCGTAAAAAAACCCGCAGTTAAATTTAGAACAAAAATATGTAAAAGTCTAAAAATACTATTTATGTTAGTACATTGTACCACTATCCAGGCGCAAAGTGATAAACAAAGTGCATACAAAGTTGTGAAAATCTCGTGCAAAGTTGACAGATTTACATGGAAATGTTACCTATGTTGTTACATTATCGAGACCAGTAGTTGAAAGTTTGCGAAAGTGAATAAATATATCATAAAAGGCCGATGGAATCTCGTAGTGGCCCTCGAAGGATGTAGAATTTTGAAATATTTCCAAACATGAAATGGTCGCCAATTACAATAAATTTCAAATGACTCTGATAGATGAGTGGTCAGGTGATACACCAGTTCCAAAAGTAAAGTTAAATCGGTCGAGGTTAGTACTTGCATGGGAGACTACCGGAGAAAACCAGCCGGTGAGTGTTTTTTTTTTTTGCAGTCTGCATCTCTTTGGTCTAAGCTGTTGAAACAGCTTGCAAAGTTGTCCAAACCGATTTCAAAGTTGGTAGATTTGCGTGTTTATTTGATCTAAGTTGTTGTTATATCTAACCCTGCTATTATAAAGTATGAAAAATGAATAAAATCCATTTGAAGCCTCCCATGTTAGCAGACTGTCATATGAGCCGGCTGTAAAATGAACAAACACACCCTGAGAATGTGAAAAGCTCTTGAAAATTCGGTGGATTTGCGTGTATATTCCCCCCTAAGTCATTTCCTAAAGAACTCCGCAGTTAAATTTAGAACAAAAATATGTAAAAGTCTAAAAATACTATTTATGTTAGTACATTGTACCACTACCCAAGCGCAAAGTGATTAACAAAGTGCATACAAAGGTGTGAAAATCCCGTGCAAAGTTGACAGATTTACATGGAAATGTTACCTATGTTGTTACATTATCGAGACAAGTAGTTAAAAGTTTGCGAAAGTTAATAAATATATCATAAAAGGCCGATGGAATTTCGTAGTGGCCCTCAAAGGATGTAGAATTTTGAAATATTTCCAATCATGAAATGGTCGCCAATTACAATAAACTTCAAATGACTCTGATAGATGAGTGGTCAGGTGATACACCAGTTCCAAAAGTAAAGTTAAATCGGTCGAGGTTAGTACTTGCATGGGAGACTATCGGAGAAAAGCAGCTGGTGAGTGTTTGTTTTTGTTTTTGCAGTACGCATCTCTTTGGTCTAAGCTGTTGAAACAGCGTGAAAAGTTGTCCAAACCGATTGCAAAGTTGGTAGATTTGCGTGTTTATTTGATCTAAGTTGTTGTTATATCTAACCCTGCTATTATAAAGTATGAAAAATGAATAAAATCCACTTGAAGCCTCCCATGTTAGCAGACTGTCATATGAGCCGGCTGTAAAATGAACAAACACACCCTGAGAATGTGAAAAGCTCTTGAAAATTCGGTGGATTTGCGTGTATATTCCCCCTTAAGTCATTTCGTAAAAAACCCCGCAGTTAAATTTAGAACAAAAATATGTAAACGTCTAAAAATACTATTTATGTTAGTACATTGTACCACTATCCAGGCGCAAAGTGATAAACAAAGTGCATACAAAGTTGTGAAAATCTCGTGCAAAGTTGACAGATTTACATGGAAATGTTACCTATGTTGTTACATTATCGAGACCAGTAGTTGAAAGTTTGCGAAAGTGAATAAATATATCATAAAAGGCCGATGGAATCTCGTAGTGGCCCTCGAAGGATGTAGAATTTTGAAATATTTCCAAACATGAAATGGTCGCCAATTACAATAAATTTCAAATGACTCTGATAGATGAGTGGTCAGGTGATACACCAGTTCCAAAAGTAAAGTTAAATCGGTCGAGGTTAGTACTTGCATGGGAGACTGCCGGAGAAAAGCAGCCGGTGAGTGTTTTTTTTTTTTTGCAGTCTGCATCTCTTTGGTCTAAGCTGTTGAAACAGCGTGCAAAGTTGTCCAAACCGATTTCAAAGTTGGTAGATTTGCGTGTTTATTTGATCTAAGTTGTTGTTATATCTAACCCTGCTATTATAAAGTATGAAAAATGAATAAAATCCATTTGAAGCCTCCCATGTTAGCAGACTGTCATATGAGCCGGCTGTAAAATGAACAAACACACCCTGAGAATGTGAAAAGCTCTTGAAAATTCGGTGGATTTGCGTGTATATTCCCCCCTAAGTCATTTCCTAAAGAACTCCGCAGTTAAATTTAGAACAAAAATATGTAAAAGTCTAAAAATACTATTTATGTTAGTACATTGTACCACTACCCAGGCGCAAAGTGATTAACAAAGTGCATACAAAGGTGTGAAAATCCCGTGCAAAGTTGACAGATTTACATGGAAATGTTACCTATGTTGTTACATTATCGAGACAAGTAGTTAAAAGTTTGCGAAAGTTAATAAATATATCATAAAAGGCCGATGGAATATCGTAGTGGCCCTCGAAGGATGTAGAATTTTGAAATATTTCCAATCATGAAATGGTCGCCAATTACAATAAACTTCAAATGACTCTGATAGATGAGTGGTCAGGTGATACACCAGTTCCAAAAGTAAAGTTAAATCGGTCGAGGTTAGTACTTGCATGGGAGACTATCGGAGAAAAGCAGCTGGTGAGTGTTTGTTTTTGTTTTTGCAGTATGCATCTCTGTGGTCTAAGCTGTTGAAACAGCGTGAAAAGTTGTCCAAACCGATTGCAAAGTTGGTAGGTTGCGTGTTTATTTGATCTAAGTTGCTGTTTTATCTAACCCTGCTGTTATAAAGTATGAAAAATGAACAAAATCCATTTGAAGCCTCCCATGTTAGCAGACTGTCATATGAGCCGGCTGTATAATGGACAAACACACCCTGAGAATGTGAAAAGCTCGTGAAAATTCGGTGGATTAGCGTGTATATTCTCCCCTAAGTCATTTCGTATAGAACCCCGCAGTTAAATTTAGAACAAAAATATGTAAAAGTCTAAAAATACTATTTATGTTAGTACATTGTACCACTATCCAGGCGCAAAGTGATTAACAAAGTGCATACAAAGGTGTGAAAATCCCGTGCAAAGTTGACAGATTTACATGGAAATGTTACCTATGTTGTTACATTATTGAGACAAGTAGTTAAAAGTTTGCGAAAGTTAATAAATATATCATAAAAGGCCGATGGAATATCGTAGTGGCCCTCGAAGGATGTAGAATTTTGAAATATTTCCAAACATGAAATGGTCGCCAATTACAATAAATTTCAAATGACTCTGATAGATGAGTGGTCAGCTGATACACCAGTTCCAAAAGTAAAGTTAAATCGGTCGAGGTTAGTACTTGCACGGGAGACTATCGGAGAAAAGCAGCTGGTGAGTTTTTGTTTTTGTTTTTGCAGTATGCATCTCTTTGGTCTAAGCTGTTGAAACAGCGTGAAAAGTTGTCCAAACCGATTGCAAAGTTGGTAGATTTGCGTGTTTATTTGATCTAAGTTGTTGTTATATCTAACCCTGCTATTATAAAGTATGAAAAATGAATAAAATCCACTTGAAGCCTCCCATGTTAGCAGACTGTCATATGAGCCGGCTGTAAAATGAACAAACACACCCTGAGAATGTGAAAAGCTCTTGAAAATTCGGTGGATTTGCGTGTATATTCCCCCCTAAGTCATTTCGTAAAAAAACCCGCAGTTAAATTTAGAACAAAAATATGTAAAAGTCTAAAAATACTATTTATGTTAGTACATTGTACCACTATCCAGGCGCAAAGTGATAAACAAAGTGCATACAAAGTTGTGAAAATCTCGTGCAAAGTTGACAGATTTACATGGAAATGTTACCTATGTTGTTACATTATCGAGACCAGTAGTTGAAAGTTTGCGAAAGTGAATAAATATATCATAAAAGGCCGATGGAATCTCGTAGTGGCCCTCGAAGGATGTAGAATTTTGAAATATTTCCAAACATGAAATGGTCGCCAATTACAATAAATTTCAAATGATTCTGATAGATGAGTGGTCAGGTGATACACCAGTTCCAAAAGTAAAGTTAAATCGGTCGAGGTTAGTACTTGCATGGGAGACTACCGGAGAAAACCAGCCGGTGAGTGTTTTTTTTTTTTGCAGTCTGCATCTCTTTGGTCTAAGCTGTTGAAACAGCGTGCAAAGTTGTCCAAACCGATTTCAAAGTTGGTAGATTTGCGTGTTTATTTGATCTAAGTTGTTGTTATATCTAACCCTGCTATTATAAAGTATGAAAAATGAATAAAATCCATTTGAAGCCTCCCATGTTAGCAGACTGTCATATGAGCCGGCTGTAAAATGAACAAACACACCCTGAGAATGTGAAAAGCTCTTGAAAATTCGGTGGATTTGCGTGTATATTCCCCCCTAAGTCATTTCCTAAAGAACTCCGCAGTTAAATTTAGAACAAAAATATGTAAAAGTCTAAAAATACTATTTATGTTAGTACATTGTACCACTACCCAAGCGCAAAGTGATTAACAAAGTGCATACAAAGGTGTGAAAATCCCGTGCAAAGTTGACAGATTTACATGGAAATGTTACCTATGTTGTTACATTATCGAGACAAGTAGTTAAAAGTTTGCGAAAGTTAATAAATATATCATAAAAGGCCGATGGAATTTCGTAGTGGCCCTCAAAGGATGTAGAATTTTGAAATATTTCCAATCATGAAATGGTCGCCAATTACAATAAACTTCAAATGACTCTGATAGATGAGTGGTCAGGTGATACACCAGTTCCAAAAGTAAAGTTAAATCGGTCGAGGTTAGTACTTGCATGGGAGACTACCGGAGAAAACCAGCCGGTGAGTGTTTTTTTTTTTTTTTGCAGTCTGCATCTCTTTGGTCTAAGCTGTTGAAACAGCGTGCAAAGTTGTCCAAACCGATTTCAAAGTTGGTAGATTTGCGTGTTTATTTGATCTAAGTTGTTGTTATATCTAACCCTGCTATTATAAAGTATGAAAAATGAATAAAATCCATTTGAAGCCTCCCATGTTAGCAGACTGTCATATGAGCCGGCTGTAAAATGAACAAACACACCCTGAGAATGTGAAAAGCTCTTGAAAATTCGGTGGATTTGCGTGTATATTCCCCCCTAAGTCATTTCCTAAAGAACTCCGCAGTTAAATTTAGAACAAAAATATGTAAAAGTCTAAAAATACTATTTATGTTAGTACATTGTACCACTACCCAAGCGCAAAGTGATTAACAAAGTGCATACAAAGGTGTGAAAATCCCGTGCAAAGTTGACAGATTTACATGGAAATGTTACCTATGTTGTTACATTATCGAGACAAGTAGTTAAAAGTTTGCGAAAGTTAATAAATATATCATAAAAGGCCGATGGAATTTCGTAGTGGCCCTCGAAGGATGTAGAAATTTGAAATATTTCCAATCATGAAATGGTCGCCAATTACAATAAACTTCAAATGACTCTGATAGATGAGTGGTCAGGTGATACACCAGTTCCAAAAGTAAAGTTAAATCGGTCGAGGTTAGTACTTGCAT
Source organism: Saccoglossus kowalevskii (assembly GCF_978046115.1). Lineage (NCBI taxonomy): Eukaryota > Metazoa > Hemichordata > Enteropneusta > Harrimaniidae > Saccoglossus > Saccoglossus kowalevskii. The sequence continues at coordinate 29,906,861 of NC_140651.1, read as the reverse complement.
GGGAGACTATCGGAGAAAAGCAGCTGGTGAGTGTTTGTTTTTGTTTTTGCAGTATGCATCTCTTTGGTCTAAGCTGTTGAAACAGGGTGCAAAGTTGTCCAAACCGATTTCAAAGTTGGTAGATTTGCGTGTTTATTTGATCTAAGTTGTTGTTATATCTAACCCTGCTGTTATAAAGTATGAAAAATGAATAAAATCCATTTGAAGCCTCCCATGTTAGCAGACTGTCATATGAGCCGGCTGTAAAATGAACAAACACACCCTGAGAATGGGAAAAGCTCTTGAAAATTCGGTGGATTTGCGTGTATATTCCCCCTAAGTCATTTCGTAAAGAACCCCGCAGTTAAATTTAGAACAAAAATATGTAAAAGTCTAAAAATACTATTTATGTTAGTACATTGTACCACTATCCAGGCGCAAAGTGATTAACAAAGTGCATACAAAGGTGTGAAAATCCCGTGCAAAGTTGACAGATTTACATGGAAATGTTACCTATGTTGTTACATTATTGAGACAAGTAGTTAAAAGTTTGCGAAAGTTAATAAATATATCATAAAAGGCCGATGGAATATCGTAGTGGCCCTCGAAGGATGTAGAATTTTGAAATATTTCCAAACATGAAATGGTCGCCAATTACAATAAATTTCAAATGACTCTGATAGATGAGTGGTCAGGTGATACACCAGTTCCAAAAGTAAAGTTAAATCGGTCGAGGTTAGTACTTGCATGGGAGACTATCGGAGAAAAGCAGCCGGTGAGTTTTAGTTTTTGTTTTTGCAGTCTGCATCTCTTTGGTCTAAGCTGTTGAAACAGCGTGCAAAGTTGTCCAAACCGATTGCAGAGTTGGTAGATTTGCGTGTTTATTTGATCTAAGTTGCTGTTTTATCTAACCCTGCTGTTATAAAGTATGAAAAATGAATAAAATCCATTTGAAGCCTCCCATGTTAGCAGACTGTCATATGAGCCGGCTGTATAAAGGACAAACACACCCTGAGAATGTGAAAAGCTCTTGAAAATTCGGTGGATTAGCGTGTATATTCTCCCCTAAGTCATTTCGTATAGAACCCCGCAGTTAAATTTAGAACAAAAATATGTAAAAGTCTAAAAATACTATTTATGTTAGTACATTGTACCACTACCCAGGCGCAAAGTGATTAACAAAGTGCATACAAAGGTGTGAAAATCCCGTGCAAAGTTGACAGATTTACATGGAAATGTTACCTATGTTGTTACATTATCGAGACAAGTAGTTAAAAGTTTGCGAAAGTTAATAAATATATCATAAACGGCCGATGGAATATCGTAGTGGCCCTCGAAGGATGTAGAATTTTGAAATATATCCAATCATGAAATGGTCGCCAATTACAATAAACTTCAAATGACTCTGATAGATGAGTGGTCAGGTGATACACCAGTTCCAAAAGTAAAGTTAAATCGGTCGAGGTTAGTACTTGCATGGGAGACTATCGGAGAAAAGCAGCTGGTGAGTGTTTGTTTTTGTTTTTGCAGTATGCATCTCTTTGTTCTAAGCTGTTGAAACAGCGTGCAAAGTTGTCCAAACCGATTTCAAAGTTGGTAGATTTGCGTGTTTATTTGATCTAAGTTGTTGTTATATCTAACCCTGCTATTATAAAGTATGAAAAATGAATAAAATCCATTTGAAGCCTCCCATGTTAGCAGACTGTCATATGAGCCGGCTGTAAAATGAACAAACACACCCTGAGAATGTGAAAAGCTCTTGAAAATTCGGTGGATTTGCGTGTATATTCCCCCCTAAGTCATTTCCTAAAGAACTCCGCAGTTAAATTTAGAACAAAAATATGTAAAAGTCTAAAAATACTATTTATGTTAGTACATTGTACCACTACCCAAGCGCAAAGTGATTAACAAAGTGCATACAAAGGTGTGAAAATCCCGTGCAAAGTTGACAGATTTACATGGAAATGTTACCTATGTTGTTACATTATCGAGACAAGTAGTTAAAAGTTTGCGAAAGTTAATAAATATATCATAAAAGGCCGATGGAATTTCGTAGTGGCCCTCAAAGGATGTAGAATTTTGAAATATTTCCAATCATGAAATGGTCGCCAATTACAATAAACTTCAAATGACTCTGATAGATGAGTGGTCAGGTGATACACCAGTTCCAAAAGTAAAGTTAAATCGGTCGAGGTTAGTACTTGCATGGGAGACTACCGGAGAAAACCAGCCGGTGAGTGTTTTTTTTTTTTTTTGCAGTCTGCATCTCTTTGGTCTAAGCTGTTGAAACAGCGTGCAAAGTTGTCCAAACCGATTTCAAAGTTGGTAGATTTGCGTGTTTATTTGATCTAAGTTGTTGTTATATCTAACCCTGCTATTATAAAGTATGAAAAATGAATAAAATCCATTTGAAGCCTCCCATGTTAGCAGACTGTCATATGAGCCGGCTGTAAAATGAACAAACACACCCTGAGAATGTGAAAAGCTCTTGAAAATTCGGTGGATTTGCGTGTATATTCCCCCCTAAGTCATTTCCTAAAGAACTCCGCAGTTAAATTTAGAACAAAAATATGTAAAAGTCTAAAAATACTATTTATGTTAGTACATTGTACCACTACCCAAGCGCAAAGTGATTAACAAAGTGCATACAAAGGTGTGAAAATCCCGTGCAAAGTTGACAGATTTACATGGAAATGTTACCTATGTTGTTACATTATCGAGACAAGTAGTTAAAAGTTTGCGAAAGTTAATAAATATATCATAAAAGGCCGATGGAATTTCGTAGTGGCCCTCGAAGGATGTAGAAATTTGAAATATTTCCAATCATGAAATGGTCGCCAATTACAATAAACTTCAAATGACTCTGATAGATGAGTGGTCAGGTGATACACCAGTTCCAAAAGTAAAGTTAAATCGGTCGAGGTTAGTACTTGCATGGGAGACTATCGGAGAAAAGCAGCTGGTGAGTGTTTGTTTTTGTTTTTGCAGTATGCATCTCTTTGGTCTAAGCTGTTGAAACAGGGTGCAAAGTTGTCCAAACCGATTTCAAAGTTGGTAGATTTGCGTGTTTATTTGATCTAAGTTGTTGTTATATCTAACCCTGCTGTTATAAAGTATGAAAAATGAATAAAATCCATTTGAAGCCTCCCATGTTAGCAGACTGTCATATGAGCCGGCTGTAAAATGAACAAACACACCCTGAGAATGGGAAAAGCTCTTGAAAATTCGGTGGATTTGCGTGTATATTCCCCCTAAGTCATTTCGTAAAGAACCCCGCAGTTAAATTTAGAACAAAAATATGTAAAAGTCTAAAAATACTATTTATGTTAGTACATTGTACCACTATCCAGGCGCAAAGTGATTAACAAAGTGCATACAAAGGTGTGAAAATCCCGTGCAAAGTTGACAGATTTACATGGAAATGTTACCTATGTTGTTACATTATTGAGACAAGTAGTTAAAAGTTTGCGAAAGTTAATAAATATATCATAAAAGGCCGATGGAATATCGTAGTGGCCCTCGAAGGATGTAGAATTTTGAAATATTTCCAAACATGAAATGGTCGCCAATTACAATAAATTTCAAATGACTCTGATAGATGAGTGGTCAGGTGATACACCAGTTCCAAAAGTAAAGTTAAATCGGTCGAGGTTAGTACTTGCATGGGAGACTATCGGAGAAAAGCAGCCGGTGAGTTTTAGTTTTTGTTTTTGCAGTCTGCATCTCTTTGGTCTAAGCTGTTGAAACAGCGTGCAAAGTTGTCCAAACCGATTGCAGAGTTGGTAGATTTGCGTGTTTATTTGATCTAAGTTGCTGTTTTATATAACCCTGCTGTTATAAAGTATGAAAAATGAATAAAATCCATTTGAAGCCTCCCATGTTAGCAGACTGTCATATGAGCCGGCTGTATAAAGGACAAACACACCCTGAGAATGTGAAAAGCTCTTGAAAATTCGGTGGATTAGCGTGTATATTCTCCCCTAAGTCATTTCGTATAGAACCCCGCAGTTAAATTTAGAACAAAAATATGTAAAAGTCTAAAAATACTATTTATGTTAGTACATTGTACCACTACCCAGGCGCAAAGTGATTAACAAAGTGCATACAAAGGTGTGAAAATCCCGTGCAAAGTTGACAGATTTACATGGAAATGTTACCTATGTTGTTACATTATCGAGACAAGTAGTTAAAAGTTTGCGAAAGTTAATAAATATATCATAAACGGCCGATGGAATATCGTAGTGGCCCTCGAAGGATGTAGAATTTTGAAATATATCCAATCATGAAATGGTCGCCAATTACAATAAACTTCAAATGACTCTGATAGATGAGTGGTCAGGTGATACACCAGTTCCAAAAGTAAAGTTAAATCGGTCGAGGTTAGTACTTGCATGGGAGACTATCGGAGAAAAGCAGCTGGTGAGTGTTTGTTTTTGTTTTTGCAGTATGCATCTCTTTGTTCTAAGCTGTTGAAACAGCGTGAAAAGTTGTCCAAACCGATTGCAAAGTTGGTAGGTTGCGTGTTTATTTGATCTAAGTTGCTGTTTTATCTAACCCTGCTGTTATAAAGTATGAAAAATGAATAAAATCCATTTGAAGCCTCCCATGTTAGCAGACTGTCATATGAGCCGGCTGTATAATGGACAAACACACCCTGAGAATGTGAAAAGCTCGTGAAAATTCGGTGGATTAGCGTGTATATTCTCCCCTAAGTCATTTCGTATAGAACCCCGCAGTTAAATTTAGAACAAAAATATGTAAAAGTCTAAAAATACTATTTATGTTAGTACATTGTACCACTATCCAGGCGCAAAGTGATTAACAAAGTGCATACAAAGGTGTGAAAATCCCGTGCAAAGTTGACAGATTTACATGGAAATGTTACCTATGTTGTTACATTATTGAGACAAGTAGTTAAAAGTTTGCGAAAGTTAATAAATATATCATAAAAGGCCGATGGAATATCGTAGTGGCCCTCGAAGGATGTAGAATTTTGAAATATTTCCAAACATGAAATGGTCGCCAATTACAATAAATTTCAAATGACTCTGATAGATGAGTGGTCAGCTGATACACCAGTTCCAAAAGTAAAGTTAAATCGGTCGAGGTTAGTACTTGCACGGGAGACTATCGAAGAAAAGCAGCTGGTGAGTTTTTGTTTTTGTTTTTGCAGTATGCATCTCTTTGGTCTAAGCTGTTGAAACAGCGTGAAAAGTTGTCCAAACCGATTGCAAAGTTGGTAGATTTGCGTGTTTATTTGATCTAAGTTGTTGTTATATCTAACCCTGCTATTATAAAGTATGAAAAATGAATAAAATCCACTTGAAGCCTCCCATGTTAGCAGACTGTCATATGAGCCGGCTGTAAAATGAACAAACACACCCTGAGAATGTGAAAAGCTCTTGAAAATTCGGTGGATTTGCGTGTATATTCCCCCCTAAGTCATTTCGTAAAAAAACCCGCAGTTAAATTTAGAACAAAAATATGTAAAAGTCTAAAAATACTATTTATGTTAGTACATTGTACCACTATCCAGGCGCAAAGTGATAAACAAAGTGCATACAAAGTTGTGAAAATCTCGTGCAAAGTTGACAGATTTACATGGAAATGTTACCTATGTTGTTACATTATCGAGACCAGTAGTTGAAAGTTTGCGAAAGTGAATAAATATATCATAAAAGGCCGATGGAATCTCGTAGTGGCCCTCGAGGGATGTAGAATTTTGAAATATTTCCAAACATGAAATGGTCGCCAATTACAATAAATTTCAAATGACTCTGATAGATGAGTGGTCAGGTGATACACCAGTTCCAAAAGTAAAGTTAAATCGGTCGAGCTTAGTACTTGCATGGGAGACTACCGGAGAAAACCAGCCGGTGAGTGTTTTTTTTTTTTTTTTTTGCAGTCTGCATCTCTTTGGTCTAAGCTGTTGAAACAGCGTGCAAAGTTGTCCAAACCGATTTCAAAGTTGGTAGATTTGCGTGTTTATTTGATCTAAGTTGTTGTTATATCTAACCCTGCTATTATAAAGTATGAAAAATGAATAAAATCCATTTGAAGCCTCCCATGTTAGCAGACTGTCATATGAGCCGGCTGTAAAATGAACAAACACACCCTGAGAATGTGAAAAGCTCTTGAAAATTCGGTGGATTAGCGTGTATATTCTCCCCTAAGTCATTTCCTAAAGAACTCCGCAGTTAAATTTAGAACAAAAATATGTAAAAGTCTAAAAATACTATTTGTGTTAGTACATTGTACCACTACCCAAGCGCAAAGTGATTAACAAAGTGCATACAAAGGTGTTAAAATCCCGTGCAAAGTTGACAGATTTACATGGAAATGTTACCTATGTTGTTACATTATCGAGACAAGTAGTTAAAAGTTTGCGAAAGTTAATAAATATATCATAAAAGGCCGATGGAATTTCGTAGTGGCCCTCGAAGGATGTAGAATTTTGAAATATTTCCAAACATGAAATGGTCGCCAATTACAATAAATTTCAAATGACACTGATAGATGAGTGGTCAGGTGATACACCAGTTCCAAAAGTAAAGTTAAATCGGTCGAGGTTAGTACTTGCATGGGAGACTATCGGAGAAAAGCAGCTGGTGAGTGTTTGTTTTTGTTTTTGCAGTATGCATCTCTTTGGTCTAAGCTGTTGAAACAGCGTGAAAAGTTGTCCAAACCGATTGCAAAGTTGGTAGATTTGCGTGTTTATTCGATCTAAGTTGCTGTTTTATCTAACCCTGCTGTTATAAAGTATGAAAAATGAATAAAATCCATTTGAAGCCTCCCATGTTAGCAGACTGTCATATGAGCCGGCTGTATAAAGGACAAACACACCCTGAGAATGTGAAAAGCTCTTGAAAATTCGGTGGATTAGCGTGTATATTCTCCCCTAAGTCATTTCGTATAGAACCCCTTAGTTAAATTTAGAACAAAAATATGTAAAAGTCTAAAAATACTATTTATGTTAGTACATTGTACCACTATCCAGGCGCAAAGTGATTAACAAAGTGCATACAAAGTTGTGAAAATCTCGTGCAAAGTTGACAGATTTACATGGAAATGTTACCTATGTTGTTACATTATCGAGACCAGTAGTTAAAAGTTTGTGAAAGTGAATAAATATATCATAAAAGGCCGATGGAATATCGTAGTGGCCCTCGAAGGATGTAGAATTTTGAAATATTTCCAAACATGAAATGGTCGCCAATTACAATATATTTCAAATGACTCTGATAGATGAGTGGTCAGGTGGTGCACCAGTTCCAAAGGTAAAGTTAAATCGGTCTAGGTTAGTACTTGCATGGGAGTCTATCGGAGAAAAGCAGCCGGTGAGTTTTTGTTTTTGTTTTTGCAGTCTGCATCTCTTTGGTCTAAGCTGTTGAAACAGCGTGCAAAGTTGTCCAAACCGATTGCAAAGTTGGTAGATTTGCGTGTTTATTTGATCTAAGTTGCTGTTTTATCTAACCCTGCTGTTATAAAGTATGAAAAATGAATAAAATCCTTTTGAAGCCTCCCATGTTAGCAGACTGTCATATGAGCCGGCTGTATAATGGACAAACACACCCTGAGAATGTGAAAAGCTCTTGAAAATTCGGTGGATTAGCGTGTATATTCTCCCCTAAGTCATTTCGTAAAGAACCCCGCAGTTAAATTTAGAACAAAAATATGTAAAAGTCTAAAAATACTATTTATGTTAGTACATTGTACCACTGCCCAGGCGCAAAGTGATTAACAAAGTGCATACAAAGTTGTGAAAATCCCGTGCAAAGTTGACAGATTTACATGGAAATGTTACCTATGTTGTTACATTATCGAGACCAGTAGTTAAAAGTTTGCGAAAGTGAATAAATATATCATAAAAGGCCGTTTGAATATCATAGTGGCCCTCGAAGGACTGAGAATTTTTAAACATTTTCAAACATTAAATGGCCGCCAATTACAATATGTTTCAAATGAATCTGATAGATGAGTGCTCAGGTGATACACCAGTTCCAAAAGTAAAGTTAAATCGGTCAAGGTTAGTACTTGCATGGGAGACTACTGGAGAAATCCAGCCGGTGAGTTTTTTTTTTTTTTTTTTGCAGTCTGCATCTCTTTGGTCTAAGCTGTTGAAACAGCGTGCAAAGTTGTCCAAACCGATTGCAAAGTTGGTAGATTTGCGTGTTTATTTGATCTAAGTTGTTGTTATATCTAACCTTGCTGTTATAAAGTATGAAAAATCAATAAAATCCATTTGAAGCCTCCCATGTTAGCAGACTGTCATATGAGCGGCTGTAAAATGAACAAACACACCCTGAGAATGTGAAAAGCTCTTGAAAATTCGGTGGATTTGCGTGTATATTCCCCCTAAGTCATTTCCTAAAGAACTCCGCAGTTAAATTTAGAACAAAAATATGTAAAAGTCTAAAAATACTATTTATGTTAGTACATTGTACCACTGCCCAGGCGCAAAGTGATTAACAAAGTGCATACAAAGTTGTGAAAATCCCGTGCAAAGTTGACAGATTTACATGGAAATGTTACCTATGTTGTTACATTATCGAGACCAGTAGTTAAAAGTTTGCGAAAGTGAATAAATATATCATAAAAGGCCGTTTGAATATCATAGTGGCCCTCGAAGGACTGAGAATTTTTAAACATTTTCAAACATTAAATGGCCGCCAATTACAATATATTTCAAATGAATCTGATAGATGAGTGCTCAGGTGATACACCAGTTCCAAAAGTAAAGTTAAATCGGTCAAGGTTAGTACTTGCATGGGAGACTACCGGAGAAATCCAGCCGGTGAGTTTTTTTTTTTTTTTTGCAGTCTGCATCTCTTTGATCTAAGCTGTTGAAACAGCGTGCAAAGTTGTCCAAACCGATTGCAAAGTTGGTAGATTTGCGTGTTTATTTGATCTAAGTTGTTGTTATATCTAACCTTGCTGTTATAAAGTATGAAAAATCAATAAAATCCATTTGAAGCCTCCCATGTTAGCAGACTGTCATATGAGCGGCTGTAAAATGAACAAACACACCCTGAGAATGTGAAAAGCTCTTGAAAATTCGGTGGATTTGCGTGTATATTCCCCCTAAGTCATTTCCTAAAGAACTCCGCAGTTAAATTTAGAACAAAAATATGTAAAAGTCTAAAAATACTATTTAAGTTAGTACATTGTACCACTACCCAGGCGCAAAGTGATTAACAAAGTGCATACAAAGGTGTGAAAATCCCGTGCAAAGTTGACAGATTTACATGGAAATGTTACCTATGTTGTTACATTATCGAGACAAGTAGTTAAAAGTTTGCGAAAGTTAATAAATATATCATAAAAGGCCGATGGAATATCGTAGTGGCCCTCGAAGGATGTAGAATTTTGAAATATTTCCAATCATGAAATGGTCGCCAATTACAATAAACTTCAAATGACTCTGATAGATGAGTGGTCAGGTGATACACCAGTTCCAAAAGTAAAGTTAAATCGGTCGAGGTTAGTACTTGCATGGGAGACTATCGGAGAAAAGCAGCTGGTGAGTGTTTGTTTTTGTTTTTGCAGTATGCATCTCTTTGGTCTAAGCTGTTGAAACAGCGTGCAAAGTTGTCCAAACCGATTGCAAAGTTGGTAGATTTGCGTGTTTATTTGATCTAAGTTGTTGTTATATCTAACCCTGCTGTTATAAAGTATGAAAAATGAATAAAATCCATTTGAAGCCTCCCATGTTAGCAGACTGTCATATGAGCCGGCTGTAAAATGAACAAACACACCCTGAGAATGTGAAAAGCTCTTGAAAATTCGGTGGATTTGCGTGTATATTCCCCCCTAAGTCATTTCCTAAAGAACTCCGCAGTTAAATTTAGAACAAAAATATGTAAAAGTCTAAAAATACTATTTATGTTAGTACATTGTACCACTGCCCAGGCGCAAAGTGATTAACAAAGTGCATACAAAGTTGTGAAAATCCCGTGCAAAGTTGACAGATTTACATGGAAATGTTACCTATGTTGTTACATTATCGAGACCAGTAGTTAAAAGTTTGCGAAAGTGAATAAATATATCATAAAAGGCCGATGGAATCTCGTAGTGGCCCTCGAAGGATGTAGAATTTTGAAATATCTCCAAACATGAAATGGTCGCCAATTACAATAAATTTCAAATGACTCTGGTAGATGAGTGCTCAGGTGATACACCAGTTCCAAAAGTAAAGTTAAATCGGTCGAGGTTAGTACTTGCATGGGAGACTACCGGAGAAAAGCAGCCGGTGAGTGTTTTTTTTTTTTTTTTTTGCAGTCTGCATCTCTTTGGTCTAAGCTGTTGAAACAGCGTGCAAAGTTGTCCAAACCGATTTCAAAGTTGGTAGATTTGCGTGTTTATTTGATCTAAGTTGTTGTTATATCTAACCCTGCTATTATAAAGTATGAAAAATGAATAAAATCCATTTGAAGCCTCCCATGTTAGCAGACTGTCATATGAGCCGGCTGTAAAATGAACAAACACACCCTGAGAATGTGAAAAGCTCTTGAAAATTCGGTGGATTTGCGTGTATATTCCCCCCTAAGTCATTTCCTAAAGAACTCCGCAGTTAAATTTAGAACAAAAATATGTAAAAGTCTAAAAATACTATTTATGTTAGTACATTGTACCACTACCCAGGCGCAAAGTGATTAACAAAGTGCATACAAAGTTGTGAAAATCCCGTGCAAAGTTGACAGATTTACATGGAAATGTTACCTATGTTGTTACATTATCGAGACCAGTAGTTGAAAGTTTGCGAAAGTGAATAAATATATCATAAAAGGCCGATGGAATCTCGTAGTGGCCCTCGAAGGATGTAGAATTTTGAAATATTTCCAAACATGAAATGGTCGCCAATTACAATAAATTTCAAATGACTCTGATAGATGAGTGGTCAGGTGATACACCAGTTCCAAAAATAAATGTAAATCAGTCGAGATTAGTACTTGCATGGGAGACTACCGGAGAAAAGCAGCCGGTGAGTGTTTTTTTTTTTTTTTGCAGTCTGCATCTCTTTAGTCTAAGCTGTTGAAACAGCGTGCAAAGTTGTCCAAACCGATTGCAAAGTTGGTAGATTTGCGTGTTTATTTGATCTAAGTTGTTGTTATATCTAACCCTGCTGTTATAAAGTATGAAAAATGAATAAAATCCATTTGAAGCCTCCCATGTTAGCAGACTGTCATATGAGATGGCTGTATAATGGACAAACACACCCTGAGAATGTGAAAAGCTCGTGAAAATTCTGTGGATTAGAGTGTATATTCTCTCCTAAGTCATTTCGTATACAACCCCGCAGTTAAATTTAGAACAAACATATGTAAAAGTCTAAAAATACTATTTATGTTAGTACATTGTACCACTATCCAGGCGCAAAGTGATTAACAAAGTGCATACAAAGGTGTAAAAATCCCGTGCAAAGTTGACAGATTTACATGGAAATGTTACCTATGTTGTTACATTATCGAGACAAGTAGTCAAAAGTTTGCGAAAGTTAATAAATATATCATAAAAGGCCGATGGAATATCGTAGTGGCCCTCGAAGGATGTAGAATTTTGAAATATTTCCAAACATGAAATGGTCGCCAATTACAATAAATTTCAAATGACTCTGATAGATGAGTGTTCAGGTGATACACCAGTTCCAAAAGTAAAGTTAAATCGGTCGAGATTAGTACTTGCATGGGAGACTATCGGAAAAAAGCAGCCGGTGAGTTTTTGTTTTTGTTTTTGCAGTCTGCATCTCTTTGGTCTAAGCTGTTGAAACAGCGTGCAAAGTTGTCCAAACCGATTTCAAAGTTGGTAGATTTGCGTGTTTATTTGATCTAAGTTGTTGTTATATCTAACCCTGCTGTTATAAAGTATGAAAAATGAATAAAATCCATTTGAAGCCTCCCATGTTAGCAGACTGTCATATGAGCCGGCTGTATAATGGACAAACACACCCTGAGAATGTGAAAAGCTCGTGAAAATTCTGTGGATTAGAGTGTATATTCTCTCCTAAGTCATTTCGTATACAACCCCGCAGTTAAATTTAGAACAAAAATATGTAAAAGTCTAAAAATACTATTTATGTTAGTACATTGTACCACTGCCCAGGCGCAAAGTGATTAACAAAGTGCATACAAAGTTGTGAAAATCCCGTGCAAAGTTGACAGATTTACATGGAAATGTTACCTATGTTGTTACATTATCGAGACAAGTAGTTGAAAGTTTGCGAAAGTTAATAAATATATCATAAAAGGCCGATGGAATATCGTAGTGGCCCTCGAAGGATGTAGAATTTTGAAATATTTCCAATCATGAAATGGTCGCCAATTACAATAAACTTCAAATGACTCTGATAGATGAGTGGTCAGGTGATACACCAGTTCCAAAAGTAAAGTTAAATCGGTCGAGGTTAGTACTTGCATGGGAGACTATCGGAGAAAAGCAGCTGGTGAGTGTTTGTTTTTGTTTTTGCAGTATGCATCTCTTTGGTCTAAGCTGTTGAAACAGCGTGAAACGTTGTCCAAACCGATTGCAAAGTTGGTAGATTTGCGAGTTTAATTGATCTAAGTTGCTGTTTTATCTAACCCTGCTGTTATAAAGTATGAAAAATGAATAAAATCCATTTGAAGCCTCCCATGTTAGCAGACTGTCATATGAGCCGGCTGTATAATGGACAAACACACCCTGAGAATGTGAAAAGCTCGTGAAAATTCGGTGGATTAGCGTGTATATTCTCCCCTAAGTCATTTCGTATAGAACCCCGCAGTTAAATTTAGAACAAAAATATGTAAAAGTCTAAAAATACTATTTATGTTAGTACATTGTACCACTATCCAGGCGCAAAGTGATTAACAAAGTGCATACAAAGTTGTGAAAATCTCGTGCAAAGTTGACAGATTAACATGGAAATGTTACCTATGTTGTTACATTATCGAGACCAGTAGTTAAAAGTTTGTGAAAGTGAATAAATATATCATAAAAGACCGATGGAATATCGTAGTGGCCCTCGAAGGATGTAGAATTTTGAAATATTTCCAAACATGAAATGGTCGCCAATTACAATAAATTTCAAATGACTCTGATAGATGAGTGGTCAGGTGGTACACCAGTTCCAAAAGTAAAGTTAAATCGGTCTATGTTAGTACTTGCATGGGAGACTATCGGAGAAAAGCAGCCGGTGAGTTTTTGTTTTTGTTTTTGCAGTCTGCATCTCTTTGGTCTAAGCTGTTGAAACAGCGTGCAAAGTTGTCCAAACCGATTGCAAAGTTGGTAGATTTGCGTGTTTATTTGATCTAAGTTGCTGTTTTATCTAACCCTGCTGTTATAAAGTATGAAAAATGAATAAAATCCATTTGAAGCCTCCCATGTTAGCAGACTGTCATATGAGCCGGCTGTATAATGGACAAACACACCCTGAGAATGTGAAAAGCTCGTGAAAATTCGGTGGATTAGCGTGTATATTCTCCCCTAAGTCATTTCGTATAGAACCCCGCAGTTAAATTTAGAACAAAAATATGTAAAAGTCTAAAAATACTATTTATGTTAGTACATTGTACCACTATCCAGGCGCAAAGTGATTAACAAAGTGCATACAAAGTTGTGAAAATCTCGTGCAAAGTTGACAGATTAACATGGAAATGTTACCTATGTTGTTACATTATCGAGACCAGTAGTTAAAAGTTTGTGAAAGTGAATAAATATATCATAAAAGGCCGATGGAATATCGTAGTGGCCCTCGAAGGATGTAGAATTTTGAAATATTTCCAATCATGAAATGGTCGCCAATTACAATAAACTTCAAATGACTCTGATAGATGAGTGGTCAGGTGATACACCAGTTCCAAAAGTAAAGTTAAATCGGTCGAGGTTAGTACTTGCATGGGAGACTATCGGAGAAAAGCAGCTGGTGAGTGTTTGTTTTTGTTTTTGCAGTATGCATCTCTTTGGTCTAAGCTGTTGAAACAGCGTGAAACGTTGTCCAAACCGATTGCAAAGTTGGTAGATTTGCGAGTTTAATTGATCTAAGTTGCTGTTTTATCTAACCCTGCTGTTATAAAGTATGAAAAATGAATAAAATCCATTTGAAGCCTCCCATGTTAGCAGACTGTCATATGAGCCGGCTGTATAATGGACAAACACACCCTGAGAATGTGAAAAGCTCGTGAAAATTCGGTGGATTAGCGTGTATATTCTCCCCTAAGTCATTTCGTATAGAACCCCGCAGTTAAATTTAGAACAAAAATATGTAAAAGTCTAAAAATACTATTTATGTTAGTACATTGTACCACTATCCAGGCGCAAAGTGATTAACAAAGTGCATACAAAGTTGTGAAAATCTCGTGCAAAGTTGACAGATTAACATGGAAATGTTACCTATGTTGTTACATTATCGAGACCAGTAGTTAAAAGTTTGTGAAAGTGAATAAATATATCATAAAAGACCGATGGAATATCGTAGTGGCCCTCGAAGGATGTAGAATTTTGAAATATTTCCAAACATGAAATGGTCGCCAATTACAATAAATTTCAAATGACTCTGATAGATGAGTGGTCAGGTGGTACACCAGTTCCAAAAGTAAAGTTAAATCGGTCTATGTTAGTACTTGCATGGGAGACTATCGGAGAAAAGCAGCCGGTGAGTTTTTGTTTTTGTTTTTGCAGTCTGCATCTCTTTGGTCTAAGCTGTTGAAACAGCGTGCAAAGTTGTCCAAACCGATTGCAAAGTTGGTAGATTTGCGTGTTTATTTGATCTAAGTTGCTGTTTTATCTAACCCTGCTGTTATAAAGTATGAAAAATGAATAAAATCCATTTGAAGCCTCCCATGTTAGCAGACTGTCATATGAGCCGGCTGTATAATGGACAAACACACCCTGAGAATGTGAAAAGCTCGTGAAAATTCGGTGGATTAGCGTGTATATTCTCCCCTAAGTCATTTCGTATAGAACCCCGCAGTTAAATTTAGAACAAAAATATGTAAAAGTCTAAAAATACTATTTATGTTAGTACATTGTACCACTATCCAGGCGCAAAGTGATTAACAAAGTGCATACAAAGTTGTGAAAATCTCGTGCAAAGTTGACAGATTAACATGGAAATGTTACCTATGTTGTTACATTATCGAGACCAGTAGTTAAAAGTTTGTGAAAGTGAATAAATATATCATAAAAGACCGATGGAATATCGTAGTGGCCCTCGAAGGATGTAGAATTTTGAAATATTTCCAAACATGAAATGGTCGCCAATTACAATAAATTTCAAATGACTCTGATAGATGAGTGGTCAGGTGGTACACCAGTTCCAAAAGTAAAGTTAAATCGGTCTATGTTAGTACTTGCATGGGAGACTATCGGAGAAAAGCAGCCGGTGAGTTTTTGTTTTTGTTTTTGCAGTCTGCATCTCTTTGGTCTAAGCTGTTGAAACAGCGTGCAAAGTTGTCCAAACCGATTGCAAAGTTGGTAGATTTGCGTGTTTATTTGATCTAAGTTGTTGTTATATCTAACCCTGCTATTATAAAGTATGAAAAATGAATAAAATCCATTTGAAGCCTCCCATGTTAGCAGACTGTCATATGAGCCGGCTGTAAAATGAACAAACACACCCTGAGAATGTGAAAAGCTCTTGAAAATTCGGTGGATTTGCGTGTATATTCCCCCCTAAGTCATTTCCTAAAGAACTCCGCAGTTAAATTTAGAACAAAAATATGTAAAAGTCTAAAAATACTATTTATGTTAGTACATTGTACCACTACCCAGGCGCAAAGTGATTAACAAAGTGCATACAAAGGTGAGAAAATCCCGTGCAAAGTTGACAGATTTACATGGAAATGTTACCTATGTTGTTACATTATCGAGACAAGTAGTTAAAAGTTTGCGAAAGTTAATAAATATATCATAAAAGGCCGATGGAATATCGTAGTGGCCCTCGAAGGATGTAGAATTTTGAAATATTTCCAATCATGAAATGGTCGCCAATTACAATAAACTTCAAATGACTCTGATAGATGAGTGGTCAGGTGATACACCAGTTCCAAAAGTAAAGTTAAATCGGTCGAGGTTAGTACTTGCATGGGAGACTATCGGAGAAAAGCAGCTGGTGAGTGTTTGTTTTTGTTTTTGCAGTATGCATCTCTTTGGTCTAAGCTGTTGAAACAGCGTGAAACGTTGTCCAAACCGATTGCAAAGTTGGTAGATTTGCGAGTTTATTTGATCTAAGTTGCTGTTTTATCTAACCCTGCTGTTATAAAGTATGAAAAATGAATAAAATCCATTTGAAGCCTCCCATGTTAGCAGACTGTCATATGAGCCGGCTGTATAATGGACAAACACACCCTGAGAATGTGAAAAGCTCATGAAAATTCGGTGGATTAGCGTGTATATTCTCCCCTAAGTCATTTCGTATAGAACCCCGCAGTTAAATTTAGAACAAAAATTTGTAAAAGTCTAAAAATACTATTTATCTTAGTACATTGTACCACTGCCCAGGCGCAAAGTGATTAACAAAGTGCATACAAAGTTGTGAAAATCCCGTGCAAAGTTGACAGATTTACATGGAAATGTTACCTATGTTGTTACATTATCGAGACCAGTAGTTAAAAGTTTGCGAAAGTGAATAAATATATCATAAAAGGCCGATGGAATCTCGTAGTGGCCCTCGAAGGATGTAGAATTTTGAAATATCTCCAAACATGAAATGGTCGCCAATTACAATAAATTTCAAATGACTCTGATAGATGAGTGGTCAGGTGATACACCAGTTCCAAAAGTAAAGTTAAATCGGTCGAGGTTAGTACTTGCATGGGAGACTACCGGAGAAAAGCAGCCGGTGAGTGTTTTTTTTTTTTTTTTTTTTTGCAGTCTGCATCTCTTTGGTCTAAGCTGTTGAAACAGCGTGAAACGTTGTCCAAACCGATTGCAAAGTTGGTAGATTTGCGAGTTTATTTGATCTAAGTTGCTGTTTTATCTAACCCTGCTGTTATAAAGTATGAAAAATGAATAAAATCCATTTGAAGCCTCCCATGTTAGCAGACTGTCATATGAGCCGGCTGTATAATGGACAAACACACCCTGAGAATGTGAAAAGCTCATGAAAATTCGGTGGATTAGCGTGTATATTCTCCCCTAAGTCATTTCGTATAGAACCCCGCAGTTAAATTTAGAACAAAAATATGTAAAAGTCTAAAAATACTATTTATGTTAGTACATTGTACCACTATCCAGGCGCAAAGTGATTAACAAAGTGCATACAAAGTTGTGAAAATCTCGTGCAAAGTTGACAGATTTACATGGAAATGTTACCTATGTTGTTACATTATCGAGACCAGTAGTTGAAAGTTTGCGAAAATGAATAAATATATCATAAAAGGCCGATGGAATCTCGTAGTGGCCCTCGAAGGATGTAGAATTTTGAAATATTTCCAAACATGAAATGGTCGCCAATTACAATAAATTTCAAATGACTCTGATAGATGAGTGGTCAGGTGATACACCAGTTCCAAAAATAAATTTAAATCAGTCGAGATTAGTACTTGCATGGGAGACTACCGGAGAAAAGCAGCCGGTGAGTGTTTTTTGTTTTTTTTTGCAGTCTGCATCTCTTTAGTCTAAGCTGTTGAAACAGCGTGCAAAGTTGTCCAAACCAATTGCAAAGTTGGTAGATTTGCGTGTTTATTTGATCTAAGTTGTTGTTATATCTAACCCTGCTGTTATAAAGTATGAAAAATGAATAAAATCCATTTGAAGCCTCCCATGTTAGCAGACTGTCATATGAGATGGCTGTATAATGGACAAACACACCCTGAGAATGTGAAAAGCTCGTGAAAATTCTGTGGATTAGAGTGTATATTCTCTCCTAAGTCATTTCGTATACAACCCCGCAGTTAAATTTAGAACAAACATATGTAAAAGTCTAAAAATACTATTTATGTTAGTACATTGTACCACTATCCAGGCGCAAAGTGACTAACAAAGTGCATACAAAGGTGTGAAAATCCCGTGCAAAGTTGACAGATTTACATGGAAATGTTACCTATGTTGTTACATTATCGAGACAAGTAGTTGAAAGTTTGCGAAAGTTAATAAATATATCATAAAAGGCCGATGGAATATCGTAGTGGCCCTCGAAGGATGTAGAATTTTGAAATATTTCCAAACATGAAATGGTCGCCAATTACAATAAATTTCAAATGACTCTGATAGATGAATGGTCAGGTGATACACCAGTTCCAAAAGTAAAGTTAAATCGGTCGAGGTTAGTACTTGCATGGGAGACTATCGGAAAAAAGCAGCCGGTGAGTTTTTGTTTTTGTTTTTGCAGTCTGCATCTCTTTGGTCTAAGCTGTTGAAACAGCGTGCAAAATTGTCCAAACCGATTTCAAAGTTGGTAGATTTGCGTGTTTATTTGATCTAAGTTGTTGTTATATCTAACCCTGCTGTTATAAAGTATGAAAAATGAATAAAATCCATTTGAAGCCTCCCATGTTAGCAGACTGTCATATGAGCCGGCTGTATAATGGACAAACACACCCTGAGAATGTGAAAAGCTCGTGAAAATTCTGTGGATTAGAGTGTATATTCTCTCCTAAGTCATTTCGTATACAACCCCGCAGTTAAATTTAGAACAAAAATATGTAAAAGTCTAAAAATACTATTTATGTTAGTACATTGTACCACTGCCCAGGCGCAAAGTGATTAACAAAGTGCATACAAAGTTGTGAAAATCCCGTGCAAAGTTGACAGATTTACATGGAAATGTTACCTATGTTGTTACATTATCGAGACAAGTAGTTGAAAGTTTGCGAAAGTTAATAAATATATCATAAAAGGCCGATGGAATATCGTAGTGGCCCTCGAAGGATGTAGAATTTTGAAATATTTCCAATCATGAAATGGTCGCCAATTACAATAAACTTCAAATGACTCTGATAGATGAGTGGTCAGGTGATACACCAGTTCCAAAAGTAAAGTTAAATCGGTCGAGGTTAGTACTTGCATGGGAGACTATCGGAGAAAAGCAGCTGGTGAGTGTTTGTTTTTGTTTTTGCAGTATGCATCTCTTTGGTCTAAGCTGTTGAAACAGCGTGAAACGTTGTCCAAACCGATTGCAAAGTTGGTAGATTTGCGAGTTTAATTGATCTAAGTTGCTGTTTTATCTAACCCTGATGTTATAAAGTATGAAAAATGAATAAAATCCATTTGAAGCCTCCCATGTTAGCAGACTGTCATATGAGCCGGCTGTATAATGGACAAACACACCCTGAGAATGTGAAAAGCTCGTGAAAATTCGGTGGATTAGCGTGTATATTCTCCCCTAAGTCATTTCGTATAGAACCCCGCAGTTAAATTTAGAACAAAAATATGTAAAAGTCTAAAAATACTATTTATGTTAGTACATTGTACCACTATCCAGGCGCAAAGTGATTAACAAAGTGCATACAAAGTTGTGAAAATCTCGTGCAAAGTTGACAGATTAACATGGAAATGTTACCTATGTTGTTACATTATCGAGACCAGTAGTTAAAAGTTTGTGAAAGTGAATAAATATATCATAAAAGACCGATGGAATATCGTAGTGGCCCTCGAAGGATGTAGAATTTTGAAATATTTCCAAACATGAAATGGTCGCCAATTACAATAAATTTCAAATGACTCTGATAGATGAGTGGTCAGGTGGTACACCAGTTCCAAAAGTAAAGTTAAATCGGTCTATGTTAGTACTTGCATGGGAGACTATCGGAGAAAAGCAGCCGGTGAGTTTTTGTTTTTGTTTTTGCAGTCTGCATCTCTTTGGTCTAAGCTGTTGAAACAGCGTGCAAAGTTGTCCAAACCGATTGCAAAGTTGGTAGATTTGCGTGTTTATTTGATCTAAGTTGCTGTTTTATCTAACCCTGCTGTTATAAAGTATGAAAAATGAATAAAATCCATTTGAAGCCTCCCATGTTAGCAGACTGTCATATGAGCCGGCTGTATAATGGACAAACACACCCTGAGAATGTGAAAAGCTCGTGAAAATTCGGTGGATTAGCGTGTATATTCTCCCCTAAGTCATTTCGTATAGAACCCCGCAGTTAAATTTAGAACAAAAATATGTAAAAGTCTAAAAATACTATTTATGTTAGTACATTGTACCACTATCCAGGCGCAAAGTGATTAACAAAGTGCATACAAAGTTGTGAAAATCTCGTGCAAAGTTGACAGATTAACATGGAAATGTTACCTATGTTGTTACATTATCGAGACCAGTAGTTAAAAGTTTGTGAAAGTGAATAAATATATCATAAAAGACCGATGGAATATCGTAGTGGCCCTCGAAGGATGTAGAATTTTGAAATATTTCCAAACATGAAATGGTCGCCAATTACAATAAATTTCAAATGACTCTGATAGATGAGTGGTCAGGTGGTACACCAGTTCCAAAAGTAAAGTTAAATCGGTCGAGGTTAGTACTTGCATGGGAGACTATCGGAGAAAAGCAGCCGGTGAGTTTTTGTTTTTGTTTTTGCAGTCTGCATCTCTTTGGTCTAAGCTGTTGAAACAGCGTGCAAAGTTGTCCAAACCGATTGCAAAGTTGGTAGATTTGCGTGTTTATTTGATCTAAGTTGCTGTTTTATCTAACCCTGCTGTTATAAAGTATGAAAAATGAATAAAATCCATTTGAAGCCTCCCATGTTAGCAGACTGTCATATGAGCCGGCTGTATAATGGACAAACACACCCTGAGAATGTGAAAAGCTCGTGAAAATTCGGTGGATTAGCGTGTATATTCTCCCCTAAGTCATTTCGTATAGAACCCCGCAGTTAAATTTAGAACAAAAATATGTAAAAGTCTAAAAATACTATTTATGTTAGTACATTGTACCACTATCCAGGCGCAAAGTGATTAACAAAGTGCATACAAAGTTGTGAAAATCTCGTGCAAAGTTGACAGATTAACATGGAAATGTTACCTATGTTGTTACATTATCGAGACCAGTAGTTAAAAGTTTGTGAAAGTGAATAAATATATCATAAAAGACCGATGGAATATCGTAGTGGCCCTCGAAGGATGTAGAATTTTGAAATATTTCCAAACATGAAATGGTCGCCAATTACAATAAATTTCAAATGACTCTGATAGATGAGTGGTCAGGTGGTACACCAGTTCCAAAAGTAAAGTTAAATCGGTCTATGTTAGTACTTGCATGGGAGACTATCGGAGAAAAGCAGCCGGTGAGTTTTTGTTTTTGTTTTTGCAGTCTGCATCTCTTTGGTCTAAGCTGTTGAAACAGCGTGCAAAGTTGTCCAAACCGATTGCAAAGTTGGTAGATTTGCGTGTTTATTTGATCTAAGTTGCTGTTTTATCTAACCCTGCTGTTATAAAGTATGAAAAATGAATAAAATCCATTTGAAGCCTCCCATGTTAGCAGACTGTCATATGAGCCGGCTGTATAATGGACAAACACACCCTGAGAATGTGAAAAGCTCTTGAAAATTCGGTGGATTAGCGTGTATATTCTCCCCTAAGTCATTTCGTATAGAACCCCTCAGTTAAATTTAGAACAAAAATATGTAAAAGTCTAAAAATACTATTTATGTTAGTACATTGTACCACTATCCAGGCGCAAAGTGATTAACAAAGTGCATACAAAGTTGTGAAAATCTCGTGCAAAGTTGACAGATTTACATGGAAATGTTACCTATGTTGTTACATTATCGAGACCAGTAGTTAAAAGTTAGCGAAAGTGAATAAATATATCATAAAAGGCCGTTTGAAAATCGTAGTGGCCCTCGAAGGATGTAGAATTTTGAAACATTTCCAAACATTAAATGGCCTCCAATTATAATACAATTCAAATAAATCTGATAGATGAGTGGTTAGGTGATCGACCAGTTCAAAAAGTAAAGTTAAATCGGTCGAGGTAAGTACTTGGGGAGACTACCGGAGAAAACCACCCGGGTGAGTTTTTTTTTTTTTTTTTTGCAGTCTGCACCTCTTTGGTCTAAGCTGTTGAAACAACGTGCAAAGTTGTCCAAACCGATTGCAAAGTTGGTAGATTTGTGTGTTTATTTCATCTAAGTTGTTGTTATATCTAACCCTGCAGTTATAAAGTATGAAAAATGAATAAAATCCATTTGAAGCCTCCCATGTTAGCAGACTGTTATATGAGCCGGCCGTAAAATAAACAAACACACCCTAAAAGTGTGAAGAGCGATTGCAAATTTGGTGGATTTGTGTGCATATTCCCCCTAAGTCATTTCATAGAGTACTCCGCAGTTAAATTTAGAACAACAATATGTAAACGTCTAAAAAAAGCTATTTATGTTAGTATAATGTACCACTACCCAAGTGCAAAGTGATTAACAAAGTGCATACAAAGTTGTGAAAATCTTGTGCAATGTTGTCAGACATACATGCAAATGTTACCTATGTTGTTACATTATTGAGACAAGTAGTTAAAAGTTCGCGAAAGTGAATAAATATATCATAAAAGGCCGTTTGAATATCGTAGTGGCCCTCGAAGTATGTAAAATTTTGAAACATTTCCTGACATTAAATGGCCTCCAATTACAATAAAATTAAAATAATTCTGACAGATGAGTGGTCAGGTGATTGACCATTTCCAAAAGTAAAGTTCAATCGGTCGAGGTTAGTACTTGCATGGGAGACTATCTGAGAAAACCAGTCGTTGATTTTTGTTTTGTTTTTTGCAGTCTGCACCCCTTTGGCCTAAGCTGTCGAAAAAGCGTGCAAAGTTGTCCAAACCGAATGCAAAGCTGGTAGATTTGTGAGTTTATTTGATCTAAGTTGTTGTTATATCTAACCCTGCAGTTATAAAGTATGAAAAATGAATAAAATCCATTTGAAGCCTCCCATGTTAGCAGACTGTCATATGAGCCGGCCGTAAAATAAACAAACACACCCTAAAAATGTGAAGAGCGATTGAAAATTTGGTGGATTTGTGTGTATATTCCCCCTAAGTCATTTCATAGAGAACTCCACAGTTAAATTTAGAACAAAAATATGTAAACGTCTAAAAAAAGGCTATTTATGTTAGTACAATGTACCACTACCCAAGTGCAAAGTGATTAACAAAGTGCATACAAAGTTGTGAAAATCTCGTGCAAAGTTGTCAGACTTACATGCAAATGTTACCTATGTTGTTACATTATTGAGACAAGTAGTTAAAAGTTCGCGAAAGTGAATAAATATATCATAAAAGGCCGTTTGAATATCGTAGTGGCCCTCGAAGGATGTAAAATTTTGAAACATTTCCTGACATTAAATGGCCTCCAATTACAATAAAATTCAAATAACTTAGATAGATGAGTGGTCAGGTGATCGACCAGTTCAAAAAGTAAAGTTCAATCGGTCGAGGTTAGTGCTTGCATGGGAGACTACCTGAAAAAAACCAGTCGGTGATTTTTGTTTTGTTTTTTGCACTCTGCACCTCTTTGGCCTAAGCTGTTGAAATAGCGTGCAAAGTTGTCCAAACCGAATGCAAAGCTGGTAGATTTGCGAGTTTATTTGATCTAAGTTGTTGTTATATCTAACCCTCCAGTTATAAAGTATGAAAAATGAATAAAATCCATTTGAAGCCTCCCATGTTAGCAGACCGTCATATGAGCCGGCCGTAAAATAAACACAAACACCCTATTAATGGGACAAGCAATTGAAAATTTGGTGGATTTACGTGTATATTCCCCCTAAGTCATTTCATAGAGAACCCCGCAGTTAAATTTAGATCAAAAATATGTAAACGTCTAAAAAAGCTAGTTATGTTAGTACATTGTACCACTACACATGTGCAAAGTGATTAACAAAGTGCATACAAAGTTGTGAAAATCTCCTGCAAAGTTGTCAGATTTACATGGAAATGTTACCTATGTTGTTACATTATCGAGACAAGCAGTTAAAAGTTCGCGAAAGTGAATAAATATATCATAAAAGGCCGTTTGAATATCGTAGTGGCCTTCAAAGGATGTAGAATTTTGAAACATTTCCAAACATTAAATGGCCTCCAGATACAATAAAATTCAATTAACTCTGATAGATGAGTGGTCAGGTGATCGAGCAGTTCAAAAAGTAAAGTTAAATCGGTCGAGGTTAGTACTTGCATGGGAGACTACCGGAGAAAAACACCCAGTACGTTGTTTTGTTTTTTGTTTTTTTTGCAGTCTGCACCTCTTTGGCCTAAGCTGTTGAAACAGCGTGCAAAGTTGTCCAAACCGAATGCAAAGCTGGTAGATTTGCGTGTTTATTTGATCTAAGTTGTTGTTATATCTAACCCTCCAGTTATGAAGTATGAAAAATGAATAAAATCCATTTGAAGCCTCCCATGTTAGCAGACTGTCATATGAGCCGGCCGTAAAATAAACAAAAACACCCTATAAATGTGAAAAGCGATTGAAAATCTGGTGGATTTGCTTGTATATTCCCCCTAAGTCATTTCATAGAGAACCCCGCAGTTAAATTTAGAACAAAAATATATAAACGTCTAAAAAAGCTATTTATGTTAGTACATTGTACCACTACACATGTGCAAAGTGATTAACAAAGTGCATACAAAGTTGTGAAAATCTCGTGCAAAGTTGTCAGATTTACATGGAATTGTTACTTATGTTGTTACTTTATCGAGACAAGTAGTTAAAAGTTCGCGAAAGTGAATAAATATATCATAAAAGGCCGTTTGAATATCGTATTGGCCCCCGAAGAATAATTTTGAAACTTTTCCAAACAGTAAATGGCCGCCAATTTCGATAATTTTCAAATGACTCTGATAGATGAATGGTAAGGTGATCGACCGATCACAAAAGTGCATTCAGTTAGTCCTGGTTAGTACTTTCATATGAGACAACCTGAGAAAACCAGCGGGTTAGTTTTTGGGGGTTTTGCCGAACTCATTGAAAAGACAGTACAGTAACGTTTGTGCATTATTTCGTACTCTGGTGCCGAACATTTATTATAGAATGTGGTGGTAATCATTAAAAAATTTCAAGTTCATAGAAATTTTAAAATATGCTCGTATTTTCAATGAAAAAAATAGTTTTTAAGCTGTTAAACAAGCGTGAAAAGTTGTCGAAAGTGAATGCAAAATTTGGTAGATTTACGTGTTTATCACAAAAGTAAAGTTCAATCCGTCGTGGTTAGTACGTGCATGGTAGATAACCAGAGAAAACCAGCAGGTTAGTTTTTGGGTTTTTTAGCAGTCTGCACCTATTTGGTCTAAGCTGTTAAAACAGCGTGCAAAGTTGTCCAAGACGATTGCAAAGATGGTAGATTTGCGTGTTTATTTGACCTAAGTTGTTGTTATATCGTACCATGCAGGTATAAAGTATGAAAAATAAATAAAATTCTATTACGGATAGACCAGTATTCGGACCCATGGGCCTGGACGTCCACGTATTGTCTTCAGCAACCAACCACACGAATAAATCGACAGGCTTCTGACAGTGTCGGTAAATGTATAGGGCCGAATAAATAAAACTTTCGGGCTGGACACGTTCTTTTCTACGTACCATATTGACGTTATAGAAATCCACAAACGAAAATAGCCAGCACTTGAGACGCCGCCTCCACAGGCGTTAATGGGTTAATGCACGAGATTTTTTTAACATACACACGAAATAAATCATTCAAAGATAGCGCCCTCCACAGGCGTAAAAAGGTTAATGCACGCGTTTTTTGCACACACACGAAAAAAATCATTCAAAAATAGCGCCTTCTACAGACGTAAATAGGTTAATGCTCGCGTTTATTTTGTTTTTACACACACGAAATTTTCATTCGACCTCACACACGTATTTTTTTAAAAACATACACGTCGTTTTAAACACACATTATTTTAAAATACACATGTCATTTTAAACACACGTCATTTTAATACACACATCATTTAAAACACACACATAATTTATAAAACACATACGTCTTTTTTAAACACACACGCTATTTTAATGCATATACACACACACATACACACACACACACATCAATCATTTTTAAACATACACGTCCGGTTTAAAACACATACCATTAAAACGCACAGTCACGCCGTTTTTAAAATGCACACCTCGTTTTAAAACACACACGCCACGGTCTCCAATACATACGTAATTTTGAATTATTAATACGTTTTATTCTAGTATACACAAAATAATAAATTTACATTCCGCGGCTCGCACATGTAACACATTCAAATGTCCCCCACAATCCGGCGAAGATTAAAACAAATGCCCGGGGAGAGAGTGTCTCGAGTTCTGGATGGCATTTCGTGATTGAAAAATTGTACGAAAACAATAGTTATATGTCACATTCAAAAGTACATACTGAACTTGAGGCAAATCTTTACAAAATTGGAAAGAAAAATATTTTGCTAAACAATCCAGCTGGTTATTCGTTACATTGCGCCTGTTGTTTAAATACAATATAACAAGACGACCAAGACTATGCCGCACAATGCCTGGGCTCCCACATCACCCGATAACACGGTAGAATTTGCATGGAGTCTGGCCTCTCATAAACCCAATGACGGAACCAGGCAATAATTTAGGGCAAAATATGTGTGTGTTTTCTATGATGTTGAGTCAATGAATATTCAATAACTGACATTCGCTCTATAAACCGTCATTATATTACAACAAATAATGATGTCATTATGGGCACCATAAAACAATCCAGCAATCTTATGTACCGCCATAAATTATTGTTTCAACTGTATGACACATGCGCAGTCTGGCTGCGCCAATCACGGTGGACAAAACGAAGACTGCGTACCTACTACCAGGGTCACCAACGGAGAAATAAAACGCTTAAACTAACCTCAGAGAAATACTTATTTGAGAAGTGGGACAACACTATTTTCATCGCCATGGCTACGAGATTGTCAACATATGTGCTTGTCTTATATTGTGGTGAGTAAAAACTTTCTTGAGATCAAAAGTCAAATAACTGAGGCGGCAGCACAACATTTTGCATGCGGGCGAGATCTGCTCAACAACCTCGGGCCAAAGGCGCGACCTTACTAGGGGGTCCGGGCAGGCTCTCCCTTAACAATTTTGAAATCTAGACCCTCTGAAACGCTATTTCCTGCATTTTGAGAGTCAATTTTTGATGTCACAAATGGTTTCAGCTTGATTTTGTAGGGGCGACGCCCCCAACATTTTTTTTTTCGAGGGGACAACCTGTAATGCCGCCACTGAATAAAAACTTCTCGGCAACACTTTTGCTCATATTAGGTTCTCTGTGACAATTAACAATCTTAACAATTTTTAACTTTAACAAAAACAATACAATAAACTCCATACTGAATTAGATTCCTTAAAAACAACTAGACAGGTCTAAGCTGACTTCTTCGTTCAATAGTACAGTCCTTGATTCTATGACACCTTGTCAATGAGGCAATGGTCACATATATGAATCTTTGACTTGAAGTATAAAGTAGTGAGATGATCACTGGCATATATCGAAATATGATTTTCATGTCAGTTAGGTACCTGGCATACCCGCCCAAACTATAAGTCATGTGATGTCATTATATTGTGATTATATTGTCTAATAGCGTGAAATACAACTTGTCTCAGTGTCAGTAAATACTACATGATTCTAGCGTAATTGAAACCATTACATACGCGTCAGTTAGTTTACCTATAGCTCATTAGTATCGTTACTGGTGCACATTGTGAGAATATAATCTGTGTCAGAGTTACACCTGTACCAGGATAATCACAAATCTATGGTATATGTGACACTTTTTACAAACATCACCCGTATTATTATAATTGCTAAAATCGCGTTTCTTTCGTGTGGCTGATTTTGTCTTCGTAAAAATAAAGCAATCATTTCATATAGTGTTTTTGGACACTGTTCATGAAATATATATGCAGTGTAGTGGCATGTTGCACGTATATTTACAGTCGACCTCTTTTAAATTAGGTTGTTTAAATCAGGTTAACCTTATATCCCTTGTAAATGTTAGGTATTTATAGTGATCTACGTGCACACACTTAGCGTAAGTGTTAGTGTCAGTGTTTGGGCAATTTGTTCACTATCACTGGTATCCAAAGTTCAATTAATGATGCACGATTTCCTGTACAATCTTTTATCAAACTGACTTTTAGGCTTATTAATTTGGAGAATAGGAAAACAATCATATTTGTAATTGTGACCTATTTTTTTATAAAAACATAATATTAACCATGTCACGATGCAATGAAAACGACTCCTTCGTGCTTCACAAAGTGAATAATTCCCTCTTTAATTTGTGAAAATAGTTAACACTCAAGTTGAGTTGAAGTATATATACAAGGCAAAAGTTGATACAAGTTGCTTTCTGATTGGTCTGATTGTTAGGTGATAGTGTTGGGTAGCCAATCAGGCACAATTTCAAAGTGTGATTGGACACAGGCCATACTTAATTATAATTTTAACTATACCATACACTGCACGTTGTTTCAGACAGGGACATTGTGAGCGTTGAATGGTTATTTGGTCATGTTGGTCCGAAGAGCATCGGAAATTATCGCGTTGCTCCGTGCCGTGGAGCATCGGCTTAATCGTGTTGGATCGAGAAGCGTCGAAATTTATCGTACAGGTTCGAATTAACTGCGTTAACCTGAGGAGCATCAGAATTGGTCGCATTTTTTCGAGTAGCATCGAAATCAATCATGTTTTGTATATAATAGGTTTTATAAGTTTGAATACGTTTTAGTGTGTAGCTAATCAACACAAACGGCTTCAAGGTATGTAGATGAATAACTTTGCTGAGTAATAAATAAATAAATAAATACCAACATTTATTGCAGTTGGAGACTCTTTAAACGAACCATACCTGGACACTGTGTTTGAAGTAGACCCACACAATCCTGTGTTGTCACCTCAGTATGTACAATAATGTATGCCATGAATCAGTGTTTTACTACAATCAATATAGTATGCATTATATCAAATTAGCACAGCAGTCATCGAATACTTTGAATTACTATACATGTGACACCGAAACGCCATAAGTTACAGCGTGTCGTAATTTTGATGTATTTTACGGGGTATTTTCATCCTACCATATTAGAAAATGCGAATTCCAAATAAGGAATGATTACGTAGGGAGGTGCCCCTGAGTGCTCAAAAGTGTGACCACTTATATACCTGGATAGTGGCAAACTCTATACCCATATTTATACCAAAGTACCATTTCTTTCATCACTGTTTATTCCAAATAAAACAGTTACCGTATTTGCTCTATTAAAAGATCATCTCCAATAGAAGCACATTAAGCCAATTCACTAAGGAATGTGCGCCCTCTTCTATTCCGTGTTAAATCTTCGTTTAAATGTTGATTGCTTTGTTTAATTTCCGGGTTGATGTATATATGGATCTGAGGTCGGGATCTGAGGTGGAGATATTCGCCCTTAGCCATAAGTATACCAAATCGGAAAAATATTACCCATATTTATACCTATTTTGACCAGAAATAAGACCGATACTTATATCTAAAATCCAAAAAACGAGACTCATTTCAGGGACACGTCCCCATTAGACAAGTCCTTTGTATCCCCCAGGAGGGGGGTTGACCGGGCTCCACACAAAGATGTTCGCTGATTATTTTCGAATTTGATTTCGGAATTTCCATGATGTATCATTGGGAGAAAAAGATGTATATTAATAAGGTTATTACGAGGATACCTCAAAGTATGCACTCAGACAGTACGCCGCGCATCGACCGACCCGCACTGCCGCTGTACTCTCTTTGCGCGTACTTTGATATATCCTCGCAATAACTTCACACAATATATCACACAAAGTCTATGTATATATTGATTGATTCATATGTGTATAATTAATTAATGTGTGAAGGTAGAAACTAGACTGGCAAAGTCGGGATTTCTATTTCGTTTTACAAAAAAATA
This sequence comes from Saccoglossus kowalevskii, assembly GCF_978046115.1. Lineage (NCBI taxonomy): Eukaryota > Metazoa > Hemichordata > Enteropneusta > Harrimaniidae > Saccoglossus > Saccoglossus kowalevskii. Next base: position 29,877,015 of record NC_140651.1, on the reverse strand, counting down.
TAATTAATTGTCAATTTAGCCTTGTTGACGTGATCGCGAAAACTAGCGTGACTGCGGAAGAAATCCCGACTGGACGCATCTGCAGGCAACCCCCTGCGTTGGAGTGAAAACCGGAGTCACTCAGGTTATTATGCTAATTAAAAGATGTTGACTGGCATTAACAACGAATCAAAGTGCAGCTGTATACGTCTATGTTAATGTACGTGACCTTTCACTTCTGAGGTCCCTGCGATTTTGAAAGACTACTTATACAGATTGGAGATTGAAATCGACTTGTTTTCTGTTAACATGGATGGATGAAAGTATCGCCTTTGCACATAGAAAGATAAAGTATCCATCTCTGCGATCAAATCGAATCAACCTTTAAAAGGTCACGTTTACTTTCACACACCCACTCACAAATAATCAATGACATCATGAATAATTAATATCAGTCAAATGCCCGGAGATGCGTCCAGTCGGGATTTTTTAGCGGTCAGGTTCAGATAGTTTTCGCGATCACGCTAAAAGGACTAAAACAACAATTAATTATTTCTTTTTGTAAAACAAAAAAGAAGTCCCGACTTTGCCAGTCTAGGTAGAAACCTACTTATGATTTTTGAGAAAGTTTGTCATAAATCGCATGACAGTGTGCACTGTATTAGTATGTACAATCATGGAGATATTGTCCAATGGCACCATGGAATAGCATTCTATTGTGTCTTACAGAATTGCTATTTTAGATCAATTAAATAGAACACAGTTTTAAAGAAACAATGTTTTGACACATTGATAATACTGATAACATGGCCACTGTCCACTCTAATCATTATAATACTGATAACATGGCCACTATCCACTCTAATCATTATAATACTGATAACATGGTCACTATCCACTCTAATCATTATAATACTGATAACATGTCCACTATCCACTATAATCATTATAATACTGATAACATGGCCACTATCCACTCTAATCATTATAATGCTGATAACATAGCCACTGTCCACTCTAATCATTATAATACTGATAACATGGCCACTATCCACTCTAATCATTATAATACGTATAACATAGCCACTATCCACTCTAATCATTATAATACTGATAACATTGCCACTATCCACTCTAATCATTATAATACTGATAACATGGCCACTATCCACTCTAATCATTATAATACTGATAACATGGCCACTATCCACTCTAATCATTATAATACTGATAACATGGCCACTATCCACTCTAATCATTATAATACTGATAACATGGCCACTGTCCACTCTAATCATTATAATACTGATAACATGGCCACTATCCACTCTAATCATTATAATACTGATAACATGGCCACTATCCACTCTAATCATTATAATACTGATAACATGGCCACTATCCACTCTAATCATTATCATTTATGAATCCATTGTTTTCTCGAAAAATTAGGCTGGTAACCCCAAATTTGTTTCAAGTCAATCTCTTTATATTGATTTACAATTTATTGCAAAATAGCTATATTCCGGTTATTTTTATTTGTGAGTAGGTTTCTATGTCGTAATTTTCCATTCGACAATGCTTTAAATGTTTAGTTTTATTGTTGAAGTATAGCGTAAGACCTAACTTCTGATTTGTATATCTCACATAGTATTTACAAGTGCAAAAGCAGTACCGGACGCCGTTCTGGGAGAACACTTTCATTCTAAAGGCAAAATCTTTAAAAGGTCCGTTCAAGAGACAAGAGTTCAAGACGATATTCCCGATACACAGAGAGATTGCACTGATAAAGATAACCCGGTTAGTTTGTATGTGAACATGTGTCGTGAAAAGCGTAGGGCGTCAACACATGTATATATATATATATTTTTTATATGTGGCGCTCCATATCGAGGAAGCGCTGCTATAACAAAGATGGACGAGTGTAACCGTTCGCAGCTTCCCTAACTGTGAAGCATTTTTATATAGATTGAAGCATTCTGAAGCTAACCAAACAAACTCGTATTTATGAATGGCGTTTGTTTCACCGTATACATAACGCTACTTCACTGAAGTGTTTCGTCGTTAGAAGGCGCTGCTCATAGGGAATGGTGTATTGCATGTGTTTATAAAAGAATAAATATAGTAACTTATTATTTCATAAGACACTGGACACACACAAATACAAATGTGAATTCGGTTGCCAGTGTGCGATGTATTCACTTATGCCACTATAGGGGCATATTAAACATTCACATGCATTTCATTGTGCGTCAATTTTCAGAAATATCCGCCAACTGTGACAGAAACAACAGAAAGGTTATCAGATTTGAGGGATGTAATGGCAGAATACAATGTGTCAGCATATATTATTCCAACAGAAGACTGGCATAATGTAAGTATATCTATCTATTATGCAATGAATTCAAAAAAGTCATAGTTATAATATATAATCTTGAAATTTCGACAAATTTAGAAGATATCAGTATATGGCCATAGATTATTTAAAGGGCGGTGGTCATCGCACCGCGTCGTGTTCGATTCGGAACTCAGAGCGACGTATACAACACGGCCATCGCCCTTTAACAGTGACACGTGTTTGACTCATGGTACATGCATTTTGTTATCCTCGTAATACTACAGGAATGCTACAGGAGACGACAGTGGATAACTGGCTTTTCTGGATCTTCAGGTAAACAAAATAGTTAAACCCGTTACCCTATCAATTCGTTGTTTTGAAATATGCTGAGGAAATGTATTTAGTTATTTAACATATTTCTCATTTTACAGGCCTTGCTATTGTTACACATAACCAATCTGCATTGTGGACCGATGGTAGATACTATCTACAAGCTGAACAACAACTTGATTGTAATTGGATACTTATGAGGTCGAGTAAGTCGAATATGAAACCTACAAATATAACACTAACTAACTATTCAATACTTTACAGTGTAAACATTGTGTTAGTTGTATTGTTAATGTTTTCATTGATTTCAGTCAGTGTAAACCACGGTTATATTTAATAGATGAAAAGGTGTTGTGTTACACATTGAAATAACAACGTTGTTTTAGTTGCGTACACTTATACCAGTCATATACAACGCTGCGCAGGTTTATTATTCGATGTCCTAACGCATGTGCATAACCATTATACAGTTTCGTATTCCATATGTAAACAGTAAAATTGTACATGTTTCATTACTGTGCATCATTTCTGTGTAGTTCAGTTTTCTAAAATATGGTATTTTTACAGGCGACGATGGTACGCCCAGCGCTTGGGACTGGTTAGAAGATGTGCTTCCATACGGAACAAGCAATGAACCCATTATTGTAGCATTTGATCCGACGCTTTTATCTATAAGTAAGTTGAAGGTTAGGTTAAAATTAGCATCATTGTGACAGAGGAAATATCCTACATGCATATAAGGCAATGACCATTTATTTTTCCTGAGCGGGGGTTGGGCAAAACAGATGGGCAGCATATTGTCCAAAGCCACAAGGGGGGGGGGGCAGTGACTTTTTATCAAGGCTGGGGCAAATATTTTTCTCTTAAAGATTGAGACACAATTTTTCTTACGTTATGCCTTTTTTACCAATTATCAACTAATAACCAACACTTAGTCCAGTATTGTCGAACCAGTCAGATTACGCAACAAATTTAATAAAATGGCTCACCCTGGAAAAGAGATGGTGGCCATGTAGCAAAAGACCAATAAAATCCATTTGTTGATAGATTTGTTGGCCTTGGGTACATAACCTTGTTCAGTGAAGAGACTGTTCTAATTTATAACATGGACTTTCTTCAGGCAAGTGAGAACTGTTAATATAAATTTCAAAATATTATATGTCAATTTGTGTATTTTACTTGACAAAAATGAAATCAGCCGAAAAATTAGTGCATAGTGGATTGCTTGTAGTAGTGTTTATATATCAAAATGCTTTCCCGACCCCCTGGGTATAATAAATGGCCATTCCCTAAGTATTGATGCATGTACATGTACATGATTTAGGTCTATATAAGGACTTACCGTTTTTGACATTGTAAAATTCTTTCGTTTTGGGAGAGAAAAAGATAATTCAAAAATTTATATTAAGAATAATTCATAACAAAATATATTCTCTGTTCGCCCATAAATAATTTTCATAGTTACTGATTACAGAAGAACATTGAAGAAAAAATTTAATCTGCTATATTCTCTATATTTTTGTTTTTATTTGTCTTAAATCATGACTGAAAGAAGCTGAATGAAATTACAAACTATGTAGTGTGTTCAACAATTTATGTATAAACAATAACTTTAATAAATATTATGACTTGGTAAAAATACTGTATTTTTCTGCATAGAAACGAAAGACATTTACAATGTCGAAAATGGAGTCTTATCGCAGTGTTAATATATTGCTGCGGTACCAGGACAATCCCCCCCCCCATTCATGTTTGCCGACGACACCTCGTTATCAACTTATTAATTCATCAACTTATTATAAATTCACGAAAACAAGTGTTTGCCGACGGCACCTCGTTATCAACTTATCAATTCATCAACTTATTATAAATTCACGTAAACAAGTGTTTGCCAACGACCGGTAATAGTCAAAATCACCGAAAAAAAATAAAAAATAATAATTATGTGGGGGGGGGGATTTTTCCGGGGGCGTTTGTCCGGGGCGATTGTCTGGGGAGCGATTGTCCAAGATCCATTGCTGCAATCATATTTAAAACAAAATGTAATGATATCAAACATATGTTGCGTTGTTATCCGTATACATAGTACGCAATGTATGCAATGTGTAGTGTGCAGAAATTGTATAGCGTATGATACCAGACCATGTAATATATGTAACCGTGCATAATCTTGAAACGTGACGTCATATTATCGGTATTCTATTATTTTCACTTTGAGGTACATATAATAATTATGCAGATGCGTTCAAGGAGAGCAAGGATAAATCGATCATAATGCAATCAATTCAAAATAACCTGATAGACGAGGTTTGGGAAGAACCAGAGTGTAGTAATAATCCACTACTTATTATGGAAAAGAAATGGGCAGGTAAGCATAGTCACTAATACACAGCGGAAATCGATTGTGATGTACTAAAACAATAATCCGGAGCTCATCAATGGCACATTCTTATGTATCAATAAGAATATGTCGTCAAAAAGGTAAGCACTTGTTCATCAACAATTAGCGACGACTAGTGTGACTTCTTACAAATGGAGGAATCAACATCTATCTTGTTTACAAAAATCATCGGCTACATTGTGTTTCAATATGTGTTATGTCTAAATTAAAAATATAGCATTTATTAGAAAGGTACTCTTTTCATGTTATAAACAGTCCACGTGTGTTAGGAACAGTGAATGAGTTCAAGTTGTTCCAACTGATTTTCGCTATAAGAACATGTTATTGTGTTATTTATCAGATGATGAGATTGTGACAACATTGACGTTTACCTAATGCTGTAACATATATTGTTATAATTCAGGCGTTGACTGGTGGGATAAAGTGGAAGACATCCAGGGACTAATGAAAGCAGCAGACGTAGAAATGATGGTGTTACATGCCTTGGATGACACTGCATGTAAGTCATAGACAAGTCAACATATCTCGAGGTAACCTGCGTTAGCAATTTGTAATTGTACCGGCTGTATCATATCAAATTGCACGTATTAGTAGATAATGGATCACCATTTTTTTCTCCGTTCAGGGTTGTTCAACTTACGAGGGTCTGATGTTCACAATACAGCCGTTTTCTTTTCCTATACAATCATTGAGTTGGATAAAACAACGTAAGTATAACATTTGTCAATTCAGATGTTGTATTTGATTATTCGGAATATTTATTGTTATCGTGTGATTTCTGATGAAGGAATTTACTTTTGTAGGTTGTATATTAAAAATACAACTGAGCTTGTAACAGATGAAATTGGAAAGCATCTTCTCACAGACATGAAGTTTTGTCAAAATACTCCTCAAATACACAAATGTTTGCATATCAATGAATACGATGATTTTCAAAATGAACTGAGAGATGCAACGAAATCAGATATCATCAATAAAGTGTGGATCAGCACTTCTGCTAGCTATGCTGTTTATGGAAATGTTCCCGAGGTTAGTCACATTTGTTATGTATTGACCTCCTAGTTTTCTTGCGTTATTTCTGGAATTGTTGGTTAAGACACTTCCTTCCTCCCTTACGATTCATACGTCATTTTCATTGTATGTATAAATACTGCGCATACGTTTTTAAATGTTCATTTCTTGTCCATATACTCAATGTTTTCTAGCTCTTTGCCACCAACGTAAGCATTTGTATTTGTTTTATTTTATACCATTCTAAAGACGTCTTTTCTTCCCAGTTATGTTGCATACAAGAACAGAAATTTCGCTAATTTAAAAAGCAAATTATGTACTTCATAAACATTTCGCTTTTAGTCTGATTTTGAATACTTGAAGTTGCGACAGAAACCAGAATAATGGCTGTGACTCGCTCATTTTTAATTTTGACACGACCAATTGTTTGCCCATGATTCGTAACTTATCAAATTTAGTTTTATTCAAATTGTTTATTTCAGAATAAGCAGTACTCTGCAGCGATTCCCATACAAGAAATGAAAGCTGTAAAGAATGACAAGGAAGTTGATGGAATGATAAACGGATATGTAAGTAAACTATTTGTATTTGTATTATTGGAATTGTGATTTTGATCAAAAGCACAATGGCGATACAGAGAAAAAAATGTAATATTAATGTAATCGTTTATTGAACATAAACACGTCGTTAATGCATTTTATTCGCTTTTATTGCGTATTCAGAATCAGGATTCTGTTGCCGTGATAGAGTTTCTACATTGGATAGAGGGCGCAGTGACGAATGAAGAAATTGAAGTGACTGAAATCTCTGCAGGAAATAAGGTTGAGGAATTTAGGAGGTATGGCATACAATGACGTCACCCGATGACGTATTGGGTCAATGATTTGGTCCGTGAATTTCAATCTCGTGACATCAGAATGGTGCCTATATAACCATATTTACTTTTTGTAGGAAACAAGAGGACTTTGTGTCACCAAGTTTTGATCCAATTTCTGGATTCGGGCCAAATGGAGCAGTTATACACTACTCGTAAGTGCACTCCTTATTCTGTTTACGCCCTCTTGTGTTGCTACGCTGTCTGTCTCTCGTTTTTTCATGTGTTAATCATTTTTTCAAATTATTTACTACGTTATGCGCAGGTCTACAGATGAAACAAACGTAAAAATTACAACTGATGATATGTATCTACTGGATTCTGGTGGACAATACAAGTAAGTATTCAATACATAAGTATGTGTATAAAGAATTATTTAACATCATTAAAACACATGGTTTCTTATTTTGAAGTATTTTTCTTCATCGTTTGGTTAAATGATTTTTAATTTATTTTATTATTTGAAGGTGTGGTGCAACGACCGATATTACTCGTACAATGCACTTCGGAGTACCTAAGGATTCGCACAAGGTGAGTAGATTGCGTTAATTTATTTACTGCCAAATTTATGAAAAGGTGCCGTCACCTATCATAGTAATGTAATTTGGGTTGATTCAAAGGAGGCAAACAAAAACTTGAACAACGACCTGGATAATTTGTTTGTAATCGAATGTATTTCTAGGAACGGTTCATGAAAACACATGAATCCAGAATGTAACTGCTTAAAAATATACGATTTTTAAATGAGCAAACGTTGTTTTCACTTGAGTCTACTAACCTAATTCTGAAAAACAACCCTCCCCCAGTAAATAGATATTGTTGAGGACAACAGAAAACTACTTCCCTGCTATATGTTCGCGAGCAACAAATTTGTAATATATGATAGAGCCATACGCCGAGGACTTTTACCAAACCTTGTCCTAAAATATTCAGTTAATGCACGGTAACGCATTCAAAAATTAAACTGAAGAAGAGTCATTGCCCGAAACGTTTGGCTATATTGAATAATTACTTAGGACTACAATTACGTACTGAGATCTTCTATATATATTAGTAATTGATGAGTAGATGCGTTTGGTAGGTCGGCATATATGTTGTGCATGTAAGTTACGTTAGTGTGGCAACATTAATGTGATTCAAACTCTTTACTTTCAGGAAGCTTATACACGTGTACTAATGGGTGCCATTGATCTTGCCCTTGCAATATTTCCAGAAGGAACGTCTGGTAGGTTGTCTAATCGTTTCGTAGATTATCATATCGTCTGGTAGGTTATCATAACGCCTGGTAGGTTATCATAATGTCTGGCAGGTTATCATGTCGTCTAGTAGATTGTCTCATCGTCTGGTAGGTTATCATTTCGTCTGGCACGTTGTCATAACATCTAGCGGGTTATCATAACATCTGGTAGGTTATCATAACGTCTAGTGGTTATCATAACGTCTAGTGGGTTATCATAACATGTGGTAGGTTATCATAACATCTAGTGGTTATCATAACGTGTGGTGGGTTATCATAACGTCTGGTGAGTTATCATAACATCTATAGGGTTATCGTAACGTGTGGTATGTTATCATAACGTCTGGTAGGTTATCATAACGTCTAGTGGGTTATCATAACGTCTGGTAGGTTATCATAACGTCTGGCAGGTTATCATAACGTCTAGTGGGTTATCACAACGTCTGGTAGGTTATAACGTCTGGTAGGTTATCATATCGTCTGGTAGGTTATCATAACGTCTGGTAGGTTATCATAACGTCTAGTGGGTTATCACAACGTCTAGTTGGTTATCATATCGTGTGGTAGGTTATCCTAACGTCTGGTGGGTTATCATAACGTCTGGTAGGTTATCATAACGTCTCGTGGGTTATCATAACGTCTGGTAGGTTATCATAATGTCTGGTGAGTTATCATAGAGTTTGGTTGGTTATCGCATCGCATCGTCTGGTAGGTTATCTTAACGACTGATGTGTTGTCATAACGTATGGTAGGTTATCATACGTTCTGGTAGATTATAATGACGCCTAGTAGGTTGTCATACGTTCTGGTAGGTTGTCATAACGTCTGGTAAGTTATAATAACGTTTAGTTGGTTATCGTAATGGCTGGTGGGTTGTCATAACGGCTGGTAGGTTGTCATACGTTATGGTAGGTTATCATGACGCTTAGTAGGTTGTCATACGTTCTGGTAGGTTATCATAATGTCTGGTAAGTTATAATAACATGTATAGTGTTATCATAACGTCTGGTAGGTTAGCATAAATGACTGGTGGGGTATCATTATGTCTAGTGGGTTATCATAACGGGTGGTAAATTATCACAACGTCTGGTTGGTTATCATACCTTTTAGTACGTTACCATAAACCATGCTAATTCAACAAAAAAAATCATTAAATAGTAAACCAGGATACATGTATAGAACATTACATTGACAAAATAATTGTGTTTGGGTGTTTGTGGTTTGATTACAGGAAGCAGACTTGACGTACATGCCCGACAACATTTGTGGGATAATGGTTGGACGTATCTTCACGGCACTGGTCACGGTATTGGAGCTATGTTGAATGTTCATGAAGGTATTATGAATGTATTTGTTTACATATCTCATGTCATATCTCACAAGACTCTAATATATGTACATCTATCCGTACTCATACATTCAGTAGTCTTTCAATAACTTAACAAGTATATTATTATTAATTTTATCTAGGTCCGTTTTCTATAAACAGTCGCAACACTGAATCACTCCAGCCAAATGTTTTCTTATCAGATGGTTTGTAATTTTTACATCCATACATGCATTAATATGATTATGTATTGAAATGTGCTAACTTCTGCTAGCGAAACAGCTTGAAAAGCATACATGTGATACATAGGATATTGAAATTCGTGACTCATGAACTCGTATAAACTCGTATTATATGACAACCCACTAGATATTATATATTATGGGATATTCCAATTTCGTCACGAACTTAATACATCTGAATGTATAGGAAGATATCAAAATTTTGCACTAGTTTATGAATGAGTCACTCATATTATTTGTTTGTTTGATCTAATAGAACCAGGTTATTACGAAGACAATGACTATGGAGTTAGACTTGAAACAATCATTAGGGTAGTGAAAGCCGATACACCAGTAAGCATCAAAACACTAATGACTTAAATAATTATCTAATATTTTATCGACAAGCTTGTTAATTTGTTACAGTAACATCCATTTTGTTTCAGAACAATTTTGGTGGCCAGGATTATTATACCTTTAGAGCGGTGACACTTGTTCCTTTCGACCCAAAACTAATTAAATACAGTTTGATGTCTCCACGACAGGTATGACGTAATATATATTTGACGTAATGTATATATGACGTAATGGTTATATGACGTAATGAATATATGACGTAATGGATATATGACGTGATGTATATATAATAATGTATATTTATGTAGTACCTAACAAATACATTTACTGTGTATCGTTTGAATTAGATTGACTGGCTGAATAGGTACAACGCCAGAATCCGTACTGAGATTGGTCCACTAGTACAAGCGGAAAACGTTGAAGCCTATGATTGGTTGATCAAAATGACGGTACACGTGACACATCCCGATCTTGATGACCATCCTGATTCACCTGCCAATAAAATGCATCAAAGCATTGCTAGTTATGTGGCAATGTTTGCAGCGTTTGTTATAGCTACGTTGTTCATCACCATTTAGAATAATCTACTAAATATGTAGATAGAATTTGTAGAAATTTGTAGATATTTAATCGACGTGTTTTTTATTGGTTTTTACACTTTTGTATTGCATGCCACTTAGCAATAAACATTATCATGATAATAGATTTATACTACACCACTGACATACATTTTTGATCACAATTTACTTTTTACACTTTTCCGAAACAATATGGATAAATGTTTAATGTCCTATCTCGTATGGGACACATGAAAAAATCAGTTTAAATTACCCAGAAATATTATTGTTTTGATGTTATGATTTTGCATACAATTTGGATAATTAATGACATCATTCAACAAGTGTACCATACTTTGTGGAGTACCGCACATTAGTCTGTTCATTGATGCACTGATTCTATTGTTGTTTGAACACACAATAATGATTGGTTTAACCAGATTGTGGTATGTAAATTATCACCTTTCTGAAAATCACCAGTTGTGATAGCAACGACTGCATCAGTGAATGTATTCTGGTCGTACAAAAATATAAAGTAATTAAAAAGTAGTTTCCTAACAGTCTGATATTAGTACACAGGAAGATACAATACAATTAAGTATTCAGTGGAAACCGAATCAACTTATCACAGAATATGACATTTAATATAGTTCATGAGGGTATTGTCGTGCAATTATCAAAGCAACATACACTATGGTTGTGTGAACTCACTAGATTAATATTTTAAAATTCATTTTCACTGTTAAAAATGTGTTATATATTCATTGGAATGCTGAAAATAACATGGACTTGCGCTTTAAATACAGCTATTGTCCGTATTGTTTTTACGATTTCCGAAAGTATTATTAATCAACATAATTGAATAAAAAAGTTGCGATTTACTAATCTGCCCGGAAACATGAGTAAGTTGCAGTATTAAAGGGCGGTATCAGTCGCATTGCCATGGCAACACGGTATAAATAATGTGTAACTAGTTTGTTAGATTGTTTCCAGTAAAGTTGATGGTAATGCCAAACTTTTCTAAACAATTTTTGCAATGCTCTCATGAACTGTAATTCTACCACTATTCTTATTACAGCAATACAGCGTGATATTAATTGAATAAAAATGGTGAACGACCCTTGCATGTGTTTGTTGTCACATTATAAATGTGTGTTTAAGGATGTAATTTATGAGTCTATTATTTATACAGTGCATAACTAACTTTGAAGGTTTGACATTATCGTTTAATTCTCTCGATCATAACTATAAAAACACAACACACGTGATTGTACCAGTATTCATAATATTATTAATTGTAGCTATGATATGCCACACCCTATATTTTCAGACCTGTGCAAAACAAAACTGATGACACAATTTCGAAATCGACAACCGCTTGACGAAGTCAGTGCACATACAAACAACACCTACCTATACCTCGTTTTACGATGTTTTTGCACAATCCAAGTAGCGGTAACACGGTAACCATTGCCGTAATCACGAATGTTTAGTATGTAGAGAATCACTATAAATAATGATTTATAACAAACTGTCCCCATGTCGAGGTACTTAGGCAATGTATTTTGTTTACTTTACATTTCAACCAATATTATATGGCAGCTTACTGGTAACCTTTGACTCATGTCCCTGTGTAACCCACCAATAAAGAGCTGGCAATTTTAAATATATCAAAGCTTACGTTTATTGGTAACATGACCCTGCAATGTTTGCATACGCAATCTCCAAAAAGAAATACTTAACTCTTGTTTGCTATTTGCCGTGTCAGTTTCCGTGCTTGTTCCGTGTCGGTTTCCGTGCTTGTTCCGTGTCAGTGTTATAGCCACCTGAAATTAACATGTTCTAACTATGCGATATTTGTTAATTAGGATGTTCATTGCTGTTGAAATTTTATTCTTCTTATTGTTTTACGGTAAGAAAGTGTTCTTGTTAATGTGAGATTTACTTTTTTCGCGATAACAATCATTAAGGTTTCAATATCACGTGAGAGGGTATTGTCTGTAATTTACTAATGGCGACAATAACTACACTGCCTATTCAAATCATAAACTAAAATGTTATGTTTAAAATGTGAGTTCAAATATGATATTATTGATTTCTTCAAAACAGTGTGTACATTTACCAAGTATACACACAAGTGGTTATTTTCTAGATTTATTAAATGTTAGTCTATTGTCCAAAACAGGTCATTGCAAATATTTCACCTTTCTACTATACCCCTGACATTTGATTTACTAGTAGTTTTTTTGTAAAATATCTGTTATACTATCAACGATATTCTATATCGGAGCCGTGTAATCTAATAGTAGACACACTGGGTGGGACTAAATGCATTCATAGTTATATTCGTGGGGATACTGTCTACCAAATATTAGTGTATTATAATAACATGTATATTATTTCATATTAGAGATACTGAATGGTGGATAACATTACGTGTGTGATGTGTACATAGACGGCAAATACACAGATTATAGTTCAAACCTGGTCTCAACACTAAAAAGAGGTCAATTTGTGGGAAACGTGGTTATTGTCTGCAAGTGACTGTGTGTAACCGCGTTGACGCAGTTAATTCCATAATGATTGGAAGATAGTTACACAGACCTTTCACGTATAATCCCAAACATGGCATAGGAATTGTTGTCAAATCCGCTATATGTATAGGTAGCATTTACACTTGCATACATACAACACAAGATACAACACTGACACGCAGTGTCGGAATTTGAAGGTTGCCTACCATAACGATACCTCGTTAATTGTAGTAAATTATGCTGTGGTACAATAATAATGGAACGTTGTTACGATCATAAATAGTGTTATTTTTGGGAAAGAATCTTTAACACTTCGTTAAGGCTTTGATTATGTATTGATAATTTGTCTTGAAATGGTGCACAATGCATGCAGCAAATACAATATTTCATTTTTTCTGAAGACAACCTATTGCATTTCAGTCATCTATACAACTTTCTTTAGGCTACAAAGAGATAACCAACTATTTATGAATGTTTCTATTTACAGAGTCTAGCTTAGCCGATGTTGATGTCGCAGTGGGTGATACTGCCGTTCTACCATGTACTACACCAAACATAACTCACTGGTACAATGTTTGGTATATGGAAGTACCCGCAGGTCACAATGCTACCGTTGCCTTTAAATACTGGTGGGGATATAAGTATTTGTATCCGGGATATGATAGACACCGATATTTAGATGTCGTTTCTATAGAAATAAACAATACGATAATTGAAGATAACGGTGTATACTGGTGCTATACATATGATTACCGGTATTACTCCATCTATGACAGAGTTGTGTTGAACGTGCTCGGTAGGTACATCTGATGTACTTGTAAGTTATACTGCTTTGAAAGACGCCAATGTAACATATTAACTTAAACATTTAGTGTGTTAATAAAGTTCCAGCATGGGTTTATTGACTAACTAAACCTCACTTATTACCACACAGAACCTCCAACGAATGCAATAATATGGTTTACATCTTTAGTACCCGAGTTTTCCAATGTCACCATGACATGCATCACGTCCAGTACGTATGGCGTGTCGTACACATGGTACTGTAATGGAACGAGAATGTATTCATCAAATCCACACATAGACATATCTCGTGTTTTGAGAAGTGATGCGGGGTTGTATTCCTGTATGGTCACCAATATTGCTGGTTCCTATAGGAGTGATAACAGATTTCTCAGTGTACTATGTATGTAAATATATTTAGAATTGTTTACATCAAAACTTACTACCCGTGTCTTCTTTGAAAGAAAATACTCTTTGAAAGGTATTCTTTTCTGTGAACCATTACGAAAATATACCTGATAGCGTCAGTTCGCAACGGGTAACAAATGGTTAATGTGTTCGTTCTAGATCTTTAATAAAAGCCATTAAAAGTAAGCATTGTAGCTGTTATTAAGTTATTGTGATCACAGATACACCTATATCACATAACCACATGCCTACCTACCAAAAACCAACATGGTATCTGTTTGAGTTGAATGTTGAACATTTTTTTTTACTGATTGACAAATCAATTATCGTTAGTTAGGTTTCGGCACACAGCTAAAACTAGATCCTGTTAGATTCTGCGAAACAGCCATGTTGTACCAGTCATCTCATATAAATATTTTATCTATCGATATTTTGAAGCGCGATAAAGACTATGGACCATGTCGAGTCACTCAGCCATTGCATATGGTGACTTGGCAGAACACTGAATTAAGCAATGTTCATGTAATAAAACGTCCTGATTGCGTGGAGGGGCTTTATTTAATCAGGCACTGCTAATAAATCTGTTCAGCAAACTGGTACATCATACAAGTGTTATGATATTCTTTTATGTCGAAATGCATTTTACAGATCTAGAAAGTTAGAATGATTAATCTGGACTAAAGAGGGGGAATTAAAAGTTGACCAATAACCTACTCAGAGGGTAAAGAATTTATATTACATGCAGAAACTTGTCCCTCCCTTCACAATTAATGTTCATCTTCAAGTTCACCAACGTTCCCCACCTTCAAAACAGTTTTTAAAAAATTACACAATTTTCCCCTGTCCCAAGAAAATGTTTTCCTGCTTTGAAAAATCTTCTTGAAAAAGGTTTTTCGATCGACAGCTTCATTGACTGCACCTGAGCAAACATGACAATGTAAAAAATTATAATATGTTCGATAACACATATAGTTACAACAATAGCTAAAAAGTAGTGTTGCTTTATGTCTAGCTAAAGTGTTCCTTAATGCATCAGCGAGTCCAGATACGTACATAAATACATACTTAATAACAATAACACACTCGTCATGTTGTGTTTAATGCTTTAATTCTTAGATGAACCTGATACAATTTGGCCAACTTGTGAAATACTTCCCGGAAATCAGAGCTTGACAACTGGAGACGTAATAACGATGAGATGTACTGCCATAGATGGTAATCCATATCCACAACTAGTATGGTACAATGATAGTGTTCAATTACAAGATCAAGGTTATTCTACACCATCACCCGGTGATCAATATCTGATTACAGTAAATGAGCTGACATTGGTCTTGGATAAATACGACAATGGTCAAACCTATAGATGTGAAGGTATGCACGTGTTAACAGAACGTCACTGCTACACGAAGAAACTCGATGTGAAATGTAAGTGATCTTATAGCCACGTGATATTTAATCATAATTATTATAAACGCTAAACGTGGATTTATATACTCTAAGGTCTCATATTACCGTTCTATAATTGTAATATGGTAGGCAGACGAGTTATATCAATATTTAATCATGTTTAATATTAGATGCACCGGGACACCCCACGTGTTATGGCAATGTAGACAATCTTATCGAAGGCGATACTATGTCTATTACATGTACGTCAATTGATGGCAACCCATTAGCAACATTACGGTGGATGAATGAATCTAATGGTGACATCATGACCGACCATACGGCAGCACTCTACAATGACACAACAGTCACACTTAAATATGAGTGGAGTCTCAATAGAAATGATAATATGGGGACTTATATATGCGAGGCTTATAACATGGTTCAACAGCAGCCATTGGCATGCCTATGTGGTCCGATACAAGTATCATGTAAGTATAATGCAACCTAAAATGCAGTTGTATCCGTTTATATAATAATGCATAGTATGTTTGTTTATATTTATTTATATAATATTAGTTGGTCCTCAGAATGCATATCTGGATGGTTACAGTGATTCGGTGAATCAAGGGGACAACGTGACACTCACCTGTACTACGGGATCGAGTAATCCTGCTCCATCAATTCTGTGGTTTAAAAATAATATAACTATATCTATTGGTATCCATGAGTCTATCAGCCCTGTGTATTATATCGAGGGAGACTTTGCTGGAATAGTTGCGAAACAGAGTCTGCATATCAACTTAACACCTCAAGACAATTATAACCAGTTCCACTGCGAGGTATATAATATTGTGCAAAATGACAGAGTCATATCTCGTCGAGTTGAATTAGATGTATTATGTAAGTAACATTTGTATTATTAAAGGGCGGTGGTCGAGCGTGTTCGAATTTCCTGTAAATATACAATGTATTTTACACGCGACGACCACCGTTCTTTAACTCCCTGATTCATTAAACATCGATTGTAAATGTTTACTACGAAACACACTGTTCAAGTAATTTGAATTGAATATTTGGTTTCGTTACAGTTCCTCCTTCAGAACCATATCCATGTCAGACTACGATGACAGGTTATGTCGAACAGATTGTGGCTGATGAAAATCTTACTTTAACCTGCACATCATGTCTTAGTAACCCTGAGGCCCATCTACAGTGGTTCATAGGAAATAAAGTGGTAAACAATATACCTGGGAATTCAGAATATGAAATGAATCAATATGGAATTAGAACATCGCAAACGCTGACAAGAGCATTCACTCGTTTCGATCACGGGAAGTCCGTATACTGCGAGGCTCACAATACGAAGTATCCTGACACAGTTACGTCAATTTCCGAAACGTTAAATGTGCATTGTAAGTACAGACTCCGTCAATGTCTGTTTACGTAATATTTTGTAGGTATAACATAATCCTCATGACATGATCAATTTAGCAATTTGTATTCTACGTAACATGCCTACACATTTGATTTTTTCAGACCCTCCAGTTGGAACAGCTGAGCAACACACAACTGTTAAAAATTACGCAAACAGTGATATGAAGCTGCAGTGTAATATCAGCAGTAATCCAGACGCCATATTTACCTGGTATGACCCGACCAATAAAGTTATCGTCAATGACACTGGTCGTTGGTTTTGGGTTCTACAAACAAATGAAACGACGTGGATCAGTACTCTGGAAATTAAAACACTTAAGTATAACGATAATGGAAACTACACATGTCGTTCACAAAATACCCTGGGGAATTTTGATTTCGTCATAACTTTAATTGTGTTAGGTAAGAATTACAGTTATATTATAGCAAAAGTAACACATCTTAAAATATCATATACTTTGTTTATATAATAATAATAATCTTAGCAATACATAACTATGTCTGGTGTTGAGTATTGTGAAATTAGATTTTTACGGAATATAAATATATGATGCAGCCTTCTAAATTAGAGAAATTCTTACAGAACCAACAGAATCACCGATATCTACAGGACTTATAATTGGAGTAGGAGTGTCAGGGTTAATCATAATACTTATTGTCATTTATGTCGTGTTTTATATTGCAAGAAGGTGCAAGTCTTCGAACAGAGGTATGTGACTAAAAATTAAGTGAAAATGTGCATAATAATTAACTAATTAGTCAAAGTGTTGATGTAGTTTAACGCTTTGGTAACTCATTCATTTAATATTATTGTTTTTTTTTCATAGCACCATCTGATGTAGTTTTAAAACAGGAAAGGTAAGTATTTTTTGAATCAATTTATGATTATCATAGAGTGTGGTTTCCCACAATTCCTCGTACTGACTCTGTGAATTCTTACCATACAGCAACCCTGATTACATGCAACTAAATCAATGGCGTGGAAATGACAATGCAGTGTATATGACTATTCAGAAACATCAAGAGGATACCATGGGTAATGTTTACGTGTATTTTGTTTACAATTTACGATATTTTTGTATAATACGTCACCAGGTGTTTTATTTTTCAAAGAAACATGTTGTCATACTTGGCTTTGAGACACATCAAAGTGTATAAATATTGCCAAACAGTAAACGTATTTATAATAAAGTTGCCGTTGCATGCATCGGTGGGATTGTGTATATAAATGGATTATTAAAGACTACACCAATTATTTACACTATCAAAACATTTATAATATTTTGTTTTCATAGCAAACTCCGAGACATTAGAAATGGTAAGTTATAGACATTCAGGTATCACATTTTTCGGTTATACATATTGTCTATTGAGCAATAACAGCATAGTCTAATAGTATTATCATCTATTATGTTTATTATGAAACGATACTTTTAAATACCAGGATATGGACGAGGGAATTCCTTTTACAAATGTACAATTCAGAGAAGACTTGTTGTGTCATATGGATACTAAATTAATTAAATCAGAAGTTCGAGTTGGCCTAACGCAGATAGTTCCGGCTCTTATCAAAGTTCTCAAAGGTAGATTATATATACTATCTATATTTTATTTTCCAACACAACGTTACGATGTAACGACTGGCACTAAGCAGTCTCTACGTATGTGATATCATATATTTCACGTTATTTTTGTAATTTTTCCATATATCAGATGATGCCAACCGTATTAATGGAAGAAAATATTTTCTGAAGGAAATGAAGGCTCTGAAGTCCATTCCAGAGGATTTGAATATAATATCTTTACTTGGATACTGTCAAGGTAAGAGACAGTGGTACATAGGGTAGTGTGTTCACCACGCTCCAGGGAAAATGAGTGTCCAGAACCGACTGTTTACTCGGCAGTATAAATCGGAGGATATTCAAAACACACGGTATTCGGTTTGGGAGAACGTACACGGCAAAACAGCAGTGACATCAACGTCCGAAAATGTCGCCCGGCACAAACAATATTAAAAAAATACCTTATTTTATAGTCAATTGTTTTAACGTGGATTACACTGATTATATAAAAAAAATGTTTCTCTCCAGAACCAGAGTGCATTGTCATGGAGTATTGTCAGTATGGCGATTTAAAGTCGTATTTGAAACAATGTAAAATCTCTTCCAACTTTGAAGGCAACTGTAGAGACATAAAGATGTTTGTTGAATTTCTAAATTTCGCAATGCAAATTGCCAATGGACTGTCATATCTCGCGGAAAGAGACGTAAGTGTTACTTATCGTATACGTTATTACACTATATTTAATATATAAATCGCCAACGTACTGTTAATACCACTTTATTCGATTTTTTCAGTGCATTCTACGATCGTTAGCGGCTAAAAACATCCAAGTTGGCAAAGCAAAAACTTGCAAGATCGCAGATCTGGGTATGTCGACTGCAGTTATTGACTCAAAAGAATTTGAAGCAAGAACGTGTGTAAGTTAATATTTTACTAATCGTATCATACCGAATAATTATTGTATTAGAATGTTTTATGTAATATATCATATCCATTTATACAGGGTCGTTTGCCGCTGAGGTGGATGGCTATAGAATCCATTATGGACTGTGTATATACCACCAAATCTGATATCTGGTCATACGGAATCGTTATGTGGGAAATATTCAATTTTGGTGAGTATTTTTCAGGAACAACGCATAATACGCTTGTGCATAGACCCAAATAAAAATAAATCGATGTTTTCAACTTGTTTACATTAGGCGATACACCTTACCCTGAAATGACACCAGCTGATATTATACACGAGTTGCAACAAGGATACAAGATGCCAAAGCCGTCAAGTTGTAGTGTGGCAATGTAAGTAATATAATGGTTAGTTGTTATCGCATGTTGAGGGCACTATGAAGGTCCGACCAGTAGTACACATCGTGTATTATAACCTTCAATGTTTTGAGATGGTGTATGCTACACAGAAAATAAATACGCATTGCGACATACTTATAATCTACTTATAATCTATTTTCTACTTATAATTACAAGGTCAGATTGATATGTATATAATATACTTAGACTGAGACAAAAATAATCTCGATGGTAGTGAAAAAGAAAAACTATTTTTGAGTCATTTAATGTTTTCCCAGATATACTATGATGACCCAGTGTTGGAATGAAACCCCATCCACACGACCAGAATGCAGCGATATTATTTCCAACATTTATACTATTCTATGTAAGAC
Source organism: Saccoglossus kowalevskii (assembly GCF_978046115.1). Lineage (NCBI taxonomy): Eukaryota > Metazoa > Hemichordata > Enteropneusta > Harrimaniidae > Saccoglossus > Saccoglossus kowalevskii. The sequence goes on along the minus strand of NC_140651.1, from coordinate 29,856,590 downwards.
AGAGGAGGACAGCTGAAGAAATTCAATCTCTGTTATAATTGTGAAACTTTTAACTCAATGTGTTCGTATATTGTTTTGTGTCATTAACATTGGTGATTGCCAGAGTTGATTTTTGATAATAACAATTATTATTAATAAATTGATGTATCATTCAGTGAGCCGTCTTGTATTATGGTATTCTGTTTGTTTATTACTTAAACAAATGCTTCACGAAAACAATTGTTCAAAGATGTATAAACTCATTTGTCGTTTTTTTTAATCTATGCCTTTGTCAACTATTGTTGAATATATCATTTAATATTTGGTTTATTTATTAAAGCATTTGTTTTTCAGTGTACTCTGATAATTATAATTGACTGCTGCAAGAAACATTGTATTAACTAAAATTCATTGGTCATTATTTAGTAAATGTTCTTATTACTCTGACACTTGTGCATATGTTCACATATACTCAATGGGATATCTAGAGTTGGGTCACCGACAACAAATTGTCATGACATGTCGGGTTGTTTGGCCGTTGTTATAAAACACAGGTCAAGCAACCACAATTGCAAAATTGCTCTTCAGGTAATCTGAAACATACACTGGTATGGTATATGTACTATTATGTTTGCTTATATCTAAGCTTTCATGTGATATATAGGTCGTTGAAGCGCTTACTATCTTTTAGAGAACCGCAGATCAACTATTAACTCGTTTTTCCTAATTACTATTTTAAACAACTCGCACATATAATCGCATTGGTACTGAAACTGAGTCACAGGCCCACACATGCACAGTACGCCAACATGTATATTGTTGAGGAATAGAGCAGCATAAAACTACAAAGTTTGGATAGATTTTATATAATTTGATTGCGGTTAGTACTCATCAAATTTACCAAGATAGGATACTATACAACAATAGCTAGGAATATATTTTTTTTCTCTCAATCCAGGAAACGTTGGGCAGATAAGATTCAAGCTCTACTATACTAGCTGTATAGAATGGATATACAAGGTATGATCTGACCAGATTATTTATTACCATGCCTGCATATAGTTGAGTGAATGTACAGAAACACGGAATCTCAGTAAAGTGTGCAAGAAATCAGTATTATCATGTAGTTTAAATATTTTTCGTCGAGCAACACAATTTAAATTGTTCATACAGAATCTGATCTGGTTTAGGATATCCTCTTAGTTCTTCTTGCCAACATTGATAATCGATCTCATAATATTATGACTTAAGAGTTGCCAGGAAATATTTCTCACAACCCACACCTCGATTAATCCATGCTTCACCAAAACCATACAAAAATAACAGAGTGTTTAACTTTTACACCAAACACGGTTTTCCGATATTTGCTTGGCAGTGTTGAAAAATATAACTTTGTTTAAACGTTACAATTTTGATTTCCGCTGAGTATACGAAGGCAGTATTTTACAATTCTTACAAAACGACACAACTTTAAGCTATGTTGACCCAATTCATCTAGAAGCGCTACAAGCATATTTGCAATGCTGATATGAAGTTTTCTACGGCATTTCCCCTTGTCAAAGCCCTATATTTCAAAGCCATGCATTACAATAGGTAAAATCTTACATTCAAATATAAAAATGGCTATTTAAACTGATAACAAACCAAACCTGGCCAAAAATATTTTGATTGAAACGATATTCAATAGCTTAATTAGCATATGTCTGGGTTTATTATATATAATTATATACGCTGGGGGAAGAATGCTACAATTTACCAATTATATGTATGTATACCCACCTGTGAATTCATTTACATAACAAAACCATATCATTTTTCCGTTACTTTCGCTATACACATTATTATTTGAGCACAGTATGTATAGAAGATGATTATATATAGAGTTGTGTCACGACTTGCGTAAAATTGAAACTATCGCCACCAAGTATCAACTATTGATGATTTATTATCATTTATAATTCGAGTTAATAAATCACAATAAAATGTCATTAAACATACGAATATATTGAATATACATTTGCTTAATGTTAATGTGCTCAATGGCGGTGGCCATGATCATCAATTTTAAACGAGTGCCTATTACTCGACAGTTTTTAACAACCATTTAAAAAAAGCTGTATATGCTTGTGTATTGTCCTCTGTTTTCAAACTTGCCAATATTACACAAAATTGTAAAATTTGGGAACAGTATAAGTGTGGCTAATTGTCTCATGTTACCGGGCATTGTTTTTAAAATATATCTTTCAAAATTTAATATGATTGGAAAGATGCAACTGAATTCTACGATACGTTTTAGAACAAATTCCAGATGGCGGTTATTCTCCTGATAATAACCACACAACAGCGTTGGTCATGATGACAATATTCTCCTTTACAGAATTCTTTGTGGTTAGATCGCCGAAAGTATCTCTGCCACTACACACCGCCATTCTGTGGTGAAACCCAACAAGATTTTTACTAAGCGTATTTTTGGCGTGTTTTTGTTATTAGGGGGCTCTCGTGTTGATTTCTTTTTACTTTACCAGTTTTAAAATATGTTATCGATAGCTAATAATGATTTTTCCGTTAACGCCCTGGAGAAGGTGAAATAGTTATAATTTACAAAAGAAAATAATTTCATCGCGGAATAACAGTTACGAAGTTGCTACTCGTTTCATCAAGCCGAGTCAGTCGATGGCCAGGAGAATAAATATAACAAACGAAAGCACTTACTGGTGTTGACACCAAAATCTTCCTACTGTGCATACTGTTGCGTTTGTGCTACGAAAAAAATGAGCTTCTCATTTTGAAAACAGCCAGAATCTACAAACAACGCGTACGCATGGCAATTTTTTGATGGGCGTCTTTGAAAGTAGTACTGCTATGACTCATCGACCAATCAACGACAAGCATAAAATCGCCTGGATAAGGTTCTATTCGTAGATAAATAATAAATAGTAAATCATGTAATAGATGAAGTGTATCAGTTGTTTTTGATGTACAGTTTTTGTAGTAACTACATCTTTTTTAATTCCGTAGTCTATAAATCATAGACGTTTTGATTTTTAATATTATTGAAATTTATATATATATTATTTATATATTCTACATTATATCGATTGCCCGACAGGCGCATGGACCTTCAAATGACCACCAAACATGTACATAAATCACACGTTCACGCACAAAATTAGGCTTGGTCAGCAACATCGTGATCCCACACCAAGTGTGCTGCTATATAGCATGTTCTTGCAGAATTTGTTTGTATGAGCCATGCGTTTTTGTGTGTGACAGTTTATATAGACAAGCATGTCCGACTGCAGTCCAAGAAAGTATAGATATTTATCTAACCTCAATGGTGTGTTTAGGGTGCATTGCATTCAGTGTGCATATTCGTATTATTGTTTCAATTAAATGTTACTCGTATTGTTTTTACGAGGATCATTTTAGATTATTCCCTGTACTTTTAGAATGGTTTGGAATGGAAATTAAAAGCCGTAACCAAGAATTATTATCACAGCTAGTATTAGATAGTAGCCACATTTCTGTCGGTTATATTGCAGCACATATTCATCGTATTTACTTCTACTTGTCACATCCATAATGACAAACTAATAATTATGTAGCTTAAAAAAGGCTTTAATGATTAACTGCTATTTTTAATTTGTTAACACCGCCCTCTAGGTATTGTCATAATTTAGTATAGCAATGGGCTCACCGTAATAACAACAATATTCTGACTTCGGTCGTATTTGGATTCAAATGGAAGTGATTTATACTAAACCAGCACTTGTAGCGCAATGTATTTGAGGCTTATATGCATAATGTGTACCCATTGTCATTACCCGGTGCATCCAGTGACATTAACCAGTGTACCCAATGACAAGACCCAGCATCACAATGACATTTCCAAGTGTACCCAGTGATATTACCTGGTGTACCTAGGGACATAACCCAATGTACCTAGGCACATTACTCGGTGTACCCAGCGACAATACCCAGTGTACCCAGTGACATTACCCAGTGCACACAGTGCCATTACTTGGTGTACCCAGTGACGTACCCAGTGACATTACCCGCCGCACCCAGTAACATTTCCTGGTGTACCCAGTGACATTACCCAATGTACCTAGGCACATTACCCAGTGACATTACCCAGTGTACCCAGTGACATTACCCGCGGAACCCAGTAACATTTCCCGGTGTACCCAGTGACATTACCCAATGTACCTAGGCACATTGCCCAGTGACATTATCCAGTGTACCAGTGACATTACCCAGTGTAAAAAGTGACATTACCCAGTGTACCGAGGCACATTACCCAGTGACATTACTCGGTGTATCCAGTGACATTACCCAGTGTACACAGTGCCATTACCCAGTGTACAAAGTGACATTACCCGGTGTACACAGTTACTATATCTAGTGTACACATTGACATTACCCAGTGTACACAGTGACATTATCTAGTGTACACAGTGACATTACCCAGTGTACACAGTGACATTACCCAGTGTACACAGTACCATTATCTAGTGTTCACAGTGACATTGCCTAGTTTACATAGTGATATTACGCAGTGCCATTATCTAGTGTTCACAGTGACATTACCCAGTGTACACATTGACATTACCCAGTGTACACAGTGACATTATCCAGTGTACACAGTGACATTACCCAGTGTACACAGTGACATTACCCAGTGTACACGGTGGCATTACCAAGTGTACACAGTGACATTACCCAGTGTACCCAGTGATGTTACCCAGTGTATATAGTGACATTACCTTGTGTACGCAGTGACATTACCAAGTGTATCACGTGATATTACCCAGTGAACCCGATAATATTACCCAGAGTACACAGTGACATTACCCAGTGTATCACGTGACATTACCCAGTGAACCCGGTAATATTACCCAGAGAACACAGTGACATTACCCATTGCACACAGTGACATTGCCCAGTGTACACAGCGGCAATACCCAGTGTGCGCAGTGACATTACCAAATCTACACAGTAACATCACCAGTGTATCACGTGACATTACCCAGTGAACCCGATGATATTACCCAGAGTACACAGTGACATTACCCAGTGTACACAATGACATAACCCAGTGTACCCAGTGACATTACCAAGTGTACACAGTGACATTACTCAGTATACAAAGAGACATTACCCAGTGTATCCACATACATTACACAGTGTGCACAGTGGCATTGCCCAGTGTACACAGTGACATAACCCAGTGTATACAGTGACATAACCCAGTGTACCCAGTGACCTTACCCAGTGTACCCAGTGATATTACCCAGTGTTCACAGTGATATTACCCAGTGTACACAGTGACATTACCTAGTGTACGCAGTGATATTACCCAGTGTACACAGTGACATTACCCAGTGTTCACAGTGACAATACCCAGTGTTCACAGTGACAATACCCAGTGTTCACAGTGATATTACCCAGTGTACACATTGACATTACCCAGTGTACACATTGACATTACCCAGTGTACACAGTGACATTATCTAGTGTACACAGTGACATTACCCAGTGTACACAGTGACATTACCCAGTGTACACAGTGCCATTATCTAGTGTTCACAGTGACATTTCCTAGTTTACATAGTGATATTACGCAGTGCCATTATCTAGTGTTCACAGTGACATTACCCAGTGTACACAGTGACATTACCCAGTGTATACGGTGGCATTACCCAGTGTACACAGTGGCATTACCCAGTGTACACAGTGACATTACCCAGTGTACACAGTGACATTACCCAGTGTACACAGTGACATTACCCAGTGTACACGGTGGCATTACCCAGTGTACACAGTGACATTACCCAGTGTACCCAGTGATATTACCTAGTGTACATAGTGACATTACCTTGTGTACGCAGTGACATTACCAAGTGTATCACGTGATATTACCCAGTGAACGCGATAATATTACCCAGAGTACACAGTGACATTACCCATTGTACACACTGACATTGCCCAGTGTACACAGCGGCAATACCCAGTGTACGCAGTGACATTAACACATCTACACAGTAACATCACCAGTGTATCACGTGACATTACCCAGTGAACCCGATTATATTACCCAGAGTTCACAGTGACATTACCCAGTGTATCACGTGACATTACCCAGTGAACCCGGTAATATTACCCAGAGAACACAGTGACATTACCCATTGCACACAGTGACATTGCCCAGTGTACACAGCGGCAATACCCAGTGTGCGCAGTGACATTACCAAATCTACACAGTAACATCACCAGTGTATCACGTGACATTACCCAGTGAACCCGATGATATTACCCAGAGTACACAGTGACATTACCCAGTGTACACAATGACATTACCCAGTGTACCCAGTGACATTACCAAGTGTACCCTATGACATTACCAAGTGTACACAGTGACATTACTCAGTATACAAAGAGACATTACCCAGTGTATCCACATACATTACACAGTGTGCACAGTGACATTACCCAGTGTACACAGTGACATAACCCAGTGTATGCAGTGACATAACCCAGTGTACCCAGTGACCTTACCCAGTGTACCCAGTGATATTACCCAGTGTTCACTGTGATATTACCCAGTGTACACAGTGACATTACCTAGTGTACGCAATGACATTACCCAGTGTACACAGTGACAATACCCAGTGTTCACAGTGATATTACCCAGTGTACACATTGACATTACCCAGTGTGCACAGTGACATTTTCTAGTGTACACAGTGACATTACCCAGTGTACACAGTGACATTACCCAGTGTACACAGTGCCATTATCTAGTGTTCACAGTGACATTGCCTAGTTTACATAGTGGTATTACGCAGTGCCATTATCTAGTGTTCACAGTGACATTACCCAGTGTACACAGTGACATTACTCAGTGTATACGGTGGCATTACCCAGTGTACACAGTGACATTACCCAGTGTACACAGTGACATTACCCAGTGTACACAGTGACATTACCCAGTGTACACGGTGGCATTACCCAGTGTACACAGTGACATTGCCCAGTGTACCCAGTGATATTACCCAGTGTACATAGTGACATTACCTTGTGTACGCAGTAACATTACCAAGTGTATCACGTGATATTACCCAGTGAACCCGATAATATTACCCAGAGAACACAGTGACATTACCCATTGCACACAGTGACATTGCCCAGTGTACACAGCGGCAATACCCAGTGTGCGCAGTGACATTACCCAGTGTATCACGTGACATTACCCAGTGAACCCGGTAATATTACCCAGAGAACACAGTGACATTACCCATTGCACACAGTGACATTGTCCAGTGTACACAGCGGCAATACCCAGTGTGCGCAGTGACATTACCAAATCTACACAGTAACATCACCAGTGTATCACGTGACATTACCCAGTGAACCCGATTATATTACACAGAGTTCACAGTGACATTACCCAGTGTATCACGTGACATTACCCAGTGAACCCGGTAATATTACCCAGAGAACACAGTGACATTACCCATTGCACACAGTGACATTTCCCAGTGTACACAGCGGCAATACCCAGTGTGCGCAGTGACATTACCAAATCTACACAGTAACATCACCAGTGTATCACGTGACATTACCCAGTGAACCCGATGATATTACCCAGAGTACACAGTGACATTACCCAGTGTACACAATGACATTACTCAGTATACAAAGAGACATTACCCAGTGTATCCACATACATTACACAGTGTGCACAGTGGCATTGCCCAGTGTACACAGTGACATAACCCAGTGTATACAGTGACATAACCCAGTGTACCCAGTGACCTTACCCAGTGTACCCAGTGATATTACCCAGTGTTCACAGTGATATTACCCAGTGTACACAGTGACATTACCTAGTGTACGCAGTGATATTACCCAGTGTACACAGTGACATTACCCAGTGTTCACAGTGACATTACCAAATCTACACAGTAACATCACCAGTGTATCACGTGACATTACCCAGTGAACCCGATGATATTACCCAGTGTACCCAGTGACATTACCAAGTGTACACAGTGACATTACTCAGTATACAAAGAGACATTACCCAGTGTATCCACATACATTACACAGTGTGCACAGTGGCATTGCCCAGTGTACACAGTGACATAACCCAGTGTATACAGTGACATAACCCAGTGTACCCAGTGACCTTACCCAGTGTACCCAGTGATATTACCCAGTGTTCACAGTGATATTACCCAGTGTACACAGTGACATTACCTAGTGTACGCAGTGATATTACCCAGTGTACACAGTGACATTACCCAGTGTTCACAGTGACAATACCCAGTGTTCACAGTGATATTACCCAGTGTACACATTGACATTACCCAGTGTACACAGTGACATTATCTAGTGTACACAGTGACATTACCCAGTGTACACAGTGACATTACCCAGTGTACACAGTGCCATTATCTAGTGTTCACAGTGACATTTCCTAGTTTACATAGTGATATTACGCAGTGCCATTATCTAGTGTTCACAGTGACATTACCCAGTGTACACAGTGACATTACCCAGTGTATACAGTGACATTACCCAGTGTACACAGTGACATTACCCAGTGTACACAGTGACATTACCCAGTGTACACAGTGACATTACCCAGTGTACACGGTGGCATTACCCAGTGTACACAGTGACATTACCCAGTGTACCCAGTGATATTACCTAGTGTACATAGTGACATTACCTTGTGTACGCAGTGACATTACCAAGTGTACACAGCGGCAATACCCAGTGTGCGCAGTGACATTACCCAGTGAACCCGATTATATTACCCAGAGTTCACAGTGACATTACCCAGTGTATCACGTGACATTACCCAGTGAACCCGGTAATATTACCCAGAGAACACAGTGACATTACCCATTGCACACAGTGACATTGCCCAGTGTACACAGCGGCAATACCCAGTGTGCGCAGTGACATTACCAAATCTACACAGTAACATCACCAGTGTATCACGTGACATTACCCAGTGAACCCGATGATATTACCCAGAGTACACAGTGACATTACCCAGTGTACTCAATGACATTACCCAGTGTACCCAGTGACATTACCAAGTGTACACAGTGACATTACTCAGTATACAAAGAGACATTACCCAGTGTATCCACATACATTACACAGTGTGCACAGTGGCATTGCCCAGTGTATGCAGTGACATAACCCAATGTACCCAGTGACCTTACCCAGTGTACCCAGTGATATTACCCAGTGTTCACTGTGATATTACCCAGTGTACACATTGACATTACCCAGTGTGCACAGTGACATTTTCTAGTGTACACAGTGACATTACCCAGTGTACACAGTGACATTACCCAGTGTACACAGTGACATTACCCAGTGTACACAGTGCCATTATCAAGTTGAAAATAAGTTGATACAACACAATGTATGGTAGAGAATCGCCAGGTTTACACATTCCAGGCTTTATTTCTATTCGAGAAATTCTTACAATTCATTCATCTTACAACTAAAGTAAGTGAGTGAACAAAACACAAAGAAAAACCTAATGACAAAGAAAATACAAAAAGGTTACAAATACATAATACACTCTGCATTTCAAGGAAGCATATTCAAGAAAAATATAATCGAGGTGCAATATACAGTTTAAATCAAATGAATGGTAATAACATTGTTATGACAAATAGCACATGGTCGAACAATTCAGAATACAAAGAGTATTACTCACCCCGTCAATTAACAAACCCTAAATTCATTCCCGAAATACAGTGACAGTCTTCATAATTTACAGGAAATGCCATTACAGCCCTTTTTAGGTGAAATTGCACACTGGAATAAGCCAAATAAGCCAAGCCGAGTACCTTCTCAATGAAAGTTCAGGAGTCCTCTGCCACACCCAGCCCAACTGCTAACTTGCCACGCCCAGGTTATCTGGGTAGTAATTTATGCAAATGAACCATCTTCCTTTTAGTGATTCTATAGAGTTTATCCTTTTTTGATGCGTACAGCAGTTACAAATATAAACATGAAATAGTTATTTATTAAGATAATTTGATATCATTTACACCACACCAAACAAAATGGTTCTGAGACAATTCATTTGCAAACAGCAAACAGTGGAGTAGAGTAGAGTTGCGCCCTCTATGGCTAAAACAACCATCTCCTGTAGCTGGTGCTACCATAGAAATAGTTGGCCAAAAGGGGTCAACGGAAATAAATGTTACAATGCTCACATTCTCCCCCACTTAAAGTATGCTGTCACTCAGCATATTTATAATCACCAATATACTGTAAAACACCTAAATTAGCCGTATTCAATTTTTTTTTTTCAAATTTGGTTTATTTACACTATAGTCCGACTATGTTGCTGTATATCAGCAGAATCACAGTCCTGCCAAGAAGCATGACCACACACCGTACGAATACAATTATTGCCAAATCAGAGTCATCTAGAATAGGCGAAAAATGGCAGGTAGCCAAATAACCAAAACATGCTAGTCAAAAACATGTGTTACAGTATACTATTAAACATCATCTACACTATCAAAATTACAATTTCCCAGTAGACCCATTAGATTGCAACCAACCATTTAGGATAATTTGACCCAAGCTAGAGCCAAGGTCTGTAATAGCATGCCCTAAAGTTGCAACTGAACCTGGATTAAGTAATTTAGTGGATGTGATCTGCTGTTCACTAACTACAGGGGGTTGAGAGACTGAACGAGGTAAGTGATGAGGATTACTATGTTTACCTGCATTACCCCTCAAGGATCGTCTTAAAGGTACGTTATGGTCTGCGTTAGCTGGAGCTTTATTTTCCACTAGGGGTTGGTCATATGAGCACTCCACACTTGGTTCTGCTGGGGCATCAATGGATACATGGTTCAATGGTCTGAGGTCTACCTCTTCTGGACTAGCGAGAAGGGAAGGTTGAGCTGCGCTGGTCAATTTTGGACGCGTAGGAAGGGAAGGTTGGGCTGCACTAGCCTTATGTGGACCCAGGATGTGGAGAATGTATGGCTCATCTTCAGTGTCACTACTACTGTCGCTACTTGCCGGTGAGTAATCATTCTTTCCCCGGTCTGGAATACCAGTATGGTTACCAACTTCAGAAGGTAGAGTAGCTGACGAGGTGTCGTGGACTATCTCATTGCCATCAAGTATCTCGCTACGATTAACAGTTCGAATCGTACCCATGCCATCAACGGGTTGTATCTTGTACACATTACCATGAGGGTCAGGCCTGGCTACAACTTTATAGGGCACAGCACTCCAGGTGTCTTGTATCTTATTTCTTCCAACTACATAGTTCCTGAGAAAGACCTTTCCTCCTATCGGTATAGCAAATTCCTTGGCGTGTTTATTCGAGCGTTTCTGCCTAGCATGTGCCTCCCTCTCGAGATTGGTATTAGCTTGATCAAAAGCATTTAACAATCTTGCACGATGATGAGATACCCAATCGTCAACCTTTGTAGGACTATTATTGTCTGAGGTTACTCCCAATAGATGGTCAACAGGTAAATGAGGGTCTCTCCCAAACAGTAGAAAATAAGGAGAATAGCCAGTTGAAGAGTGCGGAGTTGAATTGTACACATACACCAATTCCGGTAAATGTTGGGTCCATCGCCTTTTCTGCTGCAAACTTAAAGTCCGTAAACGATCGTGCATTGTTCTGTTGAATCGTTCGCATTGGGAGTTTCCTTGTGGATGGTATGGTGTAGTCCGCGATTTCTCTATACCATATACTTTACAGAGCTCTTTTACAACATTGCCTTCGAAATTTCGTCCCTGGTCACTATGAAGTCTCCTTGGAATGCCAAACCGCACAAACCAGTCATTAACCAGAATCTTGGCTACAGTTTGAGCTCGTTGATCACGAGTGGCAACAGCTTGCGTGTATTTGGTGAATACATCTGTCATAACTAAGACGTTCTCTCTTCCATCAGTAGAAGGTTCCAGAACTGTAAAATCCATAGCCAAAATATCTAAGGGCTTGGCTGCTAACAGACTACTCATCAGTGGTTTAACCCTAGGCAAAGGTGATTTAGCTAACGTACACCGATCACATTTCTTGCACCAACTCTCCACATCCTTAGCATAATCAGGCCAGTAACACCTTATTCTGACTAATGACAGTGTCCGCTGTATACCCTGGTGCCCAGCATAATTGTGCAAAGCCTGCAAAACCTGAAACTGTAAACATGAAGGGAGGACCAACTGTGCACACTCTTCCCCCATCTCATAGATTACTCTTCGTAACACACCTTCAGTCATCTTGAATTTATGCCAGCTACGAAGCAGTTTTCTTACTAGTTTAGGCTCGCGCATCAGTTGCCGTCCGACAGGTCGCCTTCTCTGGTGCCAATAATGTAAAACACGACCAACAACAGGGTCTTCCCTTTGTAATGCTGACAGCTCAGCATTAGACATTGATGGTAGGGTGGTTAATGATGCACCTTGTGAATCATTTGTGTACAAATTCTGTTCTCTGCTAGTATGTGCACTTACGATGGCTGACCTTAAATTAACTGGAATAAGGGTACTAGCAGTGGATCCTTTCAACATTACCTGCACATTTACAGACTGAAGACTGGAACAGTTCACAACTTCTGTAGCGTATCTACGACTGAGTGCATCTGCATTCCTGTTGCGTTGACCTGAACGATATTTAATATCAAAATCAAATTGAGAAAGTTGTGAAACCCAACGCATTTCAGTAGCACCTAACTTGGATGTTCCTAAGTAGCACAAGGGATTGTTGTCTGTATACACTGTAAATTTCGTACCAAGGAGGTAGTCTCGAAATTTATCAGCTACAGCCCATTTCAGAGCCAACAATTCTAACTTCATGGCGCTATAGTTTTCCATATTGCGTTCTGTTGGTTTCAGGCCTCGGCTACCATAGGCGATTACTACCCTACCAGTACCTAAGTCCTGTGATAGGACAGCACCCAGACCTTTGAAGCTAGCATCAGTCTCGAGGATGAATGGTTTTGTAAAGTCTGGGAAACCCAGAACTGGTGCAGATGCAAGACGTTTCTTGAGTTCTTGGAAAGCAAGATCACATGCTTCATTCCAACGATTTTTAAATGGTAACTTGACTAATGCTTGATCATTCAGTTTTCTAGAGGATTTTGTCTTCTTTTCCTTGCCTTTCTTCGGGCCCTTCAAGAGTGAATGCAATGGAGCAGCTACATGTGCAAACTGGGGTACAAATCTCCTATAATACCCCGCCAGTCCGAGAAACCCACGCAACTCTGTCTCGCTCGAGGGCGTTGGCCAGTCAACCACAGCAGTTATTTTATCTGGGTCAGTTGATACACCTTTTTCAGAAACTAAATGTCCCAGATACCTCACCTCCTTCTTAAAAAGATGACATTTCTTGGGCTTTACTTTGAAATTTTCTTTGCTCAACCTAGTAAACACTATATCTAACCTGTCAATCATCTCCTCAAATGTGTGAGAGAAGACAAGAATGTCATCAAGATACAACAGAAGAGTTTCATAACTTTGGTCACCCAAACATACCTCCATGAGACGTTGAAAAGTCGCGACAGCGTTACAAAGACCATACGGCATACGAGTAAATTCAAAATGGCCACCGCCACCAACTCTGAAGGCGGTCTTGTGGATGTCTTTTTCCTCCATTGCACATTGTAGATAACCCTGAGCTAAATCAAGAGAGCTATAATACTTGGCCCCTCTTAATACATCAAGCGACTCCTCAATACGGGGAAGTGGATAGGCATCACGTCTTGTTTTACTGTTCAATGCCCGGTAGTCTACACATATTCTTAAACCACCATCCTTCTTCCTGACAAGTACTGCTTGGGAAGCATAGGGGCTTGCACTTGGTCGAATTATGCCCCTCAGTAGCCATTGTTGTAAATGATGTTTGATTTCTGGCTGTAGGTGAGGTGGGACACGTCTATAGGCATGTTTGACAGGAATGTCATCTGTTGTATAGATCTGATGTTTAACAAGCTCAGTGTAACCAATGTCATCATCGTTCATGCTGAAAACACTTTTATGCTTCATCAGTAACTGTACCACTTGTCTCTCCTGGTCCACGGTCAACTCTTCATAAGGAATATTAATTTTCTGGATCCATTCAGCATTACTATCACTGGACACTGCAGCTTTATCAGGGACAGTGGCAGGAGCACCGATTAGCAATTCAGAGGTGCTAACTTGTTGGATTCTGCACCTCCGGAATTCATCTTTATCCAATTCCTCTACAGAATGAAGGGTACCAAGCCTACTACGAGGTTGAAGGATCACATCTTCATTGCCTAAATTTGCGAGTAATACTGGAACCCGTCCAAATCGGACATCAGAGTATGAACGCAGCAGCACCACGTTCCTAGGTAAAGAACCATCACCAATCACTTGCTCCACCATAGCTGTATATGTACCACCCTTGAACAGTCGTCCACTACCCATTACCCTTTTCACAGTTCTTGCTGGTATCACTATAGGCCGTTTCCGCACCACCTTCACAAAACCTTGGTTACCCTCAGGTTTAAAGTGGTGTGTCATCTCGTATAGCTGAAGAACTTGTGTCCAATTACCCAATTCGGTTTGGTTAACAACTCCACTCAATGCATCTGGATTTAGATTTCCCATTACGTGTTGTAGTATGTTACTGCCAATGATTCCAGGCACCCGTTGCTTACGCTCAGAAGTGGAGGCATCTTCAGGATCCTTCACCACAAGCACCCCCATATCCTTAAATGTATGTCCACATATTGTCACATCAACCTCCAGGTACCCAACATACGGTATGTCCAATCCATTAGCAGCTGTGATACGCATCCAACCAGTAGTATCTTCCACTGACATTCCAAGCTCCAAAAGATTAGCATCAAAAAAACTCTCCGTGATTGTAGAAACTTCAGCCCCGGTGTCTAACAAACAGTTCACATGACAAGAACCAAACAAAGCTTCAGCTTCAGGACAGGTACCAATGGCTCTTTCCACAATGTTACGTCTACTCTCCAATTTAGAGCCCTCAGAATCACCCCCCACCATTCGGCTCAACACAGCGGGAGATTCTAGTTTAACTTTGGTGCAGTGGGACGTCCTGTAGAGGTAGTGCTGCTCTTGTCATGTTGTGGACAGTCGCGAATAAAGTGAAGCGGACTTTTACACTTAAAGCAGACCTTCTCTCCTCTGTCATTCTGTCCTTTCTTCCGAAATGTCTCACGAGAGCTGGGCTTCCTTTCTCCTGCTACCATAGCCATCAATTTATCAATCTGTATCTGCTGTTTCTTCTGGGTTTCTATTATCAACTGTAAATCTGCAGACATTGAGGTACTAGAACATACAACATCAGCCTCGGTCCTAGACTCGCGTACAGTAGCTTTTTTCTTGACGGTTTGGTTACCAGTACCCTCCCCCAACCACTGGATGGCCCTATCTCTGAATTTCCAAAAGGGGAGTTCAACAGATTCTGCATTCAGGCGTCTCAACTCGCGTCTAAGATGTTCATCATTCACACCTTCAATGAATTTTTCCTTCACAGTCTTATCACGAAATGCTTCAGCCTGCTTATCTTTTCTAACAACCTTGTCGTACAAACACATCAATGCCAACGAGTAATCATGAAGAGACTCGGTATACTGTTGATTCCTACAGTAGAATAACTCTTGTAGATGAGCAATGGAATCGGGATCACCAAATACCTCGTGTATAATTTCCAGCAGTCTATAAGGGTTTGAACGATCAACTTGTGGTCTATATCGAACTTCACTTTTTGCTGAGCCTTGTAGATGATCCATTATAAACTCAACAGCTTCTTGACCACCAAGAGATCGAGATTTCAGATAACTAAGAACATCATCAATCCACTCATCCACATCCGGGTCTCCATCCTTGCAAGGCCGTCCTTTCAATTGAGGTAACTTCTTTGAATCTTTGGCAATGAACACCGTTTGAGTCCCATCTGTTGCAGAACGCGATTGAGGAAACTCTCCACCAAGCCAAGACTTGGAGTTAGATCGAGCCTCACCAACTTTTAAAGATTCCAACTCATGCTCCAAAGAACCAACCCTAGATGTTCTATCGGCGAGCTCCTCCTGTGCGCATCTAAGTCTACTAGAAACATCATCCGCACGTCCTTTCTCAGTCAAATATAATTTTTCAAAAGTTGACATTTGTTTAACAGTTTCACATTGTAAAGCCAATTCGGCTTGCAGAGAGGTTATCTGATCTTCAAGACTCATAGTGCAGAATAAATTTAACCACCCCGCAGTCAGTCACAGCAGATCACAGTTATAATAATCAAAAACAATATCACAATAATAATTGTATCAAGAAGACTATCTCAATCCGAGGAACAATTATTAATTGATATCGTACAAGATAAATACGAACAAATCATTATAATACGTCATTGGATAAATTCAATTGACAACTATTATGACACAATATAGCCTATCAAATATTCCACTACACACTCGAAAACCATCGACAAAAATATTTATATGATACGAAACAAAAGTTTAGAAATGCCTTAAATACACTAAATACTCCACAGACTTCTCGAAATGTGTCGCTAACAATTTAGACTCCACAATTATGAACTTCAGATGTAATTTTTACAGCAAATTGAAATATTAATCGATTCTAACATGAGAAGGACTATAACAGTAATATGCATTACACATGGACATATACAATGTCGTATATATATATATTCACAAGCAAATGTAAGTTCAGCGTAGTAATCAAGAGTCAATATTCACAATAAAGTTCAAGAATGTTCGGCTACTAAACCAAGTAACAAGCAGTTATATTCAATGGCTTGTACTCACGACTTTTCTTGAGCGACTTTAACACTTGAGAACTTGATAACTTCCAGACTCCAGATGACGAGGTTTCTATTCAGTCCACCAATAGTCATATCAATCCTGCCGACTACGCCAATTGTGACCAAGTTGAAAATAAGTTGATACAACACAATGTATGGTAGAGAATCGCCAGGTTTACACATTCCAGGCTTTATTTCTATTCGAGAAATTCTTACAATTCATTCATCTTACAACTAAAGTAAGTGAGTGAACAAAACACAAAGAAAAACCTAATGACAAAGAAAATACAAAAAGGTTACAAATACATAATACACTCTGCATTTCAAGGAAGCATATTCAAGAAAAATATAATCGAGGTGCAATATACAGTTTAAATCAAATGAATGGTAATAACATTGTTATGACAAATAGCACATGGTCGAACAATTCAGAATACAAAGAGTATTACTCACCCCGTCAATTAACAAACCCTAAATTCATTCCCGAAATACAGTGACAGTCTTCATAATTTACAGGAAATGCCATTACAGCCCTTTTTAGGTGAAATTGCACACTGGAATAAGCCAAATAAGCCAAGCCGAGTACCTTCTCAATGAAAGTTCAGGAGTCCTCTGCCACACCCAGCCCAACTGCTAACTTGCCACGCCCAGGTTATCTGGGTAGTAATTTATGCAAATGAACCATCTTCCTTTTAGTGATTCTATAGAGTTTATCCTTTTTTGATGCGTACAGCAGTTACAAATATAAACATGAAATAGTTATTTATTAAGATAATTTGATATCATTTACACCACACCAAACAAAATGGTTCTGAGACAATTCATTTGCAAACAGCAAACAGTGGAGTAGAGTAGAGTTGCGCTCTCTATGGCTAAAACAACCATCTCCTGTAGCTGGTGCTACCATAGAAATAGTTGGCCAAAAGGGGTCAACGGAAATAAATGTTACAATGCTCACATAGTGTTCACAGTGACATTGCCTAGTTTACATAGTGGTATTACGCAGTGCCATTATCTAGTGTTCACAGTGACATTACCCAGTGTACACAGTGACATTACTCAGTGTATACGGTGGCATTACCCAGTGTACACAGTGACATTACCCAGTGTACACAGTGACATTACCCAGTGTACACGGTGGCATTACCCAGTGTACACAGTGACATTGCCCAGTGTACCCAGTGATATTACCCAGTGTACATAGTGACATTACCTTGTGTACGCAGTAACATTACCAAGTGTATCACGTGATATTACCCAGTGAACCCGATAATATTACCCAGAGAACACAGTGACATTACCCATTGCACACAGTGACATTGCCCAGTGTACACAGCGGCAATACCCAGTGTGCGCAGTGACATTACCCAGTGTATCACGTGACATTACCCAGTGAACCCGGTAATATTACCCAGAGAACACAGTGACATTACCCATTGCACACAGTGACATTGCCCAGTGTACACAGCGGCAATACCCAGTGTGCGCAGTGACATTACCAAATCTACACAGTAACATCACCAGTGTATCACGTGACATTACCCAGTGAACCCGATTATATTACACAGAGTTCACAGTGACATTACCCAGTGTATCACGTGACATTACCCAGTGAACCCGGTAATATTACCCAGAGAACACAGTGACATTACCCATTGCACACAGTGACATTGCCCAGTGTACACAGCGGCAATACCCAGTGTGCGCAGTGACATTACCAAATCTACACAGTAACATCACCAGTGTATCACGTGACATTACCCAGTGAACCCGATGATATTACCCAGAGTACACAGTGACATTACCCAGTGTACACAATGACATAACCCAGTGTACCCAGTGACATTACCAAGTGTACACAGTGACATTACTCAGTATACAAAGAGACATTACCCAGTGTATCCACATACATTACACAGTGTGCACAGTGGCATTGCCCAGTGTACACAGTGACATAACCCAGTGTATACAGTGACATAACCCAGTGTACCCAGTGACCTTACCCAGTGTACCCAGTGATATTACCCAGCGTTCACAGTGATATTACCCAGTGTACACAGTGACATTACCTAGTGTACGCAGTGATATTACCCAGTGTACACAGTGACATTACCCAGTGTTCACAGTGACAATACCCAGTGTTCACAGTGATATTACCCAGTGTACACATTGACATTACCCAGTGTACACAGTGACATTATCTAGTGTACACAGTGACATTACCCAGTGTACACAGTGACATTACCCAGTGTACACAGTGCCATTATCTAGTGTTCACAGTGACATTTCCTAGTTTACATAGTGATATTACGCAGTGCCATTATCTAGTGTTCACAGTGACATTACCCAGTGTACACAGTGACATTACCCAGTGTATACGGTGGCATTACCCAGTGTACACAGTGACATTACCCAGTGTACACAGTGACATTACCCAGTGTACACGGTGGCATTACCCAGTGTACACAGTGACATTACCCAGTGTACCCAGTGATATTACCTAGTGTACATAGTGACATTACCTTGTGTACGCAGTGACATTACCAAGTGTATCACGTGATATTACCCAGTGAACGCGATAATATTACCCAGAGTACACAGTGACATTACCCATTGTACACAGTGACATTGCCCAGTGTACACAGCGGCAATACCCAGTGTACGCAGTGACATTAACACATCTACACAGTAACATCACCAGTGTATCACGTGACATTACCCAGTGAACCCGATTATATTACCCAGAGTTCACAGTGACATTACCCAGTGTATCACGTGACATTACCCAGTGAACCCGGTAATATTACCCAGAGAACACAGTGACATTACCCATTGCACACAGTGACATTGCCCAGTGTACACAGCGGCAATACCCAGTGTGCGCAGTGACATTACCAAATCTACACAGTAACATCACCAGTGTATCACGTGACATTACCCAGTGAACCCGATGATATTACCCAGAGTACACAGTGACATTACCCAGTGTACACAATGACATTACCCAGTGTACCCAGTGACATTACCAAGTGTACCCTATGACATTACCAAGTGTACACAGTGACATTACTCAGTATACAAAGAGACATTACCCAGTGTATCCACATACATTACACAGTGTGCACAGTGACATTACCCAGTGTACACAGTGACATAACCCAGTGTATGCAGTGACATAACCCAGTGTACCCAGTGACCTTACCCAGTGTACCCAGTGATATTACCCAGTGTTCACTGTGATATTACCCAGTGTACACAGTGACATTACCTAGTGTACACAATGACATTACCCAGTGTACACAGTGACATTACCCAGTGTACACAGTGACAATACCCAGTGTTCACAGTGATATTACCCAGTGTACACATTGACATTACCCAGTGTGCACAGTGACATTTTCTAGTGTACAAAGTGACATTACCCAGTGTACACAGTGACATTACCCAGTGTACACAGTGCCATTATCTAGTGTTCACAGTGACATTGCCTAGTTTACATAGTGATATTACGCAGTGCCATTATCTAGTGTTCACAGTGACATTACCCAGTGTACACAGTGACATTACTCAGTGTATACGGTGGCATTACCCAGTGTACACAGTGACATTACCCAGTGTACACAGTGACATTACCCAGTGTACACGGTGGCATTACCCAGTGTACACAGTGACATTGCCCAGTGTACCCAGTGATATTACCCAGTGTACATAGTGACATTACCTTGTGTACGCAGTAACATTACCAAGTGTATCACGTGATATTACCCAGTGAACCCGATAATATTACCCAGAGAACACAGTGACATTACCCATTGCACACAGTGACATTGCCCAGTGTACACAGCGGCAATACCCAGTGTGCGCAGTGACATTACCCAGTGTATCACGTGACATTACCCACTGAACCCGGTAATATTACCCAGAGAACACAGTGACATTACCCATTGCACACAGTGACATTGCCCAGTGTACACAGCGGCAATACCCAGTGTGCGCAGTGACATTACCAAATCTACACAGTAACATCACCAGTGTATCACGTGACATTACCCAGTGAACCCGATTATATTACCCAGAGTTCACAGTGACATTACCCAGTGTATCGCGTGACATTACCCAGTGAACCCGGTAATATTACCCAGAGAACACAGTGACATTACCCATTGCACACAGTGACATTGCCCAGTGTACACAGCGGCAATACCCAGTGTGCGCAGTGACATTACCAAATCTACACAGTAACATCACCAGTGTATCACGTGACATTACCCAGTGAACCCGATGATATTACCCAGAGTACACAGTGACATTACCCAGTGTACACAATGACATAACCCAGTGTACCCAGTGACATTACCAAGTGTACACAGTGACATTACTCAGTATACAAAGAGACATTACCCAGTGTATCCACATACATTACACAGTGTGCACAGTGGCATTGCCCAGTGTACACAGTGACATAACCCAGTGTATACAGTGACATAACCCAGTGTACCCAGTGACCTTACCCAGTGTACCCAGTGATATTACCCAGTGTTCACAGTGATATTACCCAGTGTACACAGTGACATTACCTAGTGTACGCAGTGATATTACCCAGTGTACACAGTGACATTACCCAGTGTTCACAGTGACAATACCCAGTGTTCACAGTGATATTACCCAGTGTACACATTGACATTACCCAGTGTACACAGTGACATTATCTAGTGTACACAGTGACATTACCCAGTGTACACAGTGACATTACCCAGTGTACACAGTGCCATTATCTAGTGTTCACAGTGACATTTCCTAGTTTACATAGTGATATTACGCAGTGCCATTATCTAGTGTTCACAGTGACATTACCCAGTGTACACAGTGACATTACCCAGTGTATACGGTGGCATTACCCAGTGTACACAGTGACATTACCCAGTGTACACAGTGACATTACCCAGTGTACACGGTGGCATTACCCAGTGTACACAGTGACATTACCCAGTGTACCCAGTGATATTACCTAGTGTACATAGTGACATTACCTTGTGTACGCAGTGACATTACCAAGTGTATCACGTGATATTACCCAGTGAACGCGATAATATTACCCAGAGTACACAGTGACATTACCCATTGTACACAGTGACATTGCCCAGTGTACACAGCGGCAATACCCAGTGTACGCAGTGACATTAACACATCTACACAGTAACATCACCAGTGTATCACGTGACATTACCCAGTGAACCCGATTATATTACCCAGAGTTCACAGTGACATTACCCAGTGTATCACGTGACATTACCCAGTGAACCCGGTAATATTACCCAGAGAACACAGTGACATTACCCATTGCACACAGTGACATTGCCCAGTGTACACAGCGGCAATACCCAGTGTGCGCAGTGACATTACCAAATCTACACAGTAACATCACCAGTGTATCACGTGACATTACCCAGTGAACCCGATGATATTACCCAGAGTACACAGTGACATTACCCAGTGTACACAATGACATTACCCAGTGTACCCAGTGACATTACCAAGTGTACCCTATGACATTACCAAGTGTACACAGTGACATTACTCAGTATACAAAGAGACATTACCCAGTGTATCCACATACATTACACAGTGTGCACAGTGACATTACCCAGTGTACACAGTGACATAACCCAGTGTATGCAGTGACATAACCCAGTGTACCCAGTGACCTTACCCAGTGTACCCAGTGATATTACCCAGTGTTCACTGTGATATTACCCAGTGAACACAGTGACATTACCTAGTGTACGCAATGACATTACCCAGTGTACACAGTGACATTACCCAGTGTACACAGTGACAATACCCAGTGTTCACAGTGATATTACCCAGTGTACACATTGACATTACCCAGTGTGCACAGTGACATTTTCTAGTGTACACAGTGACATTACCCAGTGTACACAGTGACATTACCCAGTGTACACAGTGCCATTATCTAGTGTTCACAGTGACATTGCCTAGTTTACATAGTGATATTACGCAGTGCCATTATCTAGTGTTCACAGTGACATTACCCAGTGTACACAGTGACATTACTCAGTGTATACGGTGGCATTACCCAGTGTACACAGTGACATTACCCAGTGTACACAGTGACATTACCCAGTGTACACGGTGGCATTACCCAGTGTACACAGTGACATTGCCCAGTGTACCCAGTGATATTACCCAGTGTACTTAGTGACATTACCTTGTGTACGCAGTAACATTACCAAGTGTATCACGTGATATTACCCAGTGAACCCGATAATATTACCCAGAGAACACAGTGACATTACCCATTGCACACAGTGACATTGCCCAGTGTACACAGCGGCAATACCCAGTGTGCGCAGTGACATTACCCAGTGTATCACGTGACATTACCCAGTGAACCCGGTAATATTACCCAGAGAACACAGTGACATTACCCATTGCACACAGTGACATTGCCCAGTGTACACAGCGGCAATACCCAGTGTGCGCAGTGACATTACCAAATCTACACAGTAACATCACCAGTGTATCACGTGACATTACCCAGTGAACCCGATTATATTACCCAGAGTTCACAGTGACATTACCCAGTGTATCACGTGACATTATCCAGTGAACCCGGTAATATTACCCAGAGAACACAGTGACATTACCCATTGCACACAGTGACATTGCCCAGTGTACACAGCGGCAATACCCAGTGTGCGCAGTGACATTACCAAATCTACACAGTAACATCACCAGTGTATCACGTGACATTACCCAGTGAACCCGATGATATTACCCAGAGTACACAGTGACATTACCCAGTGTACACAATGACATAACCCAGTGTACCCAGTGACATTACCAAGTGTACACAGTGACATTACTCAGTATACAAAGAGACATTACCCAGTGTATCCACATACATTACACAGTGTGCACAGTGGCATTGCCCAGTGTACACAGTGACATAACCCAGTGTATACAGTGACATAACCCAGTGTACCCAGTGACCTTACCCAGTGTACCCAGTGATATTACCCAGTGTTCACAGTGATAATACCCAGTGTACACAGTGACATTACCTAGTGTACGCAGTGATATTACCCAGTGTACACAGTGACATTACCCAGTGTTCACAGTGACAATACCCAGTGTTCACAGTGATATTACCCAGTGTACACATTGACATTACCCAGTGTACACAGTGACATTATCTAGTGTACACAGTGACATTACCCAGTGTACACAGTGACATTACCCAGTGTACACAGTGCCACTATCTAGTGTTCACAGTGACATTTCCTAGTTTACATAGTGATATTACGCAGTGCCATTATCTAGTGTTCACAGTGACATTACCCAGTGTACACAGTGACATTACCCAGTGTATACGGTGGCATTACCCAGTGTACACAGTGACATTACCCAGTGTACACAGTGACATTACCCAGTGTACACGGTGGCATTACCCAGTGTACACAGTGACATTACCCAGTGTACCCAGTGATATTACCTAGTGTACATAGTGACATTACCTTGTGTACGCAGTGACATTACCAAGTGTATCACGTGATATTACCCAGTGAACGCGATAATATTACCCAGAGTACACAGTGACATTACCCATTGTACACAGTGACATTGCCCAGTGTACACAGCGGCAATACCCAGTGTACGCAGTGACATTAACACATCTACACAGTAACATCACCAGTGTATCACGTGACATTACCCAGTGAACCCGATTATATTACCCAGAGTTCACAGTGACATTACCCAGTGTATCACGTGACATTACCCAGTGAACGCGATAATATTACCCAGAGTACACAGTGACATTACCCATTGTACACAGTGACATTGCCCAGTGTACACAGCGGCAATACCCAGTGTACGCAGTGACATTAACACATCTACACAGTAACATCACCAGTGTATCACGTGACATTACCCAGTGAACCCGATTATATTACCCAGAGTTCACAGTGACATTACCCAGTGTATCACGTGACATTACCCAGTGAACCCGGTAATATTACCCAGAGAACACAGTGACATTACCCATTGCACACAGTGACATTGCCCAGTGTACACAGCGGCAATACCCAGTGTGCGCAGTGACATTACCAAATCTACACAGTAACATCACCAGTGTATCACGTGACATTACCCAGTGAACCCGATGATATTACCCAGAGTACACAGTGACATTACCCAGTGTACACAATGACATTACCCAGTGTACCCAGTGACATTACCAAGTGTACCCTATGACATTACCAAGTGTACACAGTGACATTACTCAGTATACAAAGAGACATTACCCAGTGTATCCACATACATTACACAGTGTGCACAGTGACATTACCCAGTGTACACAGTGACATAACCCAGTGTACACAGTGACATTACTCAGTGTATACGGTGGCATTACCCAGTGTACACAGTGACATTACCCAGTGTACACAGTGACATTACCCAGTGTACACGGTGGCATTACCCAGTGTACACAGTGACATTGCCCAGTGTACCCAGTGATATTACCCAGTGTACTTAGTGACATTACCTTGTGTACGCAGTAACATTACCAAGTGTATCACGTGATATTACCCAGTGAACCCGATAATATTACCCAGAGAACACAGTGACATTACCCATTGCACACAGTGACATTGCCCAGTGTACACAGCGGCAATACCCAGTGTGCGCAGTGACATTACCCAGTGTATCACGTGACATTACCCAGTGAACCCGGTAATATTACCCAGAGAACACAGTGACATTACCCATTGCACACAGTGACATTGCCCAGTGTACACAGCGGCAATACCCAGTGTGCGCAGTGACATTACCAAATCTACACAGTAACATCACCAGTGTATCACGTGACATTACCCAGTGAACCCGATTATATTACCCAGAGTTCACAGTGACATTACCCAGTGTATCACGTGACATTATCCAGTGAACCCGGTAATATTACCCAGAGAACACAGTGACATTACCCATTGCACACAGTGACATTGCCCAGTGTACACAGCGGCAATACCCAGTGTACGCAGTGACATTACCAAATCTACACAGTAACATCACCAGTGTATCACGTGACATTACCCAGTGAACCCGATGATATTACCCAGAGTACACAGTGACATTACCCAGTGTACACAATGACATAACCCAGTGTACCCAGTTACATTACCAAGTGTACACAGTGACATTACTCAGTATACAAAGAGACATTACCCAGTGTATCCACATACATTACACAGTGTGCACAGTGGCATTGCCCAGTGTACACATTGACATAACCCAGTGTATACAGTGACATAACCCAGTGTACCCAGTGACCTTACCCAGTGTACCCAGTGATATTACCCAGTGTTCACAGTGATATTACCCAGTGTACACAGTGACATTACCTAGTGTACGCAGTGATATTACCCAGTGTACACAGTGACATTACCCAGTGTTCACAGTGACAATACCCAGTGTTCACAGTGATATTACCCAGTGTACACATTGACATTACCCAGTGTACACAGTGACATTATCTAGTGTACACAGTGACATTACCCAGTGTACACAGTGACATTACCCAGTGTACACAGTGCCACTATCTAGTGTTCACAGTGACATTTCCTAGTTTACATAGTGATATTACGCAGTGCCATTATCTAGTGTTCACAGTGACATTACCCAGTGTACACAGTGACATTACCCAGTGTATACGGTGGCATTACCCAGTGTACACAGTGACATTACCCAGTGTACACAGTGACATTACCCAGTGTACACGGTGGCATTACCCAGTGTACACAGTGACATTACCCAGTGTACCCAGTGATATTACCTAGTGTACATAGTGACATTACCTTGTGTACGCAGTGACATTACCAAGTGTATCACGTGATATTACCCAGTGAACCCGATAATATTACCCAGAGAACACAGTGACATTACCCATTGCACACAGTGACATTGCCCAGTGTACACAGCGGCAATACCCAGTGTGCGCAGTGACATTACCCAGTGTATCACGTGACATTACCCAGTGAACCCGGTAATATTACCCAGAGAACACAGTGACATTACCCATTGCACACAGTGACATTGCCCAGTGTACACAGCGGCAATACCCAGTGTGCGCAGTGACATTACCAAATCTACACAGTAACATCACCAGTGTATCACGTGACATTACCCAGTGAACCCGATTATATTACCCAGAGTTCACAGTGACATTACCCAGTGTATCACGTGACATTATCCAGTGAACCCGGTAATATTACCCAGAGAACACAGTGACATTACCCATTGCACACAGTGACATTGCCCAGTGTACACAGCGGCAATACCCAGTGTGCGCAGTGACATTACCAAATCTACACAGTAACATCACCAGTGTATCACGTGACATTACCCAGTGAACCCGATGATATTACCCAGAGTACACAGTGACATTACCCAGTGTACACAATGACATAACCCAGTGTACCCAGTGACATTACCAAGTGTACACAGTGACATTACTCAGTATACAAAGAGACATTACCCAGTGTATCCACATACATTACACAGTGTGCACAGTGGCATTGCCCAGTGTACACAGTGACATAACCCAGTGTATACAGTGACATAACCCAGTGTACCCAGTGACCTTACCCAGTGTACCCAGTGATATTACCCAGTGTTCACAGTGATAATACCCAGTGTACACAGTGACATTACCTAGTGTACGCAGTGATATTACCCAGTGTACACAGTGACATTACCCAGTGTTCACAGTGACAATACCCAGTGTTCACAGTGATATTACCCAGTGTACACATTGACATTACCCAGTGTACACAGTGACATTATCTAGTGTACACAGTGACATTACCCAGTGTACACAGTGACATTACCCAGTGTACACAGTGCCACTATCTAGTGTTCACAGTGACATTTCCTAGTTTACATAGTGATATTACGCAGTGCCATTATCTAGTGTTCACAGTGACATTACCCAGTGTACACAGTGACATTACCCAGTGTATACGGTGGCATTACCCAGTGTACACAGTGACATTACCCAGTGTACACAGTGACATTACCCAGTGTACACGGTGGCATTACCCAGTGTACACAGTGACATTACCCAGTGTACCCAGTGATATTACCTAGTGTACATAGTGACATTACCTTGTGTACGCAGTGACATTACCAAGTGTATCACGTGATATTACCCAGTGAACGCGATAATATTACCCAGAGTACACAGTGACATTACCCATTGTACACAGTGACATTGCCCAGTGTACACAGCGGCAATACCCAGTGTACGCAGTGACATTAACACATCTACACAGTAACATCACCAGTGTATCACGTGACATTACCCAGTGAACCCGATTATATTACCCAGAGTTCACAGTGACATTACCCAGTGTATCACGTGACATTACCCAGTGAACGCGATAATATTACCCAGAGTACACAGTGACATTACCCATTGTACACAGTGACATTGCCCAGTGTACACAGCGGCAATACCCAGTGTACGCAGTGACATTAACACATCTACACAGTAACATCACCAGTGTATCACGTGACATTACCCAGTGAACCCGATTATATTACCCAGAGTTCACAGTGACATTACCCAGTGTATCACGTGACATTACCCAGTGAACCCGGTAATATTACCCAGAGAACACAGTGACATTACCCATTGCACACAGTGACATTGCCCAGTGTACACAGCGGCAATACCCAGTGTGCGCAGTGACATTACCAAATCTACACAGTAACATCACCAGTGTATCACGTGACATTACCCAGTGAACCCGATGATATTACCCAGAGTACACAGTGACATTACCCAGTGTACACAATGACATTACCCAGTGTACCCAGTGACATTACCAAGTGTACCCTATGACATTACCAAGTGTACACAGTGACATTACTCAGTATACAAAGAGACATTACCCAGTGTATCCACATACATTACACAGTGTGCACAGTGACATTACCCAGTGTACACAGTGACATAACCCAGTGTACACAGTGACATTACTCAGTGTATACGGTGGCATTACCCAGTGTACACAGTGACATTACCCAGTGTACACAGTGACATTACCCAGTGTACACGGTGGCATTACCCAGTGTACACAGTGACATTGCCCAGTGTACCCAGTGATATTACCCAGTGTACTTAGTGACATTACCTTGTGTACGCAGTAACATTACCAAGTGTATCACGTGATATTACCCAGTGAACCCGATAATATTACCCAGAGAACACAGTGACATTACCCATTGCACACAGTGACATTGCCCAGTGTACACAGCGGCAATACCCAGTGTGCGCAGTGACATTACCCAGTGTATCACGTGACATTACCCAGTGAACCCGGTAATATTACCCAGAGAACACAGTGACATTACCCATTGCACACAGTGACATTGCCCAGTGTACACAGCGGCAATACCCAGTGTGCGCAGTGACATTACCAAATCTACACAGTAACATCACCAGTGTATCACGTGACATTACCCAGTGAACCCGATTATATTACCCAGAGTTCACAGTAACATTACCCAGTGTATCACGTGACATTATCCAGTGAACCCGGTAATATTACCCAGAGAACACAGTGACATTACCCATTGCACACAGTGACATTGCCCAGTGTACACAGCGGCAATACCCAGTGTACGCAGTGACATTACCAAATCTACACAGTAACATCACCAGTGTATCACGTGACATTACCCAGTGAACCCGATGATATTACCCAGAGTACACAGTGACATTACCCAGTGTACACAATGACATAACCCAGTGTACCCAGTTACATTACCAAGTGTACACAGTGACATTACTCAGTATACAAAGAGACATTACCCAGTGTATCCACATACATTACACAGTGTGCACAGTGGCATTGCCCAGTGTACACAGTGACATAACCCAGTGTATACAGTGACATAACCCAGTGTACCCAGTGACCTTACCCAGTGTACCCAGTGATATTACCCAGTGTTCACAGTGATATTACCCAGTGTACACAGTGACATTACCTAGTGTACGCAGTGATATTACCCAGTGTACACAGTGACATTACCCAGTGTTCACAGTGACAATACCCAGTGTTCACAGTGATATTACCCAGTGTACACATTGACATTACCCAGTGTACACAGTGACATTATCTAGTGTACACAGTGACATTACCCAGTGTACACAGTGACATTACCCAGTGTACACAGTGCCACTATCTAGTGTTCACAGTGACATTTCCTAGTTTACATAGTGATATTACGCAGTGCCATTATCTAGTGTTCACAGTGACATTACCCAGTGTACACAGTGACATTACCCAGTGTATACGGTGGCATTACCCAGTGTACACAGTGACATTACCCAGTGTACACAGTGACATTACCCAGTGTACACGGTGGCATTACCCAGTGTACACAGTGACATTACCCAGTGTACCCAGTGATATTACCTAGTGTACATAGTGACATTACCTTGTGTACGCAGTGACATTACCAAGTGTATCACGTGATATTACCCAGTGAACCCGATAATATTACCCAGAGTACACAGTGACATTACCCATTGTACACAGTGACATTGCCCAGTGTACACAGCGGCAATACCCAGTGTACGCAGTGACATTAACACATGTACACAGTAACATCACCAGTGTATCACGTGACATTACCCAGTGAACCCAATTATATTACCCAGAGTTCACAGTGACATTACCCAGTGTATCACGTGACATTACCCAGTGAACCCGGTAATATTACCCAGAGAACACAGTGACATTACCCATTGCACACAGTGACATTGCCCAGTGTACACAGCGGCAATACCCAGTGTGCGCAGTGACATTACCAAATCTACACAGTAACATCACCAGTGTATCACGTGACATTACCCAGTGAACCCGATGATATTACCCAGAGTACACAGTGACATTACCCAGTGTACACAATGACATTACCCAGTGTACCCAGTGACATTACCAAGTGTACCCTATGACATTACCAAGTGTACACAGTGACATTACTCAGTATACAAAGAGACATTACCCAGTGTATCCACATACATTACACAGTGTGCACAGTGACATTACCCAGTGTACACAGTGACATAACCCAGTGTATGCAGTGACATAACCCAGTGTGCCCAGTGACCTTACCCAGTGTACCCAGTGATATTACCCAGTGTTCACTGTGATATTACCCAGTGTACACAGTGACATTACCTAGTGTACGCAATGACATTACCCAGTGTACACAGTGACATTACCCAGTGTACACAGTGACAATACCCAGTGTTCACAGTGATATTACCCAGTGTACACATTGACATTACCCAGTGTGCACAGTGACATTTTCTAGTGTACACAGTGACATTACCCAGTGTGCACAGTGACATTACCCAGTGTACACAGTGCCATTATCTAGTGTTCACAGTGACATTGTCTAGTTTACATAGTGATATTACGCAGTGCCATTATCTAGTGTTCACAGTGACATTACCCAGTGTACACAGTGACATTACTCAGTGTATACGGTGGCATTACCCAGTGTACACAGTGACATTACCCAGTGTACACAGTGACATTACCCAGTGTACACGGTGGCATTACCCAGTGTACACAGTGACATTGCCCAGTGTACCCAGTGATATTACCCAGTGTACATAGTGACATTACCTTGTGTACGCAGTAACATTACCAAGTGTATCACGTGATATTACCCAGTGAACCCGATAATATTACCCAGAGAACACAGTGACATTACCCATTGCACACAGTGACATTGCCCAGTGTACACAGCGGCAATACCCAGTGTGCGCAGTGACATTACCCAGTGTATCACGTGACATTACCCAGTGAACCCGATTATATTACCCAGAGTTCACAGTGACATTACCCAGTGTATCACGTGACATTACCCAGTGAACCCGGTAATATTACCCAGAGAACACAGTGACATTACCCATTGCACACAGTGACATTGCCCAGTGTACCCAGTGACATTACCAAGTGTACCCTATGACATTACCAAGTGTACACAGTGACATTACTCAGTATACAAAGAGACATTACCCAGTGTATCCACATACATTACACAGTGTGCACAGTGGCATTACCCAGTGTACACTGTGACATAACCCAGTGTATACAGTGACATAACCCAGTGTACCCAGTGACCTTACCCAGTGTACCCAGTGATATTACCCAGTGTTCACAGTGATATTACCCAGTGTACACAGTGACATTACGTAGTGTACGCAGTGACATTACCCAGTGTACACAATGATATTACCCAGTGTACACAGTGACAATACCCAGTGTTCACAGTGATATTACCCAGTGTACACAGTGACATTACCTAGTGTACGCAGTGACATTACCAAGTATATCACGTGACATTGCCCAGTGAACCCGATAATATTACCCAGAGTACACAGTGACATTACCCATTGTACACAGTGGCATTGCCCATTGTACACAGCGGCAATACCCAGTGTACGCAGTGACATTACCAAATCTACACAGTAACATCACCAGTGTATCACGTGACATTACCCAGTTAACCCGATAATATTACCCAGAGTACACAGTGACATTACCCATTGTACACAGTGCCATTGCCCAGTGTACACAGCGGCAATACCCAGTGTACGCAGTGACATTACCAAATCTACACAGTAACATCACCAGTGTATCACATGACATTACCCAGTGAACCCGATGATATTACCCAGAGTACACAGTGACATTACCCAGTGTATCACGTGACATTACCCAGTGAACCCGATGATATTACCCAGTGTACACAGTGACATTAC